>NW_027493582.1:0-346914 GCF_021521415.1 Bidens hawaiensis | reverse complement strand
TAACCCAGACACGCAATCTGGATCCAACCCCGCATATCCGCGATCCATTTAGCTTGCTTGAAGCTTAATTCTCGTCATAACAGCGAAATTGATATGTGCAAATCTTTGTAATGCCTTATACGGAATCCACCGACATTATTAATTAAGAAAACATGATAATAAAATATACGTATTGTCTAATATATCTCACCGCCTTCAACAATAGATCAATAAACGATCATTAAAATGCAAATGAATCTACCCACACCTCCCTTATTGCAGAGCCAACATTACCTCCATGGTTAATTGGATTATAATCAACTGCTTGTACTCGTTCTTGAACGTGTTCTTACCGGCAATTAACGGACCAAATTGATCAGCGATTATTCAAATTATGAGGTAACATATTATATGGTTGTGATCGTTTTGTTCTGTTTGACAATAACCTTATCCTTAATTGATCCAATGTATAAATGTTTATCGGATTGATCGATCTAGGGTTTTTTGATTATTTCTGGGTTTTCTTTCTGTCTTGTTATATTTAACATATTCATATCATCAACAAACTAACCCCCTAGCCCAATTTTCCAGGGGAGGTGCGTGTTAAGGTTCAATGGGGCTAGGGGCGCGGGTTCGAGTCACCCCTAGCACCGTTTTACTGTTTTTTTATATAACTCCTTTAATCAATTATAATAATATATTTAATTCTTAAAATTATATTACAAATATTATAAATACAATAATGTTGGTACATGATGTCAGTAGTTCAGTGTCAAGTGTCTGTAATCGAGTTTGTTAGGTTTGTGTTTTTGTATGTAAGCGAAGTTAGCTCACAAGTTCGCTGATACAGGCGAACTTGTGAACTAAGCTAAGTTGTCGTGATTATATAAACTTAGGTTACGGCTTAAGTTATAATTAATTCAACGAGTTTCAGTTTACGTGTAACGAGTCAGAGAGTTTGTGTAATCAGTGATCATTGTATCACGTGTTTCCGGTTGCAATATAACGTGTTTGTGTTTATTGTAACGTGTGTTTAATCGTATCATCTTCTACGCTCGTAACGTCTTACGTAGGGATTCCGCACCTACGTAGAACGAGATATCTCGTGTAGATCCGGCTGGGAACCTACAATTGGTATCAGAGCATTTGCTCGTGATTGTGTGGTTCGGGATTATCATGCGGGTGTAGAAATCGTTCCGTTCGACTATTCGCGGGACGTGTTTATCAAGTTTTTGTGTTATACTCGCCTCCTACCATCATAAACAACCCATTACACATTCACAAACCTCGCAAAATCCAGAAATCAAACCTGCAAAAACTTCGTGTTCATCAGGCGAAGTTGCCGTCACTGTTCGTAGGGTTTCGACGAAGATATAAGGTTAAGCGAAGTTATCCACAACTTCGCCTACCTTCTCAAGTTCGCTTATCTCAAGCGAAGTTACCCATAACTTCGCCTACTTCACAAGTTCGCTTATCTCAAGCGAAGTTGTCTACAACTTCGCCGAATCAGGCGAATTTAAAAAGGAAGCGAAGTTCAGAATCAGCGAAGTTCTGACTTAAGCGAAGTTATCCACAACTTCGCCTACAGTACTGTTAAAAATAAAATTTTTATTTTTTCGGGTTTCTTTGTGTTTCGTGAAAGATGTCTTCAATCAATTTTACGGAACTGGTAAAGATGGAAGTGGAAGCGGGTTCAGCTACAAAGTCACCGAAGATGCTTAAGAAAACCGATTATGTAGCGTGGAAAGATCGGTTTGAACAATATGTCAAGTACCAAGACGCTAAAATGTGGGTGTGCATTCAAGATGGTTACATTCCACCAACTGCTGAGTATGAGGGTCGTGATCAGATTAAGAAATACAAAGAGATGGAAGAAGAAGAAAAGAAAATGTATGAGGCTGAAAGCAAAGCTCATGCAGCGATAACGATGGCTCTTCCACAAGAGATTCTACACACCTTCAGAAAGTATAAAACTGCTAGAGAGCTTTGGGAAGCGCTTGAAATTCATTTTGAGGGTAATGTGGGAATTCGTGCTTCAAAGATTAAACTACTTAAAACCCAGTTCTCGGTCTTCAAGTACTTGAAGAATGAATCACTTGATGATATCATCACTAGATATTATCATCTGATGACCGAACTCAATAACTATTCCATTACTTACAAAGAAGATGAGATCGTTGAAAAGCTTCTTGATGCTCTCCCACCGAAATGGGAGATGTAAACTGTGTTGATGAGAGAAGACAATGACTTTGCCGACTATGACCTGGAAACAGCAGTTAACAAGCTACGAACTTTTGAACTAAACATGGTTCGAAAAGAGACACCTACTGATCAGGTTCAAGATCCAGAAATGTATGGTGCAAAGGTTAATACAAGTTCAAGTTCGAAGTCTGATTCGTCTGCTTACTACTCAAAGGGAGAGTCGGGCGCTAACTCAACACATGAAGGTCATGTATCTCTCAACATGAATGGTGATGTGTGCTTTGTAGCTGGAGGATCAAATGCTTCTAAACCTCAAGCGACCAAGGGAAGTTTTTCCCCAGGTGTTTCAAACAACAACTACACGAAGATGCCCATGAGTGTTAAATCTGCTGAACAGCAGTTTGCTCTCTATGCATCTTTCATTGCCTCGTATGAAAATTATATTCAGGGTAAGATTGTTGATCCTGCAGCTTTGGATGAAGATTATGATCAGATCGATGCTGATGATCTGGAAGAGATGGATCTGCAGTAGCAGATTGCGATGATTGTGAGAAGGGTTAAGAGGTTTATGAAAAAGACAGGTAGAAAGTTTGTTGGTGAAAGACCAGGGTTCGATAAGTCGAAGGTCAGGTGTTACAACTGTCAACAGAATGGCTACTTTGCGAAGGAGTGCACAAATGAACGTGTAGAACGCAGTCAAAACAGGTCTACACAACAGAGTGGGGGTGGTAATGAGAATAGAGCCATGATTTCCAGACAAAACGGGGAGTATAACTGGAATCTGCATGTTGAAGAAGTGTTCGAACAGGCCAATTTGGCAAACATCAAAACTGCAGATACTGAGAAAGAGACTGGCGAAAGTGAAGCTTACATGGCAGAAGCTCAAAATGAAGCTTACATGGCAGATGTGAAAGACCAGCTCACCGAGGTAAGTACTAAACTCCCTTGCACTAAATGTGAAAATCTGTCTGAACAATTGACAACTATAACTGATCAGTTTGTTAGTTTGGATGCTCAATTTAAAACCTTAAAAGAAGATCATCATTTTACTAAAGCTAGAGAAAATAGTTACAAGGTAAAAATAAAAGCTAGTGAAAAAGATATTAGAAGTCTTAAAGCAAATCTAGCTGAGAAAATTCAAGTAATTGATCTTAGCTATGAAGTGTTAGAAGAAAAACCAAACTAATAGCTGAAAGGGATAAACAGATAGCTGATCACCAGGTGAAAGTGGTGGAACTGAACAGGAAACTTGAGAAATTCAGAAATTCCACCGCTATACTTGATCACCTCGTTAGTGATCAAGGTTCCCCAGTTAAAAGGGGAGGAATTGGATATCATGAAGTTCCACCACCTTACAATCATAATTACACTTATGATCCTAGTAATCAAAAATCTGTTGATGTTGATTATAGTCAGACAGTTCCGGTTAAGGTAACTATTAAAGATCCAGAAGTTAGTAAAGGCGAAACGAGTAAGCCTGTGTCTAATGTGAAGATTTCTGTTCCTAGTCCTGTCTCATCAAACTCGGACAAGTCATCCGAGTCGAGTGAGACAAAAGAAAAGGCAGTGTTACCAAAAAGTGGAGACAAACATAAAACAACTGAAAAGAAATCTCCACTAAGCCCGTATGTACCACCATATGTAAGACAAACGGGCAGTAATGCAGCCTCATCATCTAAAACAACTATTGAAAAGAAAGTTGAACACAGGAGTTGTTTCAGATGTAATCAATTAGGACACCTAATTGCTGATTGCCCTCTGAAGTAGAGATTCAGAGGTGTGAGGCCTTCAAAAACTGAAAACAGAACTAACAGTAACTACAATAGTGGTAAAACTGAAAACTCATCAAAGTTCAGAAATTGGACTAATTCAGGTTTTCAAAGAAAAAGATCTCAGTTTTTCACTGCTAACAACCAAACCATAAGTAATAATTCATTTAATTCACGAAGGTTTGGATGGCCTCATAGTCAATCTCCAAGAAGGTATCCTTTCAGGACGTACAGAAATTATTCTGATACTAACTTTGGACAGCCAAGGTACGGGATGTATCGACCCAAGACCAATAGGTCTTGGGTCCCCAGATTCTAATCATCTGCTTTAATCGTGCAGGAACAGTTGAACAGGGCTGCAAACAATCTATGGGTTGTGGATAGCGGCTGTTCCCGGCACATGACGGGTAACAAGAACTTGTTACACGAATGGAAACCTGTTCAAGGAGGAAGAGTGAGTTTCGCTGGAGAGAGCGGTGGAAGGATCACAGGAATTGGGACTGTGACTAACGGAAAGATGACGTTAGAGAAAGCAAATTTTGTTGAAGAACTGAAGCACAATCTGCTGAGTGTTTCGCAGATCTGTGACAAAGATTACACCGTACATTTTACCAAGAATGAAGCAATCGTGCTATATCCTGGTTTCAAGATACCAGAGGATTGGATTGTTATGAAGCCTCCAAGAGAAAAGAATACGTATATAATGGACATGAGGTCGACTGAAATGGCAACAGAAGAATCTTGTCTTCTGTCAAAAGCAACTGAATCGGAGTCCGAATTATGGCATAGGAGAATGGGGCATATTCATCTTCGGAAAATGAACTACATTGTCAAGAATGGGCTTGTGCTGGGTGTTCCCTTGAAGAATTTCAACTTTGAAGAACAATGCTTATCATGCAAAAAGGGAAAGCAACACAAGAAATCCCATCACACCAAGAAGGTTAACTCAATAGTCAGTACCCTGGACCTACTTCACATGGATCTCTTCGGTCCCGTGAATGTAAAAAGTCTAGGGGGAACATCGTACTGCTTGGTGATCACTGATGATTTCTCTCGATACTCTTGGGTATATTTCCTGAAGTCAAAGGATGAAACGGTTCAGATGGTAATAAATTTGATTACCAAAGTTGAGAACATTATGGGAAAAAGAGTTAAATACATCAGGAGTGACAATGGGACTGAGTTCAAGAACTATCAGATGGAGCTCTTCTGCTTACAGAAAGGAATCGAACACCAGTACAGCGCTCCGTATACTCCGCAACAAAATGGAGTGGCTGAGAGGAAGAACATAACGTTAATTGAAGGAGCCAGAACCATGCTGGCTGATTCGAAACTTCCTGTGGTGTTCTGGGCTGAAGCTGTTGCAACAGCCTGTTATATCCTTAATCGAGTGTTAACCGTTAAAAGATTAAATAAAACATGTTATGAACTTATGCATGGGAGAAAGCCCAACTTGAGTGGTCTAGAACCATTCGGGTCCCCGTGTTCGATATTAAAGACAAATTCTAAATTTGGTGAAGTAGCCGACGAAGGAATTTTAGTCGGATATGTTGTTGGGACTCCCAACAGACGTGTCTTTAATACATCAACCAGCAAGGTTGAGGTGGTGTGTAACACTGATATCACAAGTTACAAATCACCAAAACTAAGCACGGGACCCGCTGGGGTTTTCGACTATGATAGACTTTTTAAATCTTTTAACATACCTTACTTGGATTGTGCAGAAGTAGATGAAAGAATTGCTTCGAAGATAATTTTTGATGAGGAAGACAATTATGTGCAACGACCGAAGTACGATGAATGTCAGCCTTCCTCTTCAAATGCTGTCGATACCCCTGCTGCCTCTACTGAAGAGGAATTTTTCAATCCGTTTCACTCTCAACAACAATCACCCATTGATGAGCTATCTTCGAATCTGGAAGACAATCTGGAAGTCAGTGCGGTTCCGACTACGAGAGTTCACAAAAATCACCCATTGGAGAATGTGATGGGTGATCTGTCCGACGGTGTACAAACAAGACAAAGCTTGAATTGAACACACCTGTGTTTATACAAGCATTAAAGATTCAGGCATAATCAACGAATGCTGGTACACCTGCTTCATTAGCCAGATTGAACCAAAGAACTATCAAATGGCTCTCAAGGACAACTCGTGGGTCGAAGCCATGCAAGAAGAATTAGCCCAGTTTAAGAAGATGGAGGTATGGAACTTGGTTGCAAAACCAAAGAATGTGCATGCGATTGGCACAAAATGGGTCTTCAAATGCAAGAGAGATGAGAAAGGGATTATTATCAGGAACAAGGCGAGGCTAGTTGTAAAAGGTTTTAATCAGCAAGAGGGGATTGATTACAATGAGGTGTTTGCTCCTGTGGCAAGATTGGAAGCCATTCGTTTGTTTTTGGCATTTGCTGCACATAAGGAGATGAAGGTTTTTCAGTTGGATGTGAAGAGTGCTTTCCTTAACGGTAAAGTCGATGAGGTTGTGTACGTTGAGCAACCTCCGGGTTTTCCTGACCCAGACTTTCCTGATCACGTATACAAGCTAAGTAAAGCACTGTATGGGCTACATCAGGCCCCTCATGCCTGGTATTTCACACTATCCGACTACTTGCTTGAGAATGAGTTTGAAAGGGGAAAGATTGATAGCACTTTGTTCTTCAAGAGAAAATGGAGCGACTTTCTACTGGTGCAAGTCTACGTGGACGACATCATCTTTGCTGCATCAAAAGTCGCCATGTGTCAGGAGTTTGAGGCCGTCATGAAGAAGAGATTTGAAATGAGTGCTATGGGTGAACTAACTTTCTTTTTAGGACTACAGGTTGATCAGAAGAAAGATGGGATGTTCATTCATCAGACTAAGTATGTCCATGATGTTCTCAAACGCTTCAAGATGGAGGACAGCACTCCATTCGATACTCCAGTCTGCGTCAACCACAAATTGGGTGCTGATTCAGAAAACGATGCAGACGTGGACCCAACCCAATATCGGGCAATAATAGGTTCTTTAATGTACTTAATTGCTTCTAGGCCTGATATAATGTTTGCAGTTTGTCTTTGTGCTCGCTTTCAGGCAAACCCAAAGGAATCTCACTTGAAGGGTGCGAAGAGGATTCTGCGGTATCTCAAAGGCAAGCCTAAGCTGGGGTTGTGGTACACGAGAGGAGGAGACTTGGAGTTGGTCGCCTACACAGATTCTGATTATGGAGGGTGCAATCAGAGTCGGAAGTCAACAACAGGTGGATGTCAGTTTCTTGGTGGCAGATTAGTGTCATGGCAATGCAAGAAGCAGACCTCAGTCGCCATTTCAACCTGTGAAGCAGAATACATGGCAGCATCTAACTGCTGCTCCCAGGTTCTTTGGATTCAACAACAGTTGCGCGATTACGGTCTGAATTTCACTCATACTCCTATTTGCATTGATAACACTGCTGCTATCTCAGTAACTAACAATCCCGTAAAACACAGTAAAACTAAACATATTGACATCCGTCATCATTTTATACGGGATTGTGTGAGAAGAAACTGATTGTGCTCGAAAAGGTTGATACGCTAGATAATTTCGCTGACATGTTTACGAAAGCGTTTGACAAAACTAGATTTCAAAACCTTGTTGAGCTGAATGGGATGATCAATCCCGAGTAACCCTGCTTTTTGTCTTAGTATTAAAAAAATAAAAAATAAAAAAACGTCACTATCGCTTAGAATTATGTCGGTTGCCTCAGTTTGAAGGACATGTCTTCGGATATGTTTGGTCCTCATTTCTTCTTGTAGAATATGAGGATAGCCATTAACCAGATGACTGAAAGTGACCAGGGCGGTTTATGATGTTTTTTTATTCTTTCGCTGAAAATGGGTCGATCATACTTAGTTAGAAGGACACATACTTTTATGTGGTCGGTCCAGCTAATCCATTGGATCTTCAGGATAGCCGTTTACCTGAAGACTTGACTTGATCGGGGCGATAGAAGTTAAAATTTTTCACGGGAGATGAAATTATTTTTCAAGTCTACTACTTCGTAAGAAGTTCCTTTACTATGTTTAACAGAAAATTGATTCAACCTTGGAAAGTGATACATATACTGATTCTGTGTGCTTAACTAGTGAAGTTATTAGGCCTAAAAGACTTTAGAACAGTCATTGTATGTCATGGTAGCTTTTTATGGTGCGTAAAAGTATAAGTGATACTAACTAAATCTACTCGATTTTACGTGGAAACTTCTTAAGAGTTGTGCATGTCTCCATATATACCTTTCCGAATGATAGGCAGAAAAGCGATTACCCAGTCATACACGAGCCCGTGAGTGTTCTGATTCCCGTGAAGATAGTGTGTCAAGAAACTGCAGTGATCCAGATTCGGGACTTGCAGTTGTTTACTACTCTGAAGTTTGTGTAAATGCTTATTAAAAAAAAATTGAGACATTTTAGAGTTTATAATATTTATACTTCTCAATCAAGGTGTAAGAAAGAGAACGGGAAGCAAAATCTAAAGATCGAAGAGTACTTACTATTTAATCAGACACTACGGGTCGAGGTCAACTCGGGGTGACTTGGGGAAAGCCAAATACGCTTTGAGAATAGATAGGAGGTATCATAATCTCTGAGTTGTTGCCCATTTAAATTTTGAGCTTAATTGAACCTAACTCGTATCACAGAAACGATGAAAACCATTCTAAGTTATTTACCTGCTTACAACCTGTTTCTTTATGTCATAATACAGCTAAACACGGATCTGTGTGACAGTCACGTAGTTAGTATGATTCCTGTTCGGATCTTTTCTAAAACATGGTAGTCCCTATCGAGACTGAAATTTGATCCCGTGTATTTTATTTTTAAAATTTTTCTGCTTATGTAGTTGTTTGATTTTATACCTGGTTACTTGGTCTTGATCGTATCATTTAACGCTTTGAAGGTTGTTTTAAAACTTAATTGCAAATTGTTCAAACTATGGGGTTGGTTTTGAAATATTTTAATATCAGCGAAGTTGTGCATAACTTCGCCTGCAATAGGCGAAGTTATCCATAACTTCGCCTAAATAAATCTGACCCTATATAAAGAAGAGTAAAGGTCAAACAGTTCATTATTCTCAAACACCCAGCGAACTTATTTTCAAAACCTGAGCGAACTTATCGAAACCCTAGGCGAACTTATCCTTCGTTACAATCTGTGTTCATTTTTCAGTTCAAATCCGTGAATTAAAGGTGTGTAAGGCTTGTAGCGTCGTATTATCGCCATCTTTAACGTTAATCAAAGGTTGTTTCGACCCGATTCACGACCTAGTTTTTCCGAACCTTCATAACCGATTTTCAAACTTGTTTTTACGTGTTCGTAATCGACTTAATCGTCTACATCGTCTAAATCGTCTTAAAAACGTGTTTTACGAGATCCATGATCTCCAAATTGACCCGATTCACGTCGATTGAAAACCTTAACTGATGCCGTTTCATATTCGGCGAAGTTACAGTTTAGGCGAAGTTATCCGTAACTTCGCCTGAGGTTTAACTTCGCCTTATAAATAATTTTGAAACAGTTTATGAGGCGATGTTGTGGTTAGGCGAAGTTATCATTAACTTCGCCTGGACCTTTTTACTTAACAGTTAACAGACGAAGTTCAAGTTGAGGCGAAGTTGTTCTCAACTTCGCCCCACCTCTAACTTCGCCAATACAAAATAAATCACAACTTCGCTCATGGTAACAGGCGACCTTGTGATTTGCTTTGACGTTTATCTAACTTAGTCTGTTTAATGCAGATATGGCTGCTATAAGTGGTGCAGGCGGTGATGACAGTGGAGACAACCAAATACAGTTCTTCCCGGGTCACAACATGTATATAACATTAGACCCGGAGGCGAGCGGAGTTGATGATTTCCGCGAGATCTTCACATTCTTACTACGCTCGAGTATATTCCACGCGATTACGACAACACTGCCAATATCCTTGCCAAACATTGAGGATTTTTGGCAAACCGTGGAATATGACTGTAGGGTCGAGCCCCCGGTGATGCGAGCAACAGTCAACAATCATATTCAGTTCTCATCTGAACAGATCCAGGCGGCTTTACGATTTGGAGATGAGATGAGGGATGACCCGACAGATTTTGTGGCTCCTTTCCGTGATGGAGCATTTCTGAGGATGGGATACTCTGGTCCCCTGGGAGATACTCAGAGAAGGAAAGGGTTTTTACTTGACCAGTGGCGCTTTCTCATGCATGTCATGATTGTATGCATGTCAGGGAGAAAGGCGGGCACTGATGGCATGGGCGCAACCATGCAGTCGGCGATGACTGCTCTGACTTATAATAAGCGTTACAGCTTTAGTCAGATGGTCTTCTACGAGATAGATCGACAAAGAAGAGCGGTGGCGCATGAGAGATTTATCATGTATCCAAGATTCATTCAGATGATCTTGAATCATGTTGCTCCAACGCTACCTTAGCGCCGCCCAATCAGATACGTAGAAAGTGTGACCAAAAGGATCTTCGCCCAATGCAGATCCTCCAGTGCGAGGAGCAAACCTGAGCTCCGTCCTCGACATACTCCACTATTCGGGTACTTGATCAACCCGGGGTATGTGCCTGCTCGAGGGGACGGGTTTCGGGACCCGGCACCACAACAGGCAGGAGCACCTCAAGCTATACCTGCTGCTCCTGTTGTGTCACCGGAGGAGAACGTTGACCTTGACGCAGAGTTTGGCGGTCAAGGATTTTTTGACATGGAGAGGGTTGATCCAGAGGAGAATGTACAGGTCTCGGTTGAACAAGCTTCGGGTGTGAATGTTACTGGGGCAGCTACAACGGTGGCTGACTCAGATTCTGATGATGAATTGGCCGAAGCAAGACGGATTTTGGTAACACATGAACGGACTCTTGGGAAAAGAAAGAGAGCTGATGATGACAGCGAGTCAGACTATGAAGAAAAAGTGCAACAGTTGATTCGTCGATCTAGAAGGGAACGGGCAGGTGAAGGATCGGGAGCTGGTGAGAGCTCGAGGGTGGTACGTTTCACCCCACCCGCACTGTCCGGTATGACTATTGTTCCCTCATCAGTACAGGTTACAAGGCCAAGCGCCACGGACTTTCCCGTGGTGGCTACCTCATCATCTTTTGGCCTCCCACCAACTACTTTCCAACTTTCGGCTCCGGAAATCGTATCGTTGTCACCTCCAACTCTTACTCCAACGGGGGTCGTGGCACATTTTATTGAGTCGACGGTTGTGGCCACTGCAGGGTTATCGGTGACGATACCACCTGCGGTTACGTCTTTGCCTACTTCTGAGGTCCCGGTTACATCGGAAATCCCTCCTCAGTACACTCAAGATATATCACATCTGAGGTTTGATTTCGATGCAACCTTATCAGACTCAGAACGAATAGCAGCACTTGAACGGGTCGTGGCAGAACAATCAAGGATAAATCTTATCCAGACCCAGGCTATTCAACGCCTAGTTGCAGAGAATCAGATGCAGTCGTCCCTGCTGGTAGAACATGGCAAAATCATAGATGCTTTGAAGGAGTTCTTGGCATCTCAGGGGGAGACGAGCTGTAAAGGCGATGAGTTGAGGACGAAGAAGCGCAATGATAGAGACGATGATCCCAATGCATCGAAAGGTGCAGGTGGTGAGTTGCCAAGAACTGTACAAGCTATTGGGACTTCCACAACTCAGGGGGAGTCGACAAGTGCAGCTGGTGGTGATGATGTGGTGGTTGTGGAGGTTAAGGAGATGGATGATGACTATATAGGTGATGATGATGTATTACCGGTGGATGAGATAGAGAAGATTGGTGCAGAGATAGTGATTGATAATGATATTGAAGAGGGAGAGATAGTATAGGAGAATGTGGAGCATGAGATACCACAAGTCGAGAACGTAGATAGGAGTCAAGAGATTGGGAATGATGAGACTGAATGGGAAGAGCAGCCTAGATGGAAAGAAGGCTATGCTCAATGGTTTGTAAAAACGAAGAAACCGGCGGTCCCTACAATGTTCAAGAAGAGTTACAACATTAGAGGCTATGCTGAAGCGAGAAAGGGGATTATTTGCTGGATATGTGATGAGCAGTTGAGGCTCTTTGTGATTAAGAGATATGATGGCGTTCAGTATTTCAAAAGATTGTTGAGATCATTGAATACATTGCCAGAATGTGAGGTGAAAGACTTAGCCAGATTGGGATTGATAAACCGAAGTGATGATAATATGGCTAGAGTCATCGGGAAGATAGTATGGAAGGTGAGTATAAAGGAAAAGAAGTTCGAGCTGTTGAAACCACAGAAGGGAAAACTTATAGAAGACAAAGATAGAGGATTGAGAGCAGATGGCAAGCCTTGGATGATTATGAAGTATAAGCCGATCTGGTGCTTGAAAGAAGTGCCGATGAAACAAATGCCCAAGGATGTGCTCAAAGAGTTGAAGTGGTGGTATGTAGATTGTGAGACAGCTGAAGCAGTGATGGAAGACGAAGATGAACAAGAGCTGCTGAGAGTCTATGATCCGATGCATCTAGTGAACTTGTCGCAAGCTGATCTGCAGGTGCTGAATGAGAAGAAAATATTTTATATTCCTGCTTGGAAAGACGAAGCGAAGAAATATCAAAGAATTGTATCAGTTTGTGTACTTGAAGGAGTTCATGCTTAAAGATGAAGATTCAAGATTCTTGAAGATTACAAGACACGTGTTTGAAGATAAATATATGAAGCCACTGCCAAGGGGGAGTCTGTTGGTACATGATGTCAGTAGTTCAGTGTCAAGTGTCTGTAATCGAGTTTGTTAGGTTTGTGTTTTTGTATGTAAACGAAGTTAGCTCACAAGTTCGCTGATACAGGCGAACTTGTGAACTAAGCGAAGTTGTCGTGATTATATAAACTTAAATTAATTCAACGAGTTTCAGTTTACGTGTAACGAGTCAGAGAGTTTGTGTAATCAGTGATCATTGTATCACGTGTTTCCGGTTGCAATATAACGTGTTTGTGTTTATTGTAACGTGTGTTTAATCGTATCATCTTCTACGCTCGTAACGTCTTACGTAGGGATTCCGCACCTACGTAGAACGAGATATCTCGTGTAGATCCGGCTGGGAACCTACAAATAACTAACCAATATTTTTTTAAAAACCAATGCATTAACAAATCGTTTCTATACATTTGGTAAAACACCATATATATATACATATATATGTTTATGTAATAGTTTATTTATAAGGGTTTTAATACTTAAAAGGAATTTTAATCTAAAATTTATATACAGTTAATATAATATTGTTAATTAATAGAATAAGATGTGTTACAAATATTGTATAAAAAGATTATAATATATATAGATATTATTATTAATTATTTATTCCCTAATAGCTACGAGTATTTAAAATAAATCTTTGTTAATAATAAAAATATATATAAATACATTTAACACATTTTTTAGACTTAAATCTCTTTATATAATTTATCCAAAGTCCTATAAATATTTACTTAAGTATTTTTTTTATGTAAATTTGTATAATTAAAATAATATTATTTACGATAAACCGTTGTGAAATAAAAACAATAAAATTAATAATAAATCTATTTTTTTAACTTTCGCAAGAACCCATTAGATCATTAAATCCCGAACCTCTATCTATTATTAGTTTCACTGTTGAATTCTTATTTCTATTCGTTTCCGCAATTATTCGTTAGTAGGACATCTCATTAGTATTCCTTGAAGAGTTTGATATATCATCCACATTCTTATTATATTGTTTTTACACCTTTGCTCGTCGATTGAGGTAAGTATCGCATTCCCCTCTTTTACTCGTTTTCTCACGTTTTGGGGACATATGTGAAAATTGTATTTCTTATATATACTTATACACAAAACTGCAACTATTATCTTATGTGTTAAAAACTTATACCTTACTTGTTTATGTGCTTACATGCTTTACGTGAACCGCATTCAGAGAAGTCCAACATAATCTCATAATAGTATGATCATACGCCCGTCGTTATAGCTTTGTGCTTCTCGACATCTCAGTTATACTTGCTCATTTGGTTAATTTGTTATTCTCATATGATTTGTTGTAATTACTTATTTTTATATATACTATATGTACATTTAAATTGGTGTGTTGCTCACTCAACCTTGTGTTGACAAAACTACTTTATTTTCAACGCATATGCAGGTTATCGTTTGATGTGAAGTAACTGAAGTACAAGATCACTTAAGGATTTATACTAGAAGAAAAATTAACGAGAAATATTATTTATGAAGTTTGATTGTTGATGCACTTTTGTTGGTTTGGATATTGTATGAATATTTGTTTCATTGAAATTTATTAATAGATATTGAAACTTATAATATTGCATAATAGTACCTTGAGAGCTGTGGGCAATCAGTTCACGCCTCGGCATTTCCACCGTAGGTTGGGGTGTGACACATAATCTACTAAATAAATCCGCTTCCACAGCCTAACCTAAGCCACAGCAAAACCCTTAATTCTATTCTTTATGCAACATGTAAGGCCCCGATCCCGGTACCTTACTTTGGACGTTGGAGTTACTCATAGACACAGTTCTAAATATCAGAGTTAATCAAAACTTTACGCGGAAAATAAAAGTTCAACCATGACATGTTACATAACTTACAAATCTTGTCTTAACAAACATTCATAGTCATTTAAAAACAAAACATAGTCTTTAAACATCACAGCATTTCCTTGAGATGCCAGTATCTTCAATTTCATGCTATGTGTCCTCATCAAGCGAGCTGCCTCATCCTACTCACCTGCGTGCATACTAAAAGTCAGCTACGCTGAGTGAGTTCTAGTTAATCAATTAACTTACTTTACATACACATATACGTGCCCAAAGATACGCATTACATACTTAACATGTTCATCATTCTTCCATATACATTCATAACTAACCTTACATTATAAAGAGCTTTACGCCCTTGTCGAGGAGTTCTTGCAGTTGGGACGTCAATTCTTTCATCTCGTACGGTGCTAGACGGTAAGATGCTTTCGCGACGGGCTGGGCTCCTGGTATTAGATCTATCTGGAATTCTATCTCCCGTTGTGGTGGCAACCCCGGAAGATTCTCAGGGAATACTTCTAGGTAGTCGCACATGATAGGAACATCCTTCATTTCTTTCGTCTCGGCCGTAGCGTTGACAACATACGCCAGGTAGGCACCGCACCCTTGCCTTAACAAACCCTCGGCCTTTATCATCGAAATGACATTAAGCCCGAAACTTTCCTTATCACCATAAACCGTCACCGCACTACCATCCAAGGACTTTAACCCTATTATCCTAATCTTACACACTATCTGAACTTCATACTAAGACAACCAATCCATTCCCAAAACCACATCGAACCCTCCTAAGGTCATAACATACAAAGTAACAGGGAACTCATGTGGCTCTAACTCTATCTTACAATCCTTAACCATTCTCAATATTCTAACCGAGGTCTCACTCACGGTTTCTACTTTGAAATTTTTAGGCACACGACAACATTTCATATTTGCTAACTTACTAAATGTCGTAGCTACAAAACTTCTATTCGCACCCGAATCAAACAATACCGAGGTAGAAATACCATTTACTAGAAACGCACCTATCACAACATCAGGAATCTGTCTGGCTTATTCCTGAGTCAGCATGTAGGCCCTAGTCCTTGGCCTAGCTCGTTCAGTATCCTTCTTCCCACTTCCTCCAGCTTCACCCTCAGTGCATTCCCTTGCAAAATGATCCGTCTTACCGCACTTATAACATGCGGATTTTGCATTGCATTCATTAGCATAGTGCCCCATCTTCCCACACATATAGCAAGCATTTTTCCCAAGCCTGCACTCTCCACATGAGCCTTTTCACATTTGTGACACACATTCAAACCAGTACCCCACTTGCACTGGCCGCCGTGCACCTTTCCACATGTCTTGCATGTCTTTCTCTCCCACGCCTTCTGCTTCTTGTCCTTAGGGTTCCATAACTGAGTACCTGATCGCTTGACAGGAGCGACCCGTTTCTTATCATTCTTCTCTTCCGCTACCACATCATTTGCCGACAAGTCGTCTTAAACCATTTATGCGAGCCCTACAGCAGAATCAAAGGTACCAGGGCTACTACCCTTGATCAATATGCAAACATTCTGTGGCAGTCCTTTCACATAGCACTTGATCCTCTTGGCCTCAGTGTAAACCATATCAGGCACCAACCTAGACATTCGCTTGAATTCAGTAGTATACTCTTGGTGTGTCATCTTTCCCGCTTTCAAGTTCAGGAACTTCATCTCCGCCCCCTCAAATTCGGCATCAGCATAGAACCTTTTTATCACCAACTCTTTCAGGTCATCCCACCTCATCGCCTTAATCTCGTCCCGACTCTTCCTCTGCTCCACACTTTACCACCAATACATAGCTTCCTCACCAAACGACTGAGTGGCATAACCCACTGCTTGGTCGGGACGGCACTCGCTAATGCGGATAACCTTGTCCATCGCGGTTATCCAATGAAGGGTGGCGATTGTGTCTCCTAAACCAGTAAGCTTCAATGGGTCGCAACCTTTGAATGACTTGTAGGCCTCTCTTTGTTTCATCAACCTTCACCGAGCGAACTTCGCTCGAGTCACCCTTCTCTCCTTCATCATCCTTTTTACTCTTTTCCCCAGACTTCTCAGCAGTTCTTACATGACTTTCAGAAGACTTTTCGGGAATCAAGTTCTTCACAGCAGTGGCTACAGCTTGAGCAATAGTTGCTTGAACAACAGGGTCAAGTTGATACCCTTCGTTGTTACTCGGATTTCGACCAGCTGCACTTCCTTCATCCTAAGTGTTAGTGGCTATTCTTACAGAATGTTCTCGAACAATGTGTGGCCTACCACGACGTCCCATATGCCCTCCCTTTCTAGCAACTTTCCTACCTCCAGCCATTCGTATTCTATAAGGAAAACACAAAGATCATCATTCAAGGAACTATTTAGTACAAGGATAGTAAGGCTAACAGGTAATAACAGTGGCCAACTGTGATTAGCTGATCACTTTACTTTCTGTGTCATATACACTTCCCTTTATAAGTCCATTTGTGTTAAGTTCTACTTTTAAACAGTTAATCAATCAAACAATAAATTAATCATATCCCTAACATTCACATATTATTTCTTTAGAAATTAAGCTAACATCAATATACATCATTATTTATCCATACCTTTACCTATGTTGAGCTTGCTTGAGTGACACATGGCTATCTTGAACTGGCATCTTCTATATTTTCTTACTTTAATCTCATTCTCTGTTCGAGTCTAAGCATGTAGGATGCTTAATTCTCTCGAACCTTGCTCTGATACCAACTTGTAAGGCCCCGATCCCGATGCCCTACTATGGACGTTGGATTTACTCATAAACACAGTTCTAAATGTCAGAGTTAATCAAAACTTTACGCGGAATATAAAAGTTCAACCATGACATATTACATAACTTACAAATCTTGTCTTAACAAACATTCATAGTCATTTAAAGACAAAACATAGTCTTTAAACATCACAACATTTTCTTGAGATGCCAGTATCTTCAATTCCATGCCATGTGTCCTCATCAAGCGAGCTGTCTCATCCTACTCACCTGCGTGCATACTAAAAGTCAACTACACTGAGTGAGTTCTAGTTAATCAATTAACTTACTTTACATACGCATATATGTGCCTAAAGATACGCATTACATACTTAACATGTTCATCATTCTTCCATATACATTCATAACTAACCTTACATTATAAAGAGCATTGGGCCCTACATACCTCGGATATTATTAGGGTCCGGTGCCCTACATCCTCGGATATTATTAGGGTCTGATCTCCCTTCTTCCTCGGATATTATTAGGGTCTGGTACCCTCCATCCTCGGATATTATTAGGGTCCGGTCTCCCTTCTTACCTACTATCATACCGTACATTTCTATATATATAATTATAGATTTCATACGTACATACATCATTCATTCATCATAAACAACAATCATATCATCAACCATTACCTGGTAGTACATGCAATATCCGAAGATCATTCACGCACCGACAAGTATTCATTCATACATAAATCATATAAGGAATACATCTACCATTTAAGGTAAGTGTATTAACTAATCACATTGAGTATACACACAGCCCCGAAAACATAACAAGAAATGGGGCTAGAAACTCACCTGGACTCGGTTACGTTCACCGTTAATGGTTATCCCTTTCTTTACCTGTGAGCGACTAACTCGGGTCGGGAATCGATTCTTCTCCTTGGTTTTGGTTAGAGAAAGAGAGCGATGAGAGAGATCTTAATTGTGTGTTTTCGATGGTGTATGAAATGGGTGAAAATGGATGGATTATGGGTAAATTAAGGTTTATATATCATGGTTCATAAGCTTAAGCCCATGTTCTTTCTCCTTCCTTATTAACCCAAGTCCATTACCCATACTAATTAACCCAACACAAGCCCGACTCATAATAACTCATATTTTATTTTATTGCCCGAAATGAGAAAACGGGATGTTACACAACCTGTGGGTAATGGGTGGAGATATGACTTGCTTCTAAGCTTATTACATTATGTTCATACTTGGTATAGAGGGCAGAGAGATACTAGCACATTTATTTGTTGGTCCATATATTAAACCGAGAGGAGAGATGTTATATTATGAGGGGTGTGATCATGTGTGTCCTAACAAGAAACAAAGTACACTCGTTTGGGCGGTTCCATAGTTTTAAAATGTAACATTAAATTATTTGGTGGGTTATCAACCTTGATAGTATCAGTTCATGGGAATTGGGTAGGACCTTATACCTCACTAGTATTAATCGTGGTAATTGATGAATCATCAATCGAGGTGTATGTGTTGCATGAGAGTTTGCTTGAGGCAAGCAAAAGATAAGTGTGGGGATGTGATGGTCGGGTAAAAGTCATGTATAATATTATATTATTTGTTTAGTTTTAGTTTAAATATTATGTGAACTTTGGTACTTCAAACATGTTTATGTGTTTCAGGATACTTGACGTTAAGGACGCTTATCGGGATGGATTACGGGCTTGGAACGAAGATGTAGAAGACTTATGATGATTGGCACGTTTTCCTATACAAAATAAAAGAAGAAAAATAAGGATGATGTGTCAGACACCCTTAGCGCGGCGCTAAGGGACCTTAGAGCTACTCTAAAGTCTCAAATCAGGAAAGTAGACCTTAGCGCGGCACTAAAGTCTCACACCTGGACTTTAGCGCCGCGCTAAAGTCCTTCCAGACGGAAAATTAAACCTAACATTAATATATTGAGTTTTCAGCCCCCATTCGAGATAACCTTCATTCCACCAACCAAGTACAGTCCCTAGGACGATTTTGCATCATCCCGAAGCCTCCGGTTCGTCCGTTCATCGCATGCTTTCGTCCTCTCATCAGATAAGCGAATCCTGCGTGATGTCGATGTCAGGCTAAACCATTGTATTCACTTAGGCTAGGGTTTTGGGTAAACTAACTTTAATCAGATTCTATGTTTTGAATAATTATAAACTTGATTGAATGTATTTAATCTTGTTTTACATTATAAATTGATTGTTTAAACAGTTTATGATTTTGATTATCAAAATTTGCATCACTTTTTTGGTTGTGTTCATCACATGTAGGGTTAGCTCTTATGACATTGAACCAATAATCGTTAGTCATTGCTTATAACTGATTTTCATATTTTAAACTGGTAATTGGGTAAACCGGGGTTCAGTTGCGTAAACAATTCGGTTAGGGTATCGTTTGTCATCACAACCCAACTGTTTGGTTTTGTAATTACTGCGCAATTAATTTTATGAATCTGTGATTAGTCGATCATCACATATCTTGAACCTGAAGTGAATCATTTTCTCATTATTATTTACACTTGCTTAAAGTAATCGTGTTTTATTAAATCATCTTTTATAAACCGGTTGACATCGTTTGTTCGCTTAATATAATAATTAATAATTATGAACTTTACTTGCATTTTCCATAGATTCCCAGTGAAGACGACCTTACTTACCCGTACTAGTTATAGGTATTTGAGTTTTATAAATACTTGTTTTTTATTAGAGCATGACATCTACATCAGTGTCGAACACAAAGAGTTTATGGAATGTGTGTTACTAAGTAGCTTTGTAATATGACTATATTAAATTAAACTAAATTGCATAAAAAGTAAATTCAAAGATTTGGTTGGTTGATTTGATTAACAAAAAGAACTGAAAACAATTTAACGAGTTTTAAATCAATACGAGAGAATTTGCCTTCCCTCAGTTTCAAGTTTCTACGAATGCTAAAATAAATGTTTAACTGAGATGAATGATAAAGATATAGTTCGTGCTTATGCAAAGATTGTTATAATTGAAGATTAAGTGCTTTAATTATAAATGCAAGGTAATCAATCAGATATCAATTAGTTTATCTAACTCCGAATCCCTCCCGCTTAATCGTGATTGCTTACAGCACCAAGAACTGACGGTTTAGAACACAAACTCAACAAACTAACAATCTACTAATCAGTTCATAAACACCTTAATAATGAAATCAGTAAAATCAAACTATTAACTCGATAATTGCATAAACATTCAATCAACAATCATAATGAAACCTTAAATCCGAGGGAAAACACAAAGAGAATTAGCCAAGCATGATCCGGGTCATCCTCCCTTCGATTATAGTAATCGTACAAATTAAAAACAAGTGTTTTATGATTACACCACTCACAATTGATCTATGGCACCTCCAATTCGCCCCTAGGTCGTCCTTGAATGATTGATATGTGAAAAGATCGAAAAATGGAATAAAAACACCAAAATTCGGCAATTAAAATTTCTGGACTGTGGCCCACAATGCCCACCGTAGCCCACGGTGGCTTCCACGGTGCCCCAGAATGCCACGGTACGGTGAAAACTGTCATTTTTGCCATTTTAAACCGTGGCCCACGGTCAACACCATGGGCCACGGTGGAGCTCTTTCTCATTTTCTTGTTTTCTTCATATCTTTCTCGTTTTAACTCCGTTTTCTTCGCCGTTTTCACCCATGTTCTCGTGATTTCATCATCTATCTCCTCAAACCTGCAATTATATAAATAACCATAGTTAACTAATTCCATAAAATTAATTGGTTAAGCATATGCATTTATATCTTTTAGCTCTCTTAACGACTTCCCTACGGTTCACCCGTCACATTCCCACACTTAACTGTTGCTTGCCCCGAAGCAACACCTCAACAACATTTTTTTCCATTTTCAACTTATAACCACCAATCATACCAACAACTCTGATTCAGTCAAGGTCCCAAGTCATACCCTATTCCCTCACTTCTATCTGTTTGCACTAGCATACTTGATGTTCTATTTAAACCATAGAGTTCTAACCAAACCTAACATGCTTTCGAATTTTACTCATACATAACATACCTTTACACATTAACCCTCTTCTTGGTGATCATTCACATGTTTTCACATATAACAAATTCTCCTAGCATACGATTGTACAATCATCAAATCTTCACCTATATAAATGCTTTGACACAAATGCAAATCAATAGGACTTAAAACTATAACGGGGCTAGGTGTAAGGGTATGGAAAGGAATATATAAAGTAGCTCAAACGATCAGATCCGGCTTAATACAAACAAACTAAGTAAACAATGAAATAAACAACTATATACATCATTAACTTCTCTCTTTTTTCTTTTTCTTTTTTTTCATATATACATATATATATATATATATATATATATATATTCTTTTTCTTTTTTTTACATGATACTTGAACATTGCATCTCTAACACAACCTTTTTTTTAAGCATAATAAACATAATGCTTGATGCATCCTATTAATAAATACTAAAACAATTACAATTACGAAGAAACCTATTGAGTTGGCTCATCTCGCAATTTAACATCGGGGTTGATTGAATAAACAAAATAAGTCCAAAATTGTTTTCTAAGTGAACCAACCCCCCGCCCCACTTACCACTTTCCAGTTTTCTTTTAAATATAAAAAAAAGAATTTGTTTTTTTTGTTAGAAAAATTTTGAAAAAGGAAAATTCCCCCATCCCCACACTTGGGATATATTGTCCCCAATGTATGGTTTTCAGAAAATAAAAACAAAGACACTACTAAGTAAAACTCCACTTCCTTCCATGAAAAACCCAGGTTGTTCCAACGCAGTGTCGAAGAGAAATCCATAAGAATTTCCCCCACACTTGTTTTTTTGCTAAGATGGTAGCTTAAAATACCATTAATAACAAACAAACTAGAAATTATAATGCAAAATAAAAAATAAAGTATACAAAACAATTACTACCTTTTTGAAACTTTTATGACATTCAAGGTGGGAGACTGGCCCACTCCCGTGCAGCTTTCTCGTTATAAGCATGCTCCTTTTCAAGCAATTGTTTCCAGTCTTCCGGCAAACCAGGGTCAGGCCCGAACATCCTCATCATCCACCATGGATCATTTAGGTTAGGTGGATGTCTCACTTTCATCTTCCTTAGTCGGCTACCTTTTTCTGTCACCTTCTCACTCTGTTGATGTTCAACTTCTTTCTTCTCAACTGACCTGTCAATCACAAAACACTCCACTTTCTTGTGATCCTTGCTCAAGGATACACACTTGTTAACAAAATCTGTCTTCAGGCTTTCCTTGTCAACAAAAGGGTCAGTACTAGTTTCAAATAATAATAACCGTTTATCACGATTCCCACACTTTATTCCCAGTGTCCCCTTAGCACAATCAATCACTGCAAGTGAAGTAGCAAGGAAGGGTCTACCCAATATGACTGTGGGTTGCGTGTTAGTTACATTTTTAGCATAATCAAGTACTAAAAAGTCAACTGTGTAACAGAAATTCTCCATATGTACCATCACATTTTATATCATGCCTTGGGGAAATGTATGGTTTTGATCCGCTAAAAACACGGTGGTGTTTACTTTTTGTAGAGGACCAAACTTATACTGATCATATAAACTACTAGGCATGATACTAACTCAAGCTCCAAGATCTAGCAATGCCCGATCAGTTTTAAAATTTTACCAATTTGGATTGATAAAAAGGGCACTCTTGGGTCTTGAAGTTTACTCGAGAGAGTATTATTATCAACACTCACATCCCTTATTTTGGTTAATTTGTCATTTAAACATTTATCACAAGAACAATTTTCACAAAAAGATGTTTCATTTGGTTTTAGTTCAGAGTTATTTTGAAAAATTGTTCATAATTAACCACATTTTCAATATCATCACTTATATCTTCCACCACCCCATCAACAAACTATGGTGTTGGGTCAACTTGAACACAAGAAATTTCAAAATTAGGTAAAAGACTTACCGCATTGATATGCACGTTGTTCTCCTTCTTTAAGCTCGAGTTGTTTTTCTTCAAATTCACCACATCGGTTGCAAGTTGACCCATTTGAGTGGTCAACAGTTGGATGACTTTGTCACAGACTTCATCCTTTTGCATGCGCACTTCATCAAGTTGATTTCTCCTTTGTATGTCTTGTTGCATCATCTTTAACATGTCCATAACTTCATTCCCACTTGAGGAACTTTGACCCGAATACCAACTTTAACCACTTCCCGCTTGTTGAAATTGACTTTGAAAACCTTGATTTGCATATTGTTGACGAGGAACATAATTTCCTTGAGAAACCCCTTGAAAATTCGGATTGGATTGAGTATCCGGATTTCCATAGCGAAAATTTGGGTGATTTCTTAACCCGGGGTGGTAAGTGTTGGAATTCATATTGTAATTCCTACCACCTCCCCCTTAAAGTGCATTCACCTCCTCCACTTGTATTTGACCCACCGTACACACCTCTGAATCATGACCCAACTCATTACAATTTGTACAAGCATCGATTACCAGATTAGTAGCTTGTACTCCTCCTTCTTCCACGGCTTGTACTTATGGTCTTCCAATTGTAGGCCTTGCTCTTATTCCGGTTTGAGCCTTTATCTTTGATGTGACCGCCATTTACTCCAAATATGCCCAATATCTTGTTCATAATTAGTACCAAATATACCATTTGTGATCGATCTCAAATCCCGTTCATCTTCCATACTCAACCCCTCATGAAAAACATTTAACAATTCCCAAAGAGCAATACCATGATGAAGACAATTTTTAATCATCATATTAAACCTCTCAAATGCTTCATGAACATTTCACCCGATTGTTGTTGGAAATTTCTCAAACTCCTTCTTGCATCATTAATCTTTTGGGCCGTGTAAAATTCTTCCAAGAATCTTTGTTCCATCTCGGCCCAAGTATAAATGGATGCGAAAGGTAATGTGTAAAACCATCTTTTTGCCTTATCTTCCAAAGAAAATTGAAACAAGACCAACTTAACCTCATCCAACGATAACCCATGACCCCCAATCGTGTTTCAAATGGATTCATACGCCTCCAAGTGAAAGTACGGCTTTTCCGTGGCTAAACCTTTATACTTAGGTAGACTTTGGAGTGAATTGGTTCTAACCTCAAATGTCCTTCCTTGTTGATTTTGAGAAATAACCACCAGAGATGGATTATTAGTGATGATCGATAGAAAATGAGCTTCAATACCCCTTACCATCTCTCTTACATGCCTTCTTGGTGCCCCCATTGGTACTCTTGGTTGACCCATTTGCCTATAAATGGGCCTTGGAGGTGCAAATTGTTGAAATTGTGGTTGGGGCATTTGTTGTTGAAATTGTTGCTCTTGTTGTTGCCCTTGTGGATGCACTTGTTGTGGAGCTTTTTGTTGTTAAATAACCGATGGCGGTTGAACTTGTTGGACAACCGGTGGTGGTTGTCGATTAAGTTCTTGCACCGGTTCCGTTTGTTGCCCTTGTGCATAAGCAAAATTCCTTTGATTCACCCTTTGACTTCCATCACCCCCCATGTAATAACCTTCCACTTCGTACCCCTCAAATTCACTGTCAAACCCATACCCACAACCATCACCTTGTGTTTTTATATATTGCATGAAAGGTGGGGGTTGATATTAGTAGCTTGATTGTGGTTGTTGAAAGGTTGGTTGTTGGTTTTGTTGATATGATGATGCACTAAAGGCATGGTTGTATAAATCGCGCCTAGGCACCGAGTACTCAACGAGTAATCCCCGAGTAATCCCCGCCTAGTCCGAGTTCTCGGTGAGCCATCCCCGAGTACTCTCCGACTAAGGTCGAGTACTCACCGACTAAGGCCGAGTACTCCCAACTCCCCAGTCGACCGCCTAGGGTCCGCCTAACGACATTTGCAACCTTGACTAAAGGTAGGAAAAATGGTGGAAATAGGTTGCAATGTTGATGATGTTGAGTAGGTGAATTGAGAATTTATGGGTTCGGTTGTGTGAGTTGGTATCAATTCACTTGGTGAAATATGTATGGTAGTAGTAATCGATGGAGGTGAAATTGGTGGAGGTGTAGATGGCAATATTTGACCTGAAGTGGGAGCTGGTGAATCCATGGTGTTGTTTGATGCAGTTGGAGAACCAAGAAGCTTGATATTCCTAAGTAACACTCGGTTTCTTCTAAGTGCCCGTTAAATCTTGGGATCAATTACTAGTGGTGATGACCTCTTGGAGCCTCTAGTATGCATACACCTGTAAGTACCTGCACACTAACACAACCAGCGTAAACCCGAAAATAACAAACAAAAATTACAAAAGCTAACACAAGTTGCGCACTACTCCCCAGCAACAGCGCCAAAATTTGACGTGAGGTCGAAGACTCACTCAAAAATAAACCAAATACAACTAATTAGATAGTGGTAAGTGGGTGCCGAACACAACGAGCTTCTGGAATGTTTGTTACCAAGTAGCTTTGTAATCTAACTATATTAAATTAAACTAAATTGCATAAAAAGTAAATTCAAGGATTTGGTTGGTTGATTTGATTGACAAAAAGAACTGAAAACAATTTAACGAGTTTTAAATCAATACGAGAGAATATGCCTTCCCTCGGTTTCAGGTTTCTACGAATGCCAAAATAATTGTTTAACTGAGATGAACGATAAAGATATAGTTCGTGCTTATGCAACGATTGTGATAATTGAAGACTAAGTAATTTGATTATAAATGCAAGGTAATCAATCAAATATCAATTAGTTTATCCTTCCCCGAATCCTTCCCGCTTAATCTCGATTTCTTACATCACCAAAAACTGACGGTTTAGAACACAAACTCAACAAACTAACAATCTACTAATCAATTCATAAACACCAGAATAATGAAATAAATAAGATCAAACTATTATCTCAGAAATTGCATAAACATTCAATTAACAATCATAATGAAACCTTACAATCCGAGGGAAACACAAAGAGAATTAGCCAAGCATGATCCGGGTCATCCTCCCTTCGATTATAGTAATCGTACGAATTAAAAACAAGTTTTTTATGATTACGCCACTCACAATTGATCTATGGCACCTCCAATTCGACCCTAGGTCTTCCTTGAATGATTGATATGTGAAAAGACATTGAAAAACAGAATAAAAACACCGAAATTCGGCAGTTACAACTTCCAGACCATGGCCCACGGTGCCCACCGAGGTCCATGGTGGCTTCCACGGTACCCCAGAACTCCACGGTACGGTGAAAACTGTCAGTTTTTGCCATTTTAACCGTGGCCCACGGTCAACACCATGGGCCACGGTGGAGCTCTTTCTCATTTTCTTGTTTTTTTCATATCTTTCTCGTTTCAACTTCGTTTTCTTCGCCGTTTTCTCCCACGTTCTCGTGATTTCATCCTCTATCTCCTCATACCTGCAATTATATGAGTAACCATAGTCAACTAATTACATAAAATTAATTGATTAAGCATAAGGATTTATATCATTTAGCTCGCTTAACGGCTTCCCTACTGTTCACCCTTCAGTGACAAGTCTCCCCCCCGCATCTTGTATTTCTTGCAATTATTCATAAGGGTTAGTATTGCTCCCACTGATCTTTTAATCCTCCAGGAACACGGAACGCTTGGTTTCTGCAAAACGAGTGACATGGGAAGGACAATAGAAACGATAACCCTTTGAATTTTCAGGATACACGATAAAGAAGCATGTAACAGTTTTAGGGTCAAGTTTCTTTAGGAAAGGGTTATAAAGTTTTGCTTCAGCAATACAGCCTCATACTTTCATATAATTAAGACTCGGTTTCCTTCATGTCCAACGTACATAAGGAGTTTTAGGGACAGACTTAGAAAGAACTCTATTGAGTATATGAACAGATGCTTTTATGACTTCAGTCCAGAGAAATAGAGGTAAATTAGTGTTGGCTAACATAATGCGTACCATATCCATAAGGGTTCGATTTCTCCGTTTAGCGACACCATTTTGCTGAGGAGTACCTGGCATGGTATATTGATTCACGATCCCATTGCCTTTACAAAACTCATAAAATAAACCAGGGACCTGACCCACATCAGTATGTCTTCCATAATATTCACCTCCTCTATCTGATCTGACAACTTTTTTGACGATCTAATTGTTTTTCAACTTCAGTTTTATAATCTTTAAAGGTTATAACATATTCAGATTTTTCTTTAATGAGGTACAGGTACATATATCGGGAATAATCATCAATGAAAGTGATAAATGAAGTGTGTCCAGCTATGCCAGCAATGGGGTAAGGACCACTAATATAAGTATGAATGAGTTCTAAAAAATTGAGCTCCTAGTGGCGCCTTTCTTATTTGCTGATGTCATTTTGCCTTTGAGACATTTGACACATCTTCCAAAATCGATGAAATTTAGATGCGGTAAGACTTCATTCTTCATGAGGTGGGCTAACCGGTCTTGTGAGATGTGGCCTAAACGTTTATGCCACAACATAGAAGAAGTCTCTAAGTGTTGTTTCTCTTTAATCTTCGTGAGTGACTCATTAATATTATATAACAACAAAGATTTAGAAAAATCATCATCTAGTTCTAATCTATAAAGACCACCATCCAAAAAGCCATAACCAAACACTTGAGAATTTAAAGAAATAGTAAGTTTTCCATGACCATGAGAAACATCAAAACTGTCCATGTCTAAATTTGATTCTGATACAAGATTCCAGAGTAATCTCAGGAATATATAAGGTATTATAAAGTTTAATACATAAATCAGTTTTCATTATTAATTGTAAAGTTCCCACAGCCTTGACTTCAAGTTCTTTATCATTACCCAGTCTTAGTGTTCTTTAGTTTCTTTCCAGCTTCCAGATTGAAAGGAATCCCTGAGTAGAATTGGTCACATGAACCAGAATCAAACCACCATGTATTAGCAGGAACAGTTAAATTATAGGACTCAACTATCATAAAAAGATCATTACCTTTCTTAGCCAGCCACTCCTTAAAGTTTGAACAGTCCTTCTGCTTATGAATGTACTTCTTACAGAACTTGCAGAAAAGCTTTTCAGTGGAGTTCTGAGAGCTGGATGAGGCACATGTATTAGTCTTCTGAACTTTAGCAAAATCCTTTTGTTGGATTAGTGTTCTTCCTCTTCTTGGAACTGGTGGCAAGGTAAGCAACTTCATGTTTGTCCATCTTCATACGCTCTTCCTCTTACACGCACAAAGAAATCAGTTCACTCATCGTCCATTTGTCCTTCTGGGTGTTGTAATTGATCTTGAAAGCTTCATAGGCAGTTGGAAGAGAGGTCATGATGAAGTGCACCAGAAAACCATCACTGATCTCCATGTCTAATCCCTTCAGCTTATGGGCCGTGTCGTTCATCATCATAATGTGCCCACGAATGCCACTCCTACCATCGTACTTAGTAGTCACCAGCTTGAGAATAAGAGTACTAGCATGCATCTTAGACATTCCTTTGAATTGTTCCTCCATAAAAGCCAGATAAGTTTTAGCATTTTCAGAGTCTGGAATGGATCATCTTATGGACATGCTAATTGAGTTATTCATAAGCATTAGAGACATGCGGTTGCATCTCTTCCATTTTTTGAACAATAAGTGCTGAGCATGTGCTTTCAGCGGTTAGTGTTGGAGGTTCATCCTCGTTTAGAGCAAAGTCAAAATCCAGGAAGGCGAGATTAAGCATAAGAGAGTCCTTAGAGGTAGCAAAGTTATCTCCAGTTAATGATGTGATTCCACCATTCGGAGTTGTTATTGGAATTTTTATGAGAATGTTAAGATACTAACCTAGAAGAAACTTAGAGTGAACTAGGGGCAATTTAAACTAATGCATGCATAGATAAGAACCATTTAAATTATGAAGTTGTGATAATAAATGTCTATTATTAATATCAAAATAATATACTAATATAATTAATAAAATTCTACTTAAATAAAAGATAAATCACCTTTGGGCAGAATTAAATTTTATTTAAGTATATGTGCAAAACAATTGTAACATATCACCTTTGGGCAGAAGTGAGACAACCATTTTAATCATGCACGAGTTAATTTTGCATGATATAGATGTATCACATCACCTTTAGGCAGAAGTGATACATTTAAATCATGTTTAAGCTAAACTAACACAGCTTGTATTTAGACTTGAATGATATGTTATACGTATCACATTAACTTTTGGGCAGAAGTGTAGATCATCATTCATTCAAGTTAAGCTTTTTATATGTTTTGTAAAATTAATTAATATGTATGTTTATATTTTAAGTATTTACAAAACATTAGTTTAGTAAATAGCAAACCAACTATTAGAGCAAATTTTAAGTATTTACAAAATATTGGTTTGATGTGTTTTCGGGTTTTAGTGTTTTCAGAAACTCAGTGTTTTCTGAAAACTATTTTAATCGTAAACACATACGTCCAGAAGTTGATGAACAGCTAATTGATAATGTTTGATCTGAATTCTTAAGGATTGTTTGTTTATCCAAGATTTGATTATTTTCAAAATAATTCCTTTATTAAGTTTTCAGAATTTGAAATATCTTGGTCTAAATTTTAATCAAAATTTAGTAAAACATTATAACAATCCAGATATTGAACCATATTATATTAGATTTTCGAAAAAACTGTGATGAACACGAAGATCATTAATTTATCATATTTCGAAAACTGTCAGTTTATATCAGATACGAGTTTTAAAACTGAAAAATTGTTAGGGTTTTTTTTATATTCGGATTTTAATAATAAAAAAATAATAAAACGAATTAATTAAAAACCGAAAGTTGTTAGGGTTTATCAGGTTTTAGTCCATGTCTTCCGACTTAGATCCTGAGTTAATGGAAGACATGAAGATTTGATTAATCAACATCGCTTTGGTACCACATGTTTATCAGTTCTTCATGTACGTAATAGAAAACATGAATATTATGATAAACCTACAACTAAATTATACATGTCACAACAGAGAGAGAAGCCACGGCTGATGAGAACGATCCAGACGACATGATAGTCAGCTTTTTCGAGTTCCCCTTTAAGATGTATATTAGTGATGGAAATTAGGGTTCTTGAGAATCCGAATAATATATAGAGAGAGGGTCACGAAATTCTTATGTGAGGTTTAGCGTTATGTTGTATAATGTTAATTACTACTATTAGTCTCTCCATATATTTATATACACCCAATGGGAAACACTTGATTAGTAAGAAAATGTAATTTGGTTCATCAACAATTACCTAGCTAATATAATAATAAGGTATAATTAATTAACTTTGACCTATTATAATATAAATGATCATGAGGATCATACATAAATATACAAACACACACACATATATATATATATATTCTTACATCTGGTTCAAGTTTGCTTGTGCCAAAAACATTGAAAACCATAATCATAATTGCAAAACAAGCATATAAATATAAAGTAGCTACAATACCACGTATAAATTTAAAGTACAAATAGTCTCAAATTCAAAATATTTAAATGGGCTATGAAACAATAATATGGCCAATTGGGTTCAATTAATTTGTAATGGACAATTATTATATCTTGATTTGAAACAAATTTAAAAAAAATAATTATATATACATATATGTATATATAATTTGAATTCGAATTTCGAATCGAATAATAAATCATAAATTTGTATTCGATTAATATACTCGAATGCGAATCGAATTCGAATTTTTTAAAACCTAATTTGAATATCAATAATCGAATTTGAGTGTTTCGAATGTGAATTAAAATCTAAACACCCTTAGGTATATTCGACGTGGATTAATTGATTTGATACCATACCTCTTTGATAGGCATGTGAAATGAACATATATTCGCGTATATATTATAACTAGTATTTTGACCCCCCGCAACGGCTGTCGATCTAAATGTATCGAATGAAATACGCTCAAAATGTTACAGCTTACAGCACAAAAAACTACTGTCATTCTCATACAAATCCTTTCAAATTTAACTTTACAAATGCAATACCAAAGCCCACACCTACACATTTGTTTGCTTCTGCACCCTGCGGTTGTGACTTTAGAAGCAATATACTTATTAATAAATAAATATAACAGTTGATGAAAATAAGTTATTTTAAATAACCATGTTTGCAACACTTAACTTTTATTTTTTTGGCTTTCTCCTTCGCATGAGGTTGCAATGTTGGAAATCATGCGCTGCCCAAATCAAATAATGAATTAAAAACATGACACAAAGTGTTTTTAGTCAACCTAACCCGTAACAAAATTACCCGGGTGAACTTCGTTTTCAAGCTGAATTCATAACATGAGATGGATAGTTGAAATTAAGACTTTTACCTCGATCAATCCAACCATATTGATTTCAAGATGCGTGAAGCTACAGCTGCAAGTACACAAATGGTTGAGGACACGATCTTTTATACCAAGTTGTTTTATAACTATTTTCAAAAAATACATTAAAGAATGATTTTGAATGCTAAAAATGTAAAAATAATAAAATAGAATCAAATAAGCATGGTATTATCATTTACCTGATATTCCCTCCCATATACACTTGCAGCATTAGTAAGCATCAACTTGCCATTTGCAGCATCACCAATGCAATATAAGTGAGGACCTTAATAATAAGAAATTAAGAACTATAATTCAGATTCATATACAACTACTAATAAACATTAATGTTTTCATATAAGTTGTGAATTCCAGATTTTTAACCTAAAAAAACTACACAAATCAACATTCAATACTGAAACTCATGTAATTGGTGTTTCACATAATAAGCAGCACCTAGGGGTTGGAATTAGGATAAAAGAAACCTTACGATGAATGAAGGTGGAAAGGAAGCTCCCCTGAACTGCGGCAGCAACAATCACGCACCACTATCGGAATCCTAATAACATAAAAACACATATTAATTTCTGAAATCGGACTACAATTGAAGGTAAACACAGAATTACCATCCACGTAGTCGTTGACGAAGCATCTCCAACAGGAAAGCTGCTCTGGATCGTCTTCTTCTGATGCGATCTCAATAGTCACCACCGATGCATAAAGCGGATAGTCATACAACAACATACATAGCTAATGAAAAAAGGGAGAAAGACGGTGATGGTGATGGTGATGATTATGGTTTTGTGAGAAGTCGATTACATTGCGTTGCTGATTACCTATTGCTGCTCCAAATCAAGAGTTTGCATCATCTTCAACATCAGACGAACCATAAAATACATTTTCAATTGAATTAACCAACTTCATATTGTACAACTTACAGCTGCACAAATTACACGAAATTGTTATATTATAATATCTGAAATATTGGACACTTAAAACACATATTACATAAATACAATACAAGTAACATTACATAGAAAATGACTTTTTTTCTCATGATTAAAAGGATAATCCAAAGTTTAAAATATCTTGGGGATGACAATACAGATTTGAAATCGTCATTTAGGACCACCAATATTTTCAATCATCCACATGGAACACCTTGAATTCAGGTATTCTTTTTTCAGCCGTTGTCGTTGAATTCTTTCAAATTCCATATATACATTGTAAACTTATTTACATTTACTTCAAAATTTTAATATAAAGAAAATAGTAATCAATACAAAAGGATTTATTTGATTGAGAAAGCTTCTATAATTTTTATAAGACAGAATTTCAAATTTTGTCATTTAAAAAAGCCAAATTACGGTTCGTGTTCTTTTTTTAGTTTTCTTGCAGGCGGTGTACCTTTAAACTTTTTTTTTCTACACGTTATGTCCTTTACGCTAACTGGGTTAAAAAAACTCAGTTAAATACCCTCACGTGAGGCGCATGCGAGGGCATTTTTGTCTTTTCGTTTATACCTGCAAACAAAACCCCTTATTTGTTTAATTTGAACATTAAACAATCGCTCTCTCTCTCTCTCTCTTTCTCTCTCTCTCTCTCTCTCTCTAACACACCACCACCACCACCACCTGACAACCACCCGATAGCCAACAAATTCGGCAGCATCTTCATCTCTCTACAAGAAAGCACCACCAAGGCCTTGGTACCGTCCCCGCCGCTTGTGACGACCACCGCTGGGTTAACTGAGTTTTTCTAACCCAGTTAGCGTAAGGACATAACGTGTAGAAAAAAAAAAGTTTAAAGTACACGGGCTGCAAGGAAACTAAAAAAGGACACGAACCGTAGTTTGGTTTTTTTAAGGACAAAATTTGTAATTCTGTCTTTTTATAAAATATAAAATAGTTCATATAATTTTTTTTTCAAATGTATTATTGAAGGTAAAAATAACACTGACGTAATAAATCATTTGTAATATGATGAGCTACGTCATGGAATTTATGAAAACACAACATTTCTAATGGTATTAGCCCAAACTTCTTCAAAACGGTGAAAGAAATAAAAGTTTTAAGTTTTCTTTAGGTTGGATCTAGATCAAAGGCGTGGAGATAGGGTCTATAAGGATTTGGGTGTTAACCGGGAAAAAGTAGTTTAATTTTGATATAGCAAACATATAAGTTTTCAATTCTCTTTTGTTAGGGGTTAGCTCTTGCTAGTCTCTTTGTTTATAACATACCGCTTTAATAATAATTAGGTGTAAGACCAAGACTAAGACCAATTGACTCAAGTTAACACACATATATTTACAGGATTTAATTGAAAAAGTGAGTGGACATGACACATATTATGCTCATCAGTCCACATTTTTGACAAAATCAAGTTTATATTTTTATTACTAAATAGTATACTAAACTATAAAATAAGAATAACGATTTTATTGTTATTGTTATCTAGATGGTGTGAGGTAGGTGTCGCACTTTGTTGATATTTCCCAATAATTGCCGTCAATTAGATATTGATTGCCATTTGATTGGTTATGAATTTAGGTTTATCCTTTAAAACAACATGTATATAACTAAGTTTATTGAATTGTAATAATCTCTATTTAACTGGTATTGGTTGATAATAATCCTTAGTCATTTTATCGCTACTGACGGTCTTAAATTTGAAAAACTTGGCCCCCAATGGTCCCCCGTTAAAAAAAACTTAACGGCGTTATATTTTTATTCTAGAATTTCATGCTAATGTTTTATGTTTTAGGATTTTGATCGGAAGGAGAATTCAAGTCGATTGATGTAAAACTTAGCTCGAATCGCTTATCCAAACGGCTTGATTTTTGTTAATTGGAAGTTCAAATACCCGAATTAAAACATTGTTATTGTTTCGCTGTTTTGGAGCACCATTTCGAACTAAGTTTTACATCAATTAACTTGTATCCTTATTCGGATAAAAAAACCCAAAACATTAATCTTTTGTTTTCATAAATTAAATAGGTTCATACTGTTTGCTTATAGTAACGAGTTGGATTAGTTTCACCTACTCACCCTGCTAAATTACTTAAAAAAAACATTATACCTTTTACAATACTATGAATTAATAAATGGCCTAATAATGATTTGAGATATAAACGAGTATTTGAGAATTTAAAATAATGTATTTTAATTTTATTTTATAAAGGTTATTAAAATATATATGTAACTATAACAAAAATAAATTCTTTTAATTATAAGTATTATAAATAATATATAAATGTTTGTTTATAAAATATTTGACCAGTAATTATTTTAAAATAATAAGATATATTTATATTTTAATGATGTATTTTAAACCAAAATCTTTTTAAATCTTTAAAGTGGGGCTTGCCCCAATGGCCAGGAACATAATGGATGACCCGGGTGTCCAGGGTACGAATCCTAATTCCGACCAGATTTTTCTAGAGCATTAAAAGCATGTCGTGCCTTCGGGCGGGATGAGCAAACTGGGTTTTACTGGGAACGTCAAGCCAAACTTGGACGCCAGCGTGGATCCCGATCATGTCAACATAGCTGCCCTGAGTGGGGTGGTGGGGCGTGACTTGATCGCGCAGTGCTAGCTTAACTGTAAAAGTCACCGTTTGAAAAAAAAAAGTATTTTAATTTAGATCTGAATCAAACCCTTCCAAACTAAGCTTTTGAAAATAACCGCTACATCATATACAATATACCCATTTTAATTAGGTCCAAAAGTGACACCCACTTGATTGAGACTAGAAATAGAAAGTCATGGAGTTCCCTTTTCTTATTCATGCTCTTATTTTTTATCTTTCTGTCCATTAATATACAATCAAAAAGGATTGCAATGTAGGAATTTGACAATGAAAAGTCAATGCACAAATTATATTGGGTGAAGTCTATTTTCATATTTATGATGTTGTAGATAACAATTGACAAAGTGCATTTGAGTTTTCCTGTTTTTAGTTATATTTATGAACACACACATATATATAGTCCTATAAAAGACAAATTAGATAAGAAAACATAGTATGTGCCATATTATCACTTAGAAATATGTAGAAAAATTGTTAGAAACTAACGCAAACAGTAGACTTAAAACATTTGGATAAAACTAGGAGGTTCAAATCCACAGTAAAACTAGTTTATATCAGAGAAAGCTTTTCTATCTTTTTTAGAAAATTTTATAAAACTTTTATTTATATTTTTATTATTTAAGTGGTTAAACTCATTAGGTTGTATTGTTAATAAAATTAATAGGTTTAGTATACCCTATAATTTATTTATTTATTTTTGAGCGTTCAGAATACACTATAATTTATTTATATTTTAGCGTTCAAAATACCCTATATAAAGTGTAGAAATATTACAACTATATCAGTAGAGGTAGGGTCCTACACTCAACCGTCGAAGACGATAATCACCTGCAACATTCTCTCACTCCCACAAACCAATTTCCAAATACAACACAATCTAAAGGACAGTCACCCGTGGAAGGAGCACAGCACATAACGGCTAGTCTTATAGCCAATCACAGTGCATAATCCTTCCAGGGGACATGCAGTACATAAAGGACATGAAGCACACGACGAGCATATCAAGAGACGCCATCAATGTACATTCTAGTGACAACCGTCCTACTTGCCAGCTATCACCCACAGGAAATAGAAGTTCGATTAACGATGGCAGCCTGGCCAAATCTTCTCTACCTTTCCGGCTATAAATAGGGTGCTAAACCAACAATAAAGGCATCAAGTTTTCTCCACTGTTGCTCACAATACTTAATACTGATTTTCACGTTGGAAGGTGGTTACGAGAAGACCCCCCCCCCCCTCTTCTCGTAACAATAATATGGAAGTGTTGTATAATTATAAAACAAACAATCAATTTAAAACACTAAAAACCTAGTCCAATTACGTTTTGATGTGGGGTTATATGCGCAATAGAGTTGAGCCTACCTACAAAAACTCGGTTCACACTTCACGTTTCACAATCGAGCTTAGACAAGTCCCACATGGGTGGACCCAATCAGGAAATCGCAAAATTGTTGATTAAACGGGCCGGCCCAATCAAAAGCCATGTGGCCCTAGTCACTTTTTAAAATCCCACACCCACTGACCCACTGACATTTTTTCCTTTTACCTGCCAACATTTAAAAAATGCCATGTAAATTACACAACTAGTCAGCTACATAACTGTTAAATCTCAGTTTTCTCAACTATAAATCTATCACACTGAAAACAAACTGTTTTTGGGTATGAACGATTCAACTTGATATATTTATCAATATTTTTTAGTTACAATCATTTAAAACAAGTTTTATATAATCTCAATTTACATTCGTTAATGTTTTTTCTTAGTAGCTCCGAATCAATGGCCGATACCCAAGATAATGAAATAATTAATTATATAAAGATAATGTTAGATTAAGAAAACCGGTTGGTTCAAGCTTATTCAATGGTACGAGAGTGTTTTGAAGAAAATAGGTTGGATATTGCATAGTTTTTGGGGCTTATAACATATGACTTCATTACCTAAAACCTAAATTCCTAATAGATGGTAGAAGTTTTTTATTAATATGTGTGTTTGTGTTTTTTTTTTTTTTTGGTTTCAATACTAAAGATATTTGAAGGTGTAATTTACGTAGTTAGTTTTTATATGTTATTTTGTTTTAATAAAACAACAATATTAAAGTTGCAATATTAATTTCAAACCATGCAATTACCCATTCATTAAAATTCATTATGTAAAACCTTATAATTTATAAAATTATAATGCTCATGTATATAATTTATGTATGTATATTTGACATTTTATATATTTTTCACACGCTTGTTACACGGGACACTAACCTAAAATGCGATATTACGTTTATGCAATTGATGTGTGTCACAAATGTTTAAAATAACCGGTCAAATATTATACCAAAACTCACCATAAACTAGAAACTCAACATTCTAAACTATAAGGATTAAAAATGGGTAAACTTAATCAATCATCCAAATTAGTAGCAAACAGCTCAACTAGTGTTTATCTTGGTGATTAGAACCAACATCATATATCTTGGTGAGCTTTCTTAACTAAAAAATCCATCAACCTTTGGGTGTTATTGGATGTTAGGGTCCAAGTTTGAAATTTGTGGATTTGTATGGTGAATTAACATTGCTTGTATTCCATTTAGCAATTCTCCTCTACACTAACAATCAGATGTTGCAAGAATCTGTTGGCTTGACAAAGACTGAATTACAAAACATACATCTAGTGCATAATTTGTATAATAATGTTACATTTATTACTATTTACATAAAAGCAACAATCACAAAATGTCTATTTAAAAGAAAAACAGTTATACCAAATAAGAAGACATAAGATTTAGGATATCTTGGAAATAGATACTATGTCTAGAAAATAAAAAAAGTGTTTTACAAAACTATCTAAATGGAAAAATTGAAGATAAAATATGCAGGCCTATTCTCCTTCTACATCTTTCCTTTGTAACATTATAATAATAAATTTAAAATTATATATATCTTAAAAGCTAGCCTAACATTTGAGATAAACCCATGAGATCTTATAAAGATAGATACCAGTTAGTTTATCATGATTCATATGTGCATACCACCTGGGAAAAAGAAAGTTCATACAATCTTATAAAAAAGATACCAGTTTAGTATATCCTAGTGTATCATTTGATTTTTTTATATATCATCATAGTGCATAACTTAAAAAGCATGAATCTACCATTTCACGCAAGTTAAGACCACACATTTTCCATTTGTCTGTCAGCACATTGTTTCAAAGACCATATCAAATGAAGAACTAATGAGCTACACATGGGCTGCAGGAGGAGATTGATCTATGAGGTTAAACTAGAATCTTGAATAAAAATTTATGGACAGGTGACCATTTCAAGACTGCAGAACAGCAAGCAGATTGATTCAAGAATACTGGCAAATTAAAATGCATCAAAGGAGTACCGATGATAATATTAATGCATTTATCTGAAAACGGAACATAAATGATTCGTCAAAACAGATTATATGCCAAAGGTCCTTCATTTTTCGCAACTGAAAGCAAAAATAGCATTCAAAGCAGCAAGATCAAACATCACTATCATTTTGCTTGTAAACCCAAATATATATTCTCAATCTAATTAACAAATCAAAAATAACCCCAGTGCATCCTTTGATTTTTTTTATATAATCCTAAACCATTATCTTGGTTTGAAGAAGACAAGGGCGATCAGGAAACCACCTCAGGGTCATCTTATGTATTTCTGACTCGAAATTAGGGTTTTAAGGTGACTGATATGTAAACAACCAAAAGGATGTAGAAATTATGAAAGGTTTGCCTGATATAAAGATTGATGTGTAAAATCCCAAAAACTACTTGAAAGAATGGCGATTTTTGTAGGCTCGAAAGTCTAAATAAAGAACACCCTCTCCTGTAAAAAAATAAAATTAAATCTATCTGCCTTATAGACGACGATCACCACAACTAAAGGGTATTCTACTATTCTACACAACTTAGGTTTAATATCATGGCTCAGATTTGCCAAAAAGGGTCACGGGATATTCATGCACAAAGATCAATTTAAGAGAAAAGTATGTCACATGATGCAGAAAGATTAATGGATAAAGTCTAGTCGACATTCAAAGACTGTATCATATCAAGAACTAGTGAACTACACATGGACCGCAAAATGCAGATCGATCCATGGGCTTAAACTAAAATCTTGAACTCGAATGAAACTTATAAACAGTTGAACACTTCAACACCGAATAAGCGCAAGCAGATTGATTCAAGAACACTTGCAAATTAAAACACAGTCTGCAACTTAACTTCCGATAATAACATCAACACATTCATCTTAAGCATTAAAACAAACAGAGCTTATTACCGAAAACGTTAACTACTCCCAACGGTTGTCCATTTTCCGTAATCGAAAGTAACAATAACAACAAAGCTTCAAAATCAATCCAGTTATTATTCATATAAAGCGCGCAATTCACAGCACACAATAACAAAACCCTAATTAATAAATCACTTCTTGTAACGTTCCACCTCACCGTCGTTGGGAAAGAACCCCATGAGCCGTCCGGCAGAGTTCTGATAGGCGTACATAAACCCACCCATAAGTCCGATCAAGCCTCCGGTGACCATCGACGGGCCTCTGATACCAGGCTTAATCCCTGCAAAATTGAACCAGATCGTTGGGTTATGATGCAATTAAACGTAGATGGTACATGGGTATTGAATGAGAATTGGATTAAGTACCTGAAAGGTATCCGACGGTGACAGAGATGCCGGTGATGGTGGTGAAACGGAGGTAATCGAGGGTGCTGAAGTTGCCGACGGTCTTGGTGAAGGGTGGGTTACGGTCGATGACTGGGTACTCGGGTTTTGCGGATGCAGTGATGTCGGTGTTCATGGTTTTTGTTGTTGTGAGTTCAACGGCTGCCGGCGGTGTGTGTTGATTGGTCGGTGGTTTTAGATGTAGTTGGTTTCCTTTTTTTACAGTAGTGATGAAGTGAAGATTCGTATCTTTTATTGGGCCGGTTGAACCAAGAAGGCCCATGGGTCTAAGGTTCATTGTTGCATTCGTTAGTTTGATGAACACTAGAGAGGTGAAAAAAAAAACCCGAACCCGGAGCCGGTTTTTTTATACCCGGGTTTTTAATACCCGAAACTGTACCCGACCTACCCGTAGGATATGGATAGAGTATGCATTTTAGTACTAAAACCCGTACCCGAATCGGACCCGATTTGTACCCGGTAATACCCGAAAATTCGAACCGGTTCCATACCCGGAACTGGGGTTTTCCAATACCCGAAATCAGGTTTTTCAAATACCCGAAAATTAACTGGAAAATACCCGAAAAATACCCCTGAAAAGTACAACCCCTAAAAAATTCCAATCTATAACTGAAAAAAAGCCGAAAATATGGCTTTTTAAATACCCGGAAATAGGGTACTCAAATACCCGGTTTTAGAATACCCAGTCTTATACACGACCCGAACCCGATACGTAGGGTATGGTTTTAGAGGCAATACCCAGACGCAAACCCGACCCGGGTATTGCTAATACCCGATTTTTCAATACCCGATTATACTTGAACCTGGGTTTTATTAATACCCGATTTGTGCACCTCTAATGAACACTACTTTGATTTTTTTTCCTTTTAACACAAAAAATATATTCATATATTGAACAAATGTATCAAATTACAATAGAGATGTGGGTAAGCAAGCGAAGATGTGTTTTGTCACCTCTTTTGAATGGAAAACTCGATCCTACTGAAAACAAAGTTATAGTTCTTTGGTGTCGATAAGTTATTGTGACGAACCGTTGAACTCTTTTCAGAAACGTAAAAGCTTTAGGGGCAAGGGACCTAAATGTATCAAAAGTAAAAGGATTGAAGATGTGTTGATTGTAAGCACATGCTTTCTCATGCTTAGCAATTTTTCCTGATTCCGCCTTCAACACGGCCTGCTTAACAACAAACCTGCTATCCATAAGCCCGACAAGGGGGATACTCCAGTAAGGTATATACAAGTGTGCTTCCCTGCCCATCCAAACATAAAAACGTCTGCTGGCTGGAGAGAAAACCTCACTTCAAGTGGATCTGACAGGAAATTCACAGGAGCTTCTTTTTTTCTGCTTATTTTAACACATTACAAAGAACATCTCTGACCAAATCATGTCTATATTAACCCCGGAAGTTCCTTGCAATGAACGGTATGTTCACTAAAATTATCCAAACAAACTTTCCCGCAAACCTTGGCTCATCAACTGGGAACAGTGTGATCATTAAATGATATTTAAAAATGGCCCAATACTTCACTGTTGACATGTGCTGCCCTGACCCTTCGATGGGCATGACCGGCCCAACCATTTTGAAGGCCCAAAACGAAACAAAATTCTTGAGCCTCATTTTAAATTATACTTATTTTTTAACCACCTAATTCGTACTATCTATTTCAATTTAAATGTTGTTTCGGGTTATGTCAAATTTAGATTACTTTATACCCTAATGCATGGTGTTTGATTAAAAAAAAACAATGATTCCAAACTTTTGTTAATATAATGATATTGTTAGGTTCTTCAAAATGAACTTGTATAATAACTATACTAGGTTAGAACCCGTGTGATGCACAGGTTGTCAAAAATATTATAAAGCAAAATAAAAAAAACATATATATGGATAATAAGATAAATAATGGGTTCATATTATATATATAGTTATATTACTTTAAGTAAACATATAAATTACAATTATATAAATATTTTCTTGACTTTGGTTTACAGCCATCACAACATATGTATCGCCAAATTTTAATGTATATCAAGTAAATATCAATAAAACTAATCACATGTATCGGAAAAATTTAAGGCTACTTTAAAAAAGTTTTATTTATCTTTTTTTAAGTAACACACTATTGCGAAGTCATAAAAATAATTTAAATGTTTTCGTGAACGGCCCGTTTACAACTTGATTAAAAACCATTATAATATCTACTTCAAATCCTTTAACATGTTTACTAAAATGAGTCACATGAAAAAAAAAAGGAAAAAGAATAAACATTTTCCTATGTTCGAAAGCAAACAAAGCAAGCATACCTTGTGAACTATATATGCAACCTAAAATACAATCACTTAAAGATAGCAAAATTTAATAATAATAATAATAATAATAATATAATGATAGTAACATGGCCGCTTACAATTTGTGGTCAGTTTTTGTTGTGTAGAGACTAAATTCTCATTGGTGATACATATATAATGAAAAATTAAAAATGATAATTTTATTAAATAAATAAATAACTATGAAACTGAAGCATTTAAAAATAGTGCATCACCTGAAAAAAGAAAATCTAGATCTATCACTGTTGTTTGGGTTTGGGCTTAATGGAAATAGTCCAAATATTGATCTATTTATTAGGGGGTTATTCGGATCTTGGTGGAATATATCGAGTTAAATTGGGTTGATTTTCGGGTTGAATTTCTAGTCTCATTCAACCAACGTGGGTCCACCCCTGCTTTTCCTATTGTTTTTCTTATTTTTCAATTTGAAATGTCAGCTAGAAACAATGTGTTTTTAATAAAAATATATCAATAGAAAAATTTGTAAAAGAAATAATATATATAGTTGATTTGGGTCTCTAAAATTTAAAATTTAATGAATGGTATATGATTTAGAAATGTATCATCTTTAAAAGTAACATTTTGTAGGTTAAATAAAATTTAGTAATAATTGTTAATTAAATTACATTTCTGATAATGGAAAAGTCGATGAAATTATTATAGCTATATTTATTTTGTTAAATATATTATGGGAAGTGATATTTTCACAATAACTAACAAATATTCATAAGTTCACTTTATTAAATAAAAAGAATATTTGATAAATAATTAAATAAAAAGAATCTCTAGATGGTACTTTAAAATAATTAAAATAATTAAAAGTATTCATAAATTCACTTGATTTTGAAATTGAATTAAAATAATTAGGAAATACAATATGGCATTTTAAAGATACTTGGTGAAATATAAAGAGAGAATTTTGTGGAAAATCTACTTTTTTTATTATATAGAGAGATTTCAGCATAATCTACAACGAATGTTGGCATTAAATGAAAATTTATAGCTCTCTGTGGCCTCATACCCTCACCAATTCTTGATTATTAGAAATTGTATATAATATGTCTGTGTAAAATAATCTATAATATATATATAAACGAAAGCTCAAAATCCTAAGTGTCGTGATGTGGTCGCTCTCCCCTTTTATGGAAGCAACCAGATGCTTGATTTTTAAATGGAGGTTTCTCATGTATTTGACCCAAATTCACGGGTACGAATCTTACCAAACCCAAACAGTCCTTAAACGGGTTATATCATCTCATTAAATTTAAAATTAATCTCACCAAATATTTGATATGAAAATCCTATAAAATAGGAATATACTAAAAATTAACATTTACTACTTTTTTAAAAAAAATATGATTTATAATTAAGAAAAAAATTATATTAAAAAAAAGAAGCGGGGTCATGGGTTTTACCAAACACATATAACTTTTAAACCGGGTAATAACATCTAATTTATTTGTGAAACAATTTTCATCATCAAATCATAAGTATATAATTAACTTTCTTACAACACATAAAATTAAAATAATATATCTATCTATAATATATATAAACGAAAACATAAAAATCCTATGTGTCACGATATGGTCGCTCCTCCCTTTTTTGGAGTCACCAGATTTGCTTGATTTTTAAATGGAGGCTTCTCATGCATTTGACCCGAATTCATGAGTATGGGTCTTACCAAACCCAGATATTCCTTAAACGGGTTATAAAATCTCATTAAATAAAAAATTATTCTCACCAAATTATAGATGTAAAAATCCTATAAAATAGGATATACTAAAATTTAATATCTTATTTATTTTAAAAAAGATATATATTATTTAAATTAAAAAACCAATTTTACAGTAAAAAAAATAAACGCTTCTTGGATCTCATCAAAACCATATAGCTTTTAAACCGAGTTATAACATCTCATTTATTTGTGAAATAATTTATCATCAAAACATAAGTATATTATTACTATCATAAAATAAAAATATATAAATTAAAAAAAATAAATATTAGAACAAACATTATAAAACAACGTCTGATCAAACCATAAGTATATTATTAGCTATCATAAATATTATTTATAATTAAAAAAACCAATTTTATAGTAAAAAAAATAAACGGGTCTTTGGTCTCCTCAAAACCATATAGCTTTTAAACCGGGTTATAATATCTCATTTATTTATGAAACAATTTATCATCAAACCATAAGTATATTATTAACTTTTATACAATAAAAAAAATATAAATTTAATAAATAAATAAATATTAGAACAAACAATATAAAACACCCTCGTAATACGGGGGACAAAAACTAGTATATATATATATTAGAAACGAGTCATATAAAATAACCTCGTAATACGAACGAAACCTTTAATATCCTACGCGTCGCGCTCTGGTCACTCACCACCCCCTCTCAAGCCACCAGATTGCTTCATTTGCAAATGGAGTGTTTTTATGCATTTGAACTGCTTTGATGGGTACGAGGATCCTAATGAAACCCGGATAGCCCACGAGTCATAACAACTCATCTTAACATTTTCCTCTTTTCTCTGCCTGTGATACCTTGCTCACACCCACCTTATCGCTGGTGTGGATTGAAACACGGAAAAGATTGAGCGAATATCGTGGTGGATTGAAAGTCTTTCTCTATCTTCACGATTGCAGAACCTTGCCTTTCAATCAACGATTACATTGTGCGATTTCATCGCTTCAGCTACACATTAATTGTGCACTAATTTTGAATCCTTATATTTTGAAGGCGTCTTTTTCTTATTATGTTAATTTCAAATCGAATTCAATAAGTGAGCTGTATCATTGCCTCTAATCTATATGTATACCTAAAATTGATCGGCTTTTGTTTTATATTTAAGATCGGCCTTTGTTAAATATTAAAGATTCATAGTTCTTTATTAATTAGGATTGTTCGTTAATTTTTTAATGTATTTTGATATTATTATTATTATTATTATTATTATTGTATTCATTTCAAAAGGTTATTTCCGTTAGTGTTCTGAATAGGGTTATTTTTCGTTATGTCTTTGTTAGTTGTTGAAGATCATTTGAGCTAGGTTTATGATCCCCATAACAAAATCATGACTAGATAAGTTGTTGGAACTTTACACCGTTTCTAAATCATGTACATTTATTATTGTTATTATTATTATTATCATTATTATTTTGTATATGATTGGATCGGTTTGTTACAATGGAACTCTAATTAATCTAGAAGAAAGTCATCGCTGCTATTCATCGATGTTAAAAGATCTGGTTACTACAAGTACTATGTTTTACAACTATTAATATTTGTTTCTATAGGTTTGACGACATCCAGATTCCTCTTGATTTTATGTTAGATGTTTTACTGATAAACTCCAAAACTGTGATCTACAAATTTATGTTTAATTTTAATCAGAGGCTTCAAATTGAAGTGAATTAGGTTTTGTTTACTTTCAAAGTTAAAGAAAGTATCAGATTATAAAACATGGTAGACTTAATGTTTTGGGCTAAACACCTCAGTAGGGTATTCTGGTAGAGTTTGACATTAATGATCAAACAGTTATTTAAAATTTAATTTCATGCTGATTGGTTTTAATTTACTTAAGTACTTAAGTGGGGTATTCCAGTAACTTTGGGTTTCATGGTCAAAAAATTTCTTTTATGCAGATTGGATATAACTTATTTTAAGGATTCGTAAATTGTGTTTATCTCCTAATTTATTTTCGTATCAAAAGTCACTTAAATATAGATGCTTATTTAATTTGCAACGTTTTTGGTTTTTTTTCACATCTATTTGTTTGACTTTTCGATTTATATGGTTTTGTATAATAATATATTTTTTAGATAACGATATTGTTGGTGTTTAAAACTTCACTTTCAACTCAATATTACTACATGTTTTACTTATTTGTAAGTTTAAGTATCTAAACTGAACGAAGGTGTTATATGTAGTTTTACACATAAATAAAGAAATAATATAATTTCGTATATTACAAACGGAGAATTGTTCTTGCAACTTGAGCTGTGTGCTATTTTTTTGAAGTAGCAATCTTATGGGAGTGTCTTGGTACTACATTCAAGGTCAGTTGTTTCTATTCTATATGTAATATGTTTTTATGATGTGCTCTTAGGTATGTGTGTGCCTTTGTATGTTGGTAATATGTAGTTTAAAGCCTTTTTTACATGAACCGTAACAACTCAATACAAACGAAAATAACGCAAACCATATAAATTTCTTTATGCATTCATGTGTATTAAAACGAAAATTCGCATCTTAAATAACAAAATGTTTGGTCACGTTAACTACTAGACCAATGAGACCCATTTGAGATATAAACAAAAATCAAAACAAACTATACTTTAACTATAGCCGATAAGTATAACATATTTTATAAGTTCATGTAACATTTAAGTTTGATACATAAGCACATCCTACATGAAAAATATATATAAACAATAATTAAAAAAAACCGCAATTATTAAATTTCGTGTCATTCCTGCTCTTCCTACAAAACTATGTAATTTTATTTTAACCATTTTCTGTATATATATATATATATATATATATATATATATATATATATATATATATATATATATATATATGGGAGGGATATTTTGAAAACCATGCTGATTTTTAAGAACTTAAGAACTCAATTCTAGGCCACACATTTAATTAAATGAATTGAAATATGTGGTTGAGATTAAATCTGGCAAAAAAGTCAAAGTAGGAGAAATAATAAATATGTAAGTGGTTACACTAACTTTTACGTCCGTTACACATGTGTAAAAAGTTGACTCGGTGCGTAAAAAATTCTGTAATTTTTTTACGTGTATGTAACTTACATATATTACGCATGTGTAAAAAAAATTCGAAAAAAAATCGTTACACTGAGTTCTTTCGATTTCTTAAAACTCAAAGGGATTCTTAATTGAAATCTCCCCTATATATATATATATATATATATAAAAAATTCGAAAAAAAATCGTTACACTGAGTTCTTTCGATTTCTTAAAACTCAAAGGGATTCTTAATTGAAATCTCCCCTATATATATATATATATATATATATATATATATATATATATATATATATGATTGATTTCTTTTGAGAACCACTTTGAGTTTTAAGAACTCGAAAGAACTCAACGTAACAATTTTTTTTCGAATTTTTTTACACATGTGTAATACGTAAGTGTAAGTGATGTACAAAAAATTACGGTATTTTTTACACACCGAATCGACTTTTTACACATGTGTAACTAACGTTTAACTTGTGTAATTATCAAAAATACTTATTCTCTTTCCTGCTTCATTTTTTAATTAAATTTAATCTCAGCCACATATTTCAAATCATTTAATTAAATGTGTGGTTCAAAATTGAGTTCTTAAAGTTCTTAAAACTCACCATGGTTCTCAATAACCCTCCCATATATATATATATATATATATATATATATATATATATATATATATATATATATATATATAAACGAAAACATAAAGATTCTATGTGTCGCGATGTGGTCGCTCCCCCTTTTTTTGGAGTCACCAGATTTGCTTGATTTTTAAATAGAGGTTTCTCATGCATTTGACCCGAATTCACGGGTATGAGTCTTATCAAACCCGGATATTTCTTAAACGGGTTATAACATCTCATTAAATTATTGATCCTTTTATATATAACACAAACCGAACTACATCTAGATAATGGGTAAGCGATCAACAAGCTGCGCCGCTATCCCCTTTTGAATCGCAAAGCCTGTTCTACAAAAACTAATCTCACCAAATATTGATATAAAATCATATAAAGTAGGGATATACTAAAAATTAGTATCTGATTTATTTAAAAAAAGATATATATTATTTATAAACTAAAAACCAATTTTATAGTAAAAAAAATAAACGGGTCTTAAGTCTCATCAAACTCATATACCTTTTAAACCGGGTTATAATATCTCATTTATTTGTAAAACAATTTATCATCAAACCATAAGTATATTATTACCTTTTATACAATTAAAAAATAAATATTCAAAAAATAAATAAATATTAGAAACAAATAATATAAAACAACCCCCATAATACGGGGGATAAAAACTAGTATATATATAATAGAGTAAGATTCAAAATGGAACTTCAAAAAAATGCGAAATTGGGGAACACCCTTCCTAACCCTTGATCATTTCCCCGCATCATTATGGTACACCCTCAATCACCTACATCACATCATTTTTGTAAGGAAAAGACGTCAAAAAAATAATTAAAAAATTATAAAACAAAAAAAAAACAAAAAACTAAAAAAGTAAAAAAAAAAACTAAAATGTTTATCAACATGTATATGTTAAAATAAAAAAACGAAAAATTAATATGCTTATCGCCTCACCTCGCCTTGAGTGCGCATTTCTTAACCAAGGTATCACCAAACCCATATAGCTTTAAAAACCGGGTTATAAGATCTCATTTATTTGTGAAACTTTTTTATCATCAAACCATAAGTATTAACGTTTTTACAATAAATAAAATTAAAATACAAAAAATATATATATAAATTTTAGAAACGAATAATGTAAAACAATCCTTGTAATACGGGAGATAAAATCCAGGGTAATAAAATTACACTATACAATTTTCAAGTAGCGTAATTTAATTAAGATATACAATGTGCAAGTCAAGTAATTTTATTATTCTACTTTTAAAATCTATAGTGAAATTAAAGTACTCTAGTTGATTTTGTGATTTAGTGTAATTACACTATTCAACATAAGTACCAAATTGTCATCGCGTGGTTTTGCACTTGAACGTGTACGCTTAGCACAAGTTTTTGTTTATATTAAAGGTGTGCAAAGTATGTTCGGTTATGGGAATTTAACCATGGCCATAACTGAATGATCAGTTAATCGTCAGCTATGCGTTAGTTTCGGTTAAGTTCATTTAATTGTCCAATGTATTTTTTATGTTTTTTTAACTGTTCTTTTTAAAGCTAGTTCAATTATAGTATTCCAAACTCAATTATGAAGTTTCAAAATTGATATATACCGATTTCAAGCTAGGATATGGTGTTACAAACATATTATAAACAATTGCAACATATATAAAATGTTCTAAACTGAAATAGAGGTATAGAATTAGGAAAAACATATTTTGGTTCAGTTTGACCTAAAGTTTAAAGTCGGTTAGGCTAAGGGGTATACACCAGTGACCAACCCCCACTGGTCCTAGGTGGCAGCCACATCCTCACTAGCCTCACTGGAACACCCCCCCCCCCCCCCCCATTTACTGGTCATGCGGGACCTGAGCCCACCAAGGGCGCTCAGTCACGTCAGTGGGCAATTTTGGTGGTCCCCATTCGACCGTTGGGCAACGACACAATTAAAAAAATTGTTTTTGTTATAACTCAAAAATCATTTAACCATTTCAAACCATCCAATCAATCTCAAACCATTTCATCCATTCTCAAACCATTTCTACATATTTTAACCAAAACCATATCAAAATGAATGATTCTTCTTCGTCCGACGATATGGATTTTTTTCCACATGCAATGGAGTTTACGATTGAACATGTTTTATCTGGTGACGACCAAACATCGTCTCTTCTCACAAGAAAAGCTCGATTGAATCGAGATCGTAGAGGCGCACACGACCGTTTGGTAGCCGACTACTTTGCCGAAAACGCAACTTACACATGCGAAGATTTTAGGAGGCGCTTCTTAATGAGTAAACGTCTATTTCAAAGAATGGTCGACGATATAGTGAGAACGAATCCATGGTTTGAGTTACGTTCGGATGCGAGAGGGAGAAGAGGTTTTACTACACTACAAAAGTGCACTGCAGCGGTCCGGCATATGTACAGCACGATTCATGATGCTTTGGACGAGTATCTTCAAATGCCCGAAAGTACGGTACGCGATAGTGTTTATAAGTTTACCAAAATTATTGTTAAGTTATATAGAAAAAAATATTTACGTAGCCCTATTTGGTGTGATATTCAAAAATTATATGAATGCCATGAAACAAAACATGGATTTCCCAATATGCTTAGTACTATTGATCGTATGCATTGGGAGTGGGCAAACTGCCCAAATGCTTGGCGCGGTCAATACATGCAAGGTGATCATGCACACCCGACTATATACTTGCAAGCAGTTTCTTTACAAAATTTATGGATTTGGCATGCCTTCTTTGGTGTTCTGGTACAAATAATGATTTAACAGTCCTCCATTAGTCGGGGTTTTACAATAACATACTAGAATGTACGATGCCGGATTTAAGTTTTTGTGTTTCAGGAATCGAATACAAGCATGAGTATTATCTTAGTGACGAGATATATCTATCGTGGTCCATGTTAGTGAAATCCTTCACGTGCCCACAAGATGAAAAACGAAAGAAATTTAAGGGAGCTCAAAAGGTGGCAAGAAAAGATATTGAAAGATGTTTCGGTGTCATAAAAAGAAAATGACACATACTCACATAGTGGCCAACCCGACACAAGCATGGACATAAAAAAAATTAGACGGATGATGTATGCAATATGTATTTTACATAACATGATTATTGAAGACAAGGGACGTGCGATTTGCGAGTACAACGAGGATGAAGGAAACGTCCAATATCAACCGGTTGACGAAACACAAAGAGAATATAATCGATTGGCTTTGAAAAATCAAGATACACATGACGCGTTACATTCGGACTTGGTCGAACATATATGGTCTCTTCCGGACGATGAAGACTAGATATTTTTTTTAGTTTAAGTTTATTTGATAATGTTATTTCAAATGTTTTAAGTTTACATTTAATTATTAATGTTTGAATATTATATACATTAAAAAATAAAAATGAAGAATGATGAAGAGTGGTGTATTTCCTTGGTTGAAGGGTGATGGAGAATGATGGGGAAAAGCTGACGTGACGCTGATGTGGCGAATGAGGAGAATGATTAAGAGTGGTGTATACCCCTTAGTCTTAGGGTATGTTTGGCAGGAAGATTTTAGGAGCTTATAATTTGTAGCTTTTTAAAAAAACTCCTACTAAATAAAAAGTTTTGTTTGGTTCAAAGAGCTTAAACTTTTAGGTCAGGAGAAAACACTTAATGCTTCTTCTACTAGTAGCGTTTAAAAAGAGCTATAAGTTTTTAATATTTTAATTTACATAAATAACCTTTCAAAATAAATACATTTACTATTATTGTTTTTAGTTATACCCATTTTAGTAATTTTATACAGTTTATTAAAAGCTCCAACTACTCTACCAAATATCTAAATATATATAAAAAGCTACAGCTAATAGCTACCAGCTACAGCTTCTGTAAGACCCCGTTACCGGTAGCCCTACATTTGTGTTGGGTTTACTCATAAACGCAGTTCTAAATATCAGAGTTAATTAAAACATTCGTGGAATATAAAAGCTTTCATAAAACATTTCATAACAAAACACATCTTGTCTTAAAACGTCATCTTGTCTTTCAAAATAAACAAAACATTAAACTTAAACGTCTTGAGCCTTCCAATGCCAGCCTCTTATTCAGTGCCACGTGTCTCCTCAAGCGAGCTGCCTCATCCTACTCACCTGCGTGCATACTAAAAGTCAGCTACGCTGAGTGAGTTCTAGTTAATCATACATTATACAATACACATAAATTTATATTCCTTCATTCATACTTTCATACTTTCTTACTTTCTTTTGTATTAACTTGCTTTCATATCTTACATTATAAAGAGCATTATGCCCTACATTTCTCGAGTATTATTAGGGCTCGGTACCCTCCTTCCTCGAGTATTATTAGGGCTCGGTACCCTCCTTCTTCGAGTATTATTAGGGCTCGGTACCCTCTTTCCTCGAGTATTATTAGGGCTCGGTACCCTCTTTCCTCGAATATTAGTAGGGTTCGGTTCCCTAGTTCTTGAATATTAGTAGGGTTCGATTCCCTCTTCGTTACCATACAACCATACATCATACCTCGAGTATTATTAGGGCCCGGTACCCTCTTCGTAACCATACAACCATACAACCGTCCTTTTCTTCTTTTATTAACTTTATCACATTCATACACATAAGCATTCATATCATACTTACCTTATACATAGCGTTACAGCCTGACAGTACGTGCAATATCCGAAGATCGTTCACGTACCATCGAGCAATCATTCATACATTTCACATTATTCACATAAGGCATACACTTATCTCTTAGGATAAGCGTATTAACAAACATATTGAGTATGCACACAGCCCCGAAAACATAACACATAAATGGGGCTAGAAACTCACCTAAATCCTGTTACGCTCTCCGTTAATCGTTATTCCCTTCTTGAGTTGTGCACGGCTAACTGTATAATATTTACATGTATCAATTAACTACTACTACTCATGTTGTATTTCTATCTTTATATAACCCACAACAAACGGGGTCCGGGGGCAGCGCCCCTGGCAGCGGGGTCTAGGGGCGGCAGCCCCTAACAGGGTCCAAGGGGCAGAGCCCCTGGCTGGGGTCGAGCTGCCAGGTCAGCTTGGAAAAATTTTATTTCCATTAACTGTCTTAACACATTTTTCATTAGATTTTTAATTTATTTTCTAATCGAACTTGACTTTAGGCGAAGTTAAACCTTAGGCGAACTTAGCTTTAGGCGAAGTTAAACCTTAGGCGAACTTAGCTTTAGGCGAAGTTAAACCTTAGGCGAACTTAGCTTTAGGCGAAGTTAAACCTTAAGCGAACTTAACTCAGGCGAAGTTAATTAGTTAGGCGAACTTGCTTGCAAGCGAAGTTAAGCTTGCAGGCGAAGTTAAGCTTTGCAGGCGAAGTTATGGCTTTGCAGGCGAAGTTATGGCTTTGCAGGCGAAGTTGCCCAGTTCAGCTACGGGTTTGGTTTTTATCAAGCATTTTGGCGATTTTAACACCCTTTTTATGGTTCGACATCACCCACTACGTTCCCTAACCGTTTTCGGTCGTATATATATCCCGTATATACTATAAAGCTTGGACCTTTAAGTAAAAACGTTCAATACTACGTAAACTTTAATGGTCAAGAACATACCTTTAGCGCTCGTTCGATCTTGGTTAGCTTGTTTATGCACTATAGATCTCGTGTAATAAGATCTAATACCAACTAACGTTTACTCTCTCTCAGATCTTGCTCGTTTATGGTGTGTGTGTGTTTGGAGTGTGTAGAGATTATGATGGAAATGAAATGAGGGTTTAGGGTTTTAGGTTGGTTTAGGGGATATTTATATCCCTTAAAGCCCATGGACCTAAGGCCCATTCTCATTTAACCCATCTCAATTAATCTAAGTCCATGATCCGTTCTTTACTCGATATTAATTAATTAATAACGCGAAATCACTAAATGTAACTTTCTTTATTCAACATTATAAATTTTAGGATGTTACAGCTTCCAGTCATATGCTTCCAGCCACCAGCTAGCAGCTTATATATATAAAAAGCTACAGCTAATAGCTACCAGCTACAGCTTCCAGTCATCTGCTTCTAGCTAGTTTTGTCAAACATACCCTTAGACCACTCCCATTGGCAACCCAAAGGTGGTTTGGGTTGTCACATGGCATTATATAAAATACAAAATTAATTTTTTATAGTTGATTTATCACAAACTACTTCACCAAAACAAACTAGTTTGCAAACCATTTTATGCAATATTTTATTCAATTACTAGTTAATGTATTTTCATCCTTTTTTTGTTAACAATTAATATAATATACAAATTAGTTTTTGTTTAATAACTTAAATTGTTAGCTTAAAAAAAAATTCTAAAAACACAACCATGTTTATTTTTTTCCTAAACACTTTGATATAAATTTTATTAAAAATGAGGTCATATTTTTTTTTTCTTATTAGCTTTCTAATATAATATTATTGTTTCGTAAATTTATCGTTTAAAGTTTTATTTTTTATATAATTTAAATAATCATAAATTATATTTATATAACAAAATGTTGATTGAGGATGAGTTGTGAATGAGAGTGGAAATTTATATTAGGTTGGATTGTGTTTGTTGATAAAAAAGAAATTGGTTTTTTATTAAAAGATTGAGTTGGATTGGGTTGCTAATGGGAATGGTCTTAGTGAAGACAAAATAGTCGTAAGTAACCATATGGGTTGATTATAGGCGTTGTTGTTTTTTTTCTTTTGATTATATTTAACGATTGGGGTTTTGGGTTATGACTTATGAGTGGAATTGAGTTTGTACATTAAACCGGGTCACTGCCAGTCAACTCAAGTCCGTCCTCAGTAAACATATCACCACTTTGATTAATCATAATTCATGGACGGACCCACTGCAAGGTGTGACACTTTGATTATTATGTTGCAAAACAAACCCCACCACCACCATTACCCTTCTTTCTCCTCCTGCGATGATCATTTGGTTGTAAATTAAAATAATAAAAAAGAATGCGTTACATTGGAAAAGCCACAAATATCTTCATCTTCCTCATCACCGGTCTCATGCACTTGACCTGAATTTAATTGACTTTATTATTATGATATTATCTATGATGACGACGATGAATTTTTTATTCAGTGGTTAGTAATTTGGAGGATCAAATTGGCCACAACATACTTAAATTTTCTTCTTTATATTTCAGTGAAAAACAATTTCAACTATGTGATCAAGTATATTATTTATACATACTAAAGTAACGGCCCCTCTCCCCGTGATCTTGTCTAAATACGGCCCAAATGCCTACAGTTTCAACATCATTCTTTCATAACAAACTAAACTATTACTCGAATAACGAATAATTCTTATGAGTTTATTAATGATCATTGGTCTTTAATGGATTCCGAATGTTTGTCAATAGGTGGGGTTTGATCAACACTTTGAATCGCTCGCACATAAATCAACTATCCAATTCACATGTAAAAGGTATGTTACTCAATTCACAAGAATGTTGCAGAGGTCTAAAGATAGTGGCAAAAGCATGATCAGAATACATACAAAGGTGTTCTTGGTGAAAAGGATATATTAAGCTATTCATTTATATGACTATTTATGTTAACATCTATCTTCCATATTCATTCATATGATATTATTATTATTATTATTATGTTCATAAACCTTTAATTTTGGTTGGTTCTTGGCTCCCGAACCCGAACCAACTCGAACACGAGAAAAGGCTAACCCGAACCAAAGTAATTCGGGTTGGTTCTTGGCTCCGAATTCAAGGTTTTTGGTCACACGAATAAACTTTTAGTTTTAACTATATATATTTTTAGGTATTGTAAGCTAAACCTTAGCCACTGACGTTATCATAATTTAGTCCAAACCGACTGTTCACAGTTGACCTATTATAAATCGATTGTTTATTGTTAATTAAGGTTTCAATTTATGACTAAAAGTAACTATAATCCAACACCCTAATCGCGACGTACTGAAGATGATTATGTCAGTCTTGTTTATTATGGTTGAACTTTGTTAAATTTTACTTTTTTTAGGATGTTTTATTGGTTTATTTTTGTTTTGTTATTTGTTTATTTGCATTACAGGTAAAAAAGAATATGTTACATTCAAATTTAGCAATGTAGTATTTATCACTAGGATACTCGAAAGTCGAAACCCGATTAACCCGAACCCGAAAAACTGTGAGAGATTTGGGTCGGGTTTCGGGTCTAGATTTAAAACTTGGAAACCTGAAGAACCCGACGTGAAAAACCCGAAACCCGAAACCCAAAAACTAACCTGAAGAACACCCCTATCTTCATGGGTCCATTTTCATGACCCTACCTTATTATTAGTTATGGATTTGGTTGTTCCATATAAAATGATCAGTATTTATTGGGTAATGTAAAAAAATTGCAGATGGTTAGAGGATGAGAAAGTTATTGTGTTGTGGTTTAAAAATGAAGATGATATTTGTTAGTTCATATAGATAAAATGTTTGTGTTTGTTTCTTTAATATAGTCCCAACGACTCTTTTTTTTTTAATATTCGAGTCATTTGAATGTTGTCTCCACAACGTTAACCATCCAAAAAACCACCCAAAATTCCGGGGGGTGGGGGGGGGGGGGTTCCGGCGTTTTGGTCTAAAACGCCAACCCCAATGCTTCGACTACGGAAGGTCTAATAGTGTTTACAAAGCATGCTATGGACAAAAGAAAAAAAGAATTTTCAGTGTAAATGTGTTGTTTCTTAAACATGTTTCACGAATAAGTGTAACTTAACTGTTGGGTGCATGATTACACATCAAAAAGGATTAGCGGATACTATTAAGTGTGTTAGCTAGCATAACCATTAATGAGCAACTTGAATTTGGCTCGTTAAAAGCTTGAATTGGCCTTAGTTTAACGAGCTAAGGCTAAATTCAATCAAGCTCATTGCCTAGTTTAACAAATGAGCTCAAGTCTAAATTTGAGCTCCTTTAATTAAATTTGAGCCTTTATTTAATTAAATTATATAAATTTGTTATATAATATATAAATAACTGCATAACAAATCTTAAATATATATAAACGAAACCTTCATATATTCTCTCAAGCCACCATATTGCTTTATTTGTAATAGAGGTTTCTTATGCATTTGACCTGAATTTACGGATATAGGTCTCACCAAACCCATTTAGCCCTTAAATGAGTTATAACATCTCATTAAATTAAAAATTAATCTCACAAAATATTTTATATAAAAATCCTGTAAAGCAGAGATATACTAAAAATTAATATCTTATTTTTTTAAAAAAAATATTATTTATAATTAAAAAGTTATACATAAAGTTAAGATGAATTTACGTGGTTATATATATTTTGTTAATTGTAAAGTTTTAATTACATGTATATAAATAAAACTAGTTTGATCCTCCCGTGTTACGGGGGTTTATTCAAGTTTTTGTTTTAATCATTTGCGATTTTATGATGATTTATTTTATTTTTTTAACATAGTTTAGTTTTAATTTAATACATATATATTAGTTTGTTATTATGTTTTTTAGTTTTTGAGTTTTTTTCAATTGAAATGTGTAGGTTTTTTATATTTTAAAGGACAAACATAAACGGACACGAGCATGTTGATTTTTTTTAAATGAACAAACATGAAACCATATATTTGTCTAATGAAAAAGGGGATGTTAATGTAGTTGACAATGGTGGGTAATATCGGAAGTTAACCGACGATGAATATGATAAACCAGCAACAGAGAACATGTAACGAATATAAATTAAATTAGGGTTTAATGATAGTGTTTACCAATAAATGAGATCTTATAATCCATTTGAGGGCTATCAGGGTTTGGTAAAACCCATAACCCGTGTAAATTATTCTTTGATGATTAAAAGGTTATTTCACAAATAAAAGAAATGTTAAAACCCGTTTAAGAGTTATCTGGGTTTGGTGAGACCCATGAACCACAAAAATTATTTTTGATTATGAAAGAGTTTCATAAATATATGAGATGTTATAACCCATTTAAAGACTATCCGAATTTGGTAAGACCCATACCCGTGAATTCGGGTCAAATGCATGAGAAGCCTCAATTTAGAAATCAAGCAATTTGGTGGCTCTATAGATAGTTAGATAATGAGAAAATTATGATTCACACCCCTGTGAAATATAGACAGGAGACCCTTAGACCCCTAATTCTTAAATTGCGTTTATTGAGCCATTGGAGTTTCCCGGCGGGCTCAATATGGCTCCTACCCTTAGTTGACCACCCTCTGACCTTTTAAAAAATGTTAAATTTACCTTTTTACCCCTAAGCCTTTATTTAAGTTCAACAATAATCATCCAAAATCATGTAGAAGATGGGATTCGAACCCCAAACCTCCGGCTCAATAATCACAAACACTATTATGCGTACTAGGCTACTTTTTGGCATTATTATACAATATGGAATATATAATAGCACCTTCAACACTTCATCTCCCCCAATTTCTATTTAGGGTTTCCTATTCTCAATTACAAACAAACAACCCTGCCATCTGAATCACAACAACCAACAGCAAATACAATAATTTGTTGGTCGAAATTCAATCAAAATCAAACCCCCAATTCATTTATTCATCCTCCTAACTTCACTTCCAAATCTCGCAACAATTGTTTATGTTTAAATTCAAAATCAAAATCAAAATCAAAATCATTATACCCAAGTACAACATCCAAAGCTGTGTTATCAGGACCACCCTATACCAAGATTGGTTCTCTATCATTTGGTCCTATTTCATCTTCTCAACTCCTCGAAAGCGTCGAATTCGCTTGGTAAAACGGTGGTCGCCGAAGTGTAATTTGAGATTGACAGATAGTTACAAAGAGTTGTGGTCACAGGAGATGTGTCACCATTACAGGCCGGAAGTGAAGACAGGGCCAGGCCCAAAAGAACCATTCGCAAGCCCGGACATTTTCAAGAGTGACCAAGTCTAGTCGAAGAGTCCATGTCCAAAGCATTGTAATTTAAGTATTCTGCATGCATATGTTTATTGTTATTTTTGCATGTAGCAGTTAGGGGGAAGAGTCAATAAAGTGCATGTAGTTAGGAGATAGTGGAGTCATGCTAGTAGTTGTGGAGTCTGCATATTTATTTGGAAATTTATTCAGAAAATTTGCCCCAAAGACTCTCTTCTTCTCTAAATTATTCTTGGAGCTTGACCCCCTCTAAGGGTTGCTTATCATGTCGTCCGAGACTTTAGTCAGGAAGTTGGTTAAAGCAGGGAAGCATGCAGAGATATGGCCGGAAAGCCCATCTCAGAAAGAATCATGGTCGGAATACCAGAAAATTAAAAGTTTTCGTCTCTAGGAAAGAAATCAAGCCGCCAACGAATAAACTGGAGGTTTCGACGGTAGTGGTCCGGTGGCCCAACGAAGCCAACGACAGCGACTTCGTAAAGCCAACGAAGGTGGCAGTAGTGGTGGTGGCGGGTTGAGATGATGATGATGATGATGATTGTGTTGTTGTTATTATTATTATTACTTTTAAGAGATTACCATAATGTCCTTGCCATCTAACACTCAACAAACAATCAACGCTTGGTCAATTAATAGAAGTGGCTCATATCGACAATCTGAAAACGACATGGGTTCAACACACACAATTTATTAGGGGTCTAAGGTCTCCCGCCTATATTTCACAGGGGTGGGGTGCAGATCATAATATTCTCTTAAATAATTATACCTTTAAAAAGTTATAAACGAGTCGAGTCTGAATCAAACTCAAGCTTGAAAAGTTATTAACAAGTTGAGATTATTGTTTAGACATAGAGCTGGTGATGTAGAACTCTCCTTAATTAAATGAGTCGGGTTAGAACTTAAACGAGTTTGAGTTCGGTTCTGCTTATTTACACACCTAGGTATCACATTTTCATGCTTTTATTACGGGCTAAATATTTAATGAACTATGCAAATAAGAAAATCAATTATGTAATTTAGTTCTATTTAAATTGTTTCATCGGTTTAACTGTTTAAAATCGAATAATGTATATCCCTAACTATTATTTATACGAACGAGTGTATATAATTTTTCTCATCTCGTTTGTAAAGGATGATATCAAATAAGATCTAATTTAATATTTTAGGGTGAGGTTACTGTACAATAATTGCTTAACGTACGATAGGTACGCGAGACGCTCAAAGGTAAAAACAAAAATGCTCAAAGGCAAAAAATTCTAAAACGCTCAGCCAAAACTAAAACGCTCAGCCAAAAAACTAAAACGATCAGCCAAAAACCTAAAACGCTCAAAAACGGTTTTCGTGAAAAAAAGTAAAAAAAATGATCGATTAATGATCCAAAACTGTTTTTTTCGGTGAACCAATGATTAATTGGATATGTATTGACGATTCCGAGATGTTGGGATGTGATTTCATGGATCGATTTCGTGAATATAGGGTATTCGCGTACCTATTGTACGTTAAAGTATTATTGTATTTTATCTTTTCTCTAATATTTCAAATATAAATTTTATTATAAAAATTACGTGTTTACGATCTTTAACCTGAAGTAATGGTTAAATAAATTCAATATGAACCATGACCCGCTTTCCCATTTTTTGTGATCTAAAAACTATTTACTTTAAAAAAGAACTAGTGGTTGACCCAGCGTGTTGCGTGGGGCTTGAATATGTGGCTGCGATATAAACGTTTAACCACCATCATTAGCATTATATAATAAACATCCTAGCATTACATATTCAGTTTCATAAATTAGAGGCTTTACATGTTTGTGTAGGTGGTGGTTCTTTCCAAAATACCCCCCCCCCTTTATTTGCGTTGCGCACCTGCACTAGCTATTGCTGCATGTAGTATTTTGTTTTTTGTGTTGCCAAGAAGTCATTCAATCAATCAATCAATCAATCAATCATACCCAGTAAAATCCCACCGACAGCAGAGCTATAGGTAGGGTCTGGGGAGGGTGGGATGTAGGCACACCGTACCTCTATCCAAAGGAATAAAGAGGTGGCTTCCAGAGAGACCCTCGGCTCTAAGAACATGTGTATGAAGCAAAAAAAGGAAATCAAAGTTTAACAGTTATATAAAAAACTACTACTAATTATAATAATATTAATAAAAAGGTCACAGTTTAACCGCAATATAAAAGCTAATAATAATAATAATAAAGTATGTAAGGGAAATACCATTATGGTATGTGACCTAAATAAGTTAAGTCTAAGCCCTAAGGTATTCAATTCTCTCTAAAAATCCTTAACTTTAATTCTACTTCTCCACGAATTCCTATCCTCAACCATGTCCTCGGAGAGGTTTAGGTCTATCAAATCATGCCTAATCCTCTCATCCCAAGTCAATTTCGGTCGTCCTCTACCCCTCCTCCCCTCTATAGTAATGTTTTCTACGGATCTAACAGGATTCGTCGTCTGTCTTCTCTTTACATGTCCAAACCATCTCAATCTCCACTCTCTTATCTTGTCTGCTATGTTCGCCACCCCTAATCTCTCGCGAAGCACAACGTTTCTTATTCTGTCTAGCCTTGTGTGCCCACACATCCAACGTAGCATTCTCATTTCTGCTACCTCCATCTTCCGCACTTGTGCCTTCTTGATGGCCCAACAATCTGTTCCATATAGCATTGCAGGTCTAACTGCCACCCTATAGAATTTTCCCTTCAGATTAGTCGGGAAACTCTTGTCGCATAATATACCTGTGGCTGCTTTCCATCTACACCATCCTACCTGAACTCGGTGGGTCACTTCACTGTCTAATTCCCCATCGCTCTGTACAAATGATCCTAAATACTTGAACTTCGTTACCTGCGGGACCACCTGCCCTTCAATTGTGATGTGTGCGTCTTCACTGTCGTTTATCTCACCAAAATCACAGTGTAGGTACTCCGTCTTAGATCGGCTAATCTTTAAACCTTTTGTCTCTAAGGTTGTTCGCCACTCCTCAAGCCTCATGTTTAGATCTTGTTTTTTCTCAGCAAGTAACACAATATCGTCTGCGAACATCATGCACCACGGGAGAGTCCCCTGAATCGACTTTGATAACTCATCCAAGACTACTGCAAAAAGAAACGGGCTCAACGCTGACCCCTGGTGAAGACCTACCTCTACAGGAAAGAAATCAGTATCCCCCACTGGCGCACGGACACTTGTTTCACTCCTGGTATACATATCCATAATTATCTCTATGTATTTCCTGGGCACTCTTCTACCCTCCAAGCACTCCCAGAGCACCTGTCGTGGCACACTGTCGTAGGCCTTTTCTAGGTCAATAAACACCATATGTAGATCACGCTTCTTCTCCCTATACTTTTCCATTAATCTTCTTATAAGGTGTATTGCCTCTGTGGTGGAACGCCCCGGCATGAAGCCAAATTGGTTGACCGTAACCTGAGTTTCTCGTCTAAGTCTAACCTCAATCACTCTTTCCCATAGCTTCATAGTATGACTTAGTAGTTTGATTCCTCGGTAGTTACCACAACATTGGGCGTCTCCTTTGTTCTTATAGATAGGAACTACAACGCTGCTCCTCCACTGGTCTGGCATCTTACCTGATTTGAGAATACTATTGAACAGAGTAGTTAACCACATGACTCCTTCCTCCCCCAGACACTTCCACACCTCGATGGGTATGTTGTCTGGGCCAACCGCCTTAGACCTTCCCATCCTCCTAAGTGCGTCCTTCACCTCTTCTCGTGTGATCCGTCGGCAGTAGCAGTTATTCGATTGTTGTCGATGAAAGTTTGTGTTGTCATGTTCTTCTTGGTAAGCTCTCCCATTGTTAAAAAGATTGTGGAAGTAGGTTTGCCATCTTAGCTTGATGTCCTGCTCCTTGACCAGTACATGCCCATCTGTATCCTTTATGAACTTCACCGGTCCTAGATCTTGCCTTCTACGCTCCCTGGCTTTGGCAATCTTAAACATAGCATGTTCCCCCTCTTTTTTTTCTAGACTTTCATACATCCGTTTAAAGGCCGCCTTCTTTGCTTCCGCCACTGCCTTCTTTGCCTCTATCTTGGCCGTTTTGTAGTTGTCCCTCAAATCCACTCGCTCCTCCTCATTCGTGCACCTCATTAGCTCCCTAAAACATCCTTGTTTGTCCCTTATCTTGTCTTGCACTGCGTCATTCCACCACCAAGACTCCTTATGCCCACTTGACTTTCCTGTTGTGACCCCGAGAGTCTCCTTTGCTACTTGGATGATCTTTGTCTCCATAGCTTCCCATATATGAGTTGAGTCCTCATTTAGTCGAGCCCGCGTATGCAGTATGAGTTTATCCTTAAACAGAAGGAGATTTTCGTCCTTCAAATTTCCCCATCGAATTCTCGGTGTACCTTTCTTCTCTCGAACAGTCAGCTTATTTCTGAAGGCTATATCAGTCACTAGAAGTCGATGTTGAGTCACAACTGCCTCCCCAGGTATGACTTTGCAGTCCTTCCACCAACGTCGGTCTCCTCGCCTCATCAAAAGGTAGTCAATTTGCGTGTCGCGTCCGCCACTGCTAAAAGTGATTAAATGAGAATCTCGTTTCCTAAAAAAAGAATTTATAATACCTAGGTCATGTGCCACCGCAAACTCTAGAAGATCTGTTCCGGTCTCATTCCTATCACCAAAACCGAAACCCCCATGTACGGCTTGAAAACCATCGTTAGCCTTACCAATGTGTCCATTAAAATCACCTCCTATGCAAATCCTCTCCCCCTAGGTATGCCCCCTACCACTGCGTCTAGGCAATCCCAAAATTCTCTCTTTTCCTGATCCCCTAGGCCTACATGAGGCGCGTAGGCGGAGACTACTGCCACTACTTCCTCTCCTAGTACTAATTTCAACACCATAATCCTGTCATTATGTCTTATCACCTCTACCACACTAGTGTGTATTTCCTTAGCCACTAGAAACCCCACTCCATTCCTAGCTCCATCAGACCCCGAGTACCACAACTTATACCCATTACACTCAGCCCCTCTATGTCCTTTCCACTTAGTCTCCTGGAGGCATGCTATCTGAACCCTACGTCTTTTAAGCACATCTACCAATTCTAACAACTTACCATTTAATGTTCCTACATTCCAAGAAGCCAAACGCAATATACGCTCCCTATCTTTACTCTTTCCTACACCCCTCGATTCAGGACATGGTCTCAGGTAATAGTCATGGTTCCTACGCTCTATGGTTGCAACTAATCACACAAACACAAGCAATAGAACACCAAATCAATAATAATAATAATAATAGTAGTAGTAACAAAAACTAATAATAATAATAATAGACACACGGCACACAGTAACAGATAAATTGGACTGACTACTCTAGCAGCATCAAGGCCTATTGCCAACAAAAATAAAAGATATGAAACGATCTCACCGGGATTTTAGCAAGTCACCAATATTGAAACCGGGACGAGACACCGTGAGCTAACGAGAATAAGCTAGAAACGTGACACAATCTACAACCCTTGAGTTTCGGCGGCGGCGGCGTTGAGCGGCGGCGACGGCGGAGCTCCGGCGACGTGTTACGGTGGCGGCAGAGGGTGAATCAGCTAAGATCCTTCAATGATAACACCTTGGTAGGCGGTGGGTTTGATAGATCGTCTCTTTCAATTGTGGAGGTCGGATGAAATCGAAAGAGTGGTTGAGACAGTTGTATGAAAAATGATGTTGATTGCAATTTCTTGGATTTGGAGGCCCTTTAATTAGATTTTAGTGCAATTGAAGATAGGGTTTAATGGTACAATTGGGGGTTACAGAAAGATGGAGATAATTGAACAGAGGCTTTAATCGTTTGATAGGGTTGTGGATACTGCGGTTGAAATTGATTCACGAGTGTCGTTATCTACTTCTTCTTCTAGAAGAAGAAGTGAATCTTTGAGGGTATCGGATGTGGACAGTGGAGATTCTCGGGCTTCTAGAAGATGACGGCTGTTTTGAAAGCAGGGGACAGTTTAATGTTCCCAACAAACCGTACAGCAACAAAAAAAACCCAGAGTCGATAATGAATCACTGAAATCAGATCGGAAGACCAATCACTGTCCGATGTACGTGGGACACAAAAGAGACTTTAGCAATAAACAGCAAAATCTATCTGTTAGAAAATTTGGCTCAGAGGTTACCCTATATAATAATAATAATAATAATAATAAGATAACGAAACCCAGAAACAAACAGAAAACAAAACACGAAGGTGAAGATCGAAAGAGGGGTTCAGATCAAGGGTTTTGATTTATATAATTGACGGAAAACAATCGAATATATTATTTGATTTTGCCAAGAAGTCATTATATGTTGGAATTTCATCATTCCTTGTTCAGGTAGCCTGTAGATATGTTGTTGGAGACTTAACCTATATAATAAGATTGTGTTAGCATAGTTTTGGTGTTAGCAAGGTACTTAAAATCAACAGAAAAATATTGTTAAGCAGTTTTGCAATTAGTGTTTTATATGATTTTAAGTATTTTTCTTATCTAATACAGTCCGAAATAAATGAATTCATTCTAAACCTCCCAACTTTGATACTCATATCAAATTACAAATACTGCTAAATTAAGGTATATAAGGTACATAGTCATGTAGAACCCAAAAATAGAACACTAAAGACCATAGTATGTAGTTCAAGTTTTGTAACAATCAGTTCAAAACAAATTTGAAACTTATAGATGAAACATTTTGTGCTACGTAGCATACCTTAGCATCCAGACGTGATCTAAAACATTGTATACACAACAATTGGACATGAAATGCATACCTTAGCATCCAAACGTGATCTGAACTGCCTCAATGCTCATGCGAACATAAAAGTGTAAACTTATATAAGCGAAACTGATATATAAATGTTGCATTAAACTTGCATCAACTTGGTTAAACAACTGTGTGATCCTAGATATTTAGTTAGGCTCAGATACATTACCATCATAGCCCACTAGCAACCAAAGCAACCCCAAGCCATGTAGATAAAATGTGGTTTTAAATCGTTCAACAACAGACGTGTTAACGCCATAGTCGTTAGTAAACAAACTGATAAAAGGGTGACTAGATACCCGCCAGTAAACAATACACCACATAGCAACAAAATGTATCTAAGGAGCGTAAAATCGTAATGTTGTGACCCAGTCAACGATAGATCATACTCACCAAACACAAACAACTTACTGCCACCACATCTCCACCATTGCCAAGAGTTCCAAATCGGAACCTGAAGAAGCACTAATCGACCACGGGCAGATTACGGATAATCTGGGGGTTAAGTAATGTTTCCTACGAGGGGTTAGACCCGGCAAAGATGGTTCTTCTGATAACCTGCAAAACAGACACCGTGAGCTCGTCACTGAGAAGGGGGGGTACCTCCTTGCGACCACCCTCCGGCGTGAGAATCAGACTAGATTGCTCTTGAATATAAGTGTATATTAAGAGATTGCTAGAGAAGATAAGATAATGAGATATCAGATGATGTCCTTACCATTCCAAGGTGTTGGAGTATTTATAGCCGAAGGTAGGTTTCCTAGAAGGTACAGCCGGCTGAATAGTATTCCTGTTCTACCAACAGTGGGCTACGCACAAGCCATGCTGGTTGGTGGATAGGCTGCGGCCGACAGTGACAAGGTCGGCTGTATACTGTTCCTTTACTGCCGGCTATGCACTGTTCCACCAACTGTAGGCTGCGCACGTCCCATAGTAAGGGTTGGTGAGTAGGCAGCGGCTAATAGTGAAACAGTACTAGAGGGTGCTCCTCCTCGTACTGTTGTCGGTGAGCTGTCACCCTGTGATTGGTTTATGGGCTGTTCTGGTCAGATCGTCTGTTTTGCCCATACCTTGGTAGGTATAGTACAAAAGATCTTCCAGAAGCATACGGACTGGCTCATTTGGGCGGGAGTATTCCCGCCTTGCTCATTCCTTCAGGTGACTACTGAAGTAGCAAGAGTTAGTGCCTTGTGCGTGTAGCCTTGCTATCAGTGCGGGTAGCCTTCCCTGATGGCTTGTATCCGCAACTGCGGGAACAAGCGGGGTACTTCACCATTGGGAGGCTTTCCCTGCGGGTACAGCTGGCGTACTGCGCGTAAGGTCTTCTCTGAGCATGGTGGGTCCTGCGGAAGCAGTTGGTCGTTGCGCAGACGTCCCTGTTCAAGGTGAGTCTTGCGGGTCCAACTGGGCTCTGCTGGGACCTACCTCTTCAAGTCCCCCCAGTCCAATGTTCTTCTCATGAATTATTAATAAGTGAGGTGAACTTTTGGACTAGCAAGGGGTTTTGAAAAGGGTTTTTAGTTTTAAGGTTTTCCGTGGGGATTCTTCCCGCGGTTTTCCTAATGTCACGCAGAAATTCCCGACTTTTCTGCTTGATCTTTGGGTATGAAGCGGGTAGGTCTGTAACCTCCTCGCAAGTCAGGAGCGTTGGGTCCCACTTGTGTGGATTCTCCCTGGGGTCTTGGTAGTTTTCAACATAGTGATCAATTATGTTAAAACCACCAATTCCATCTTGGAGTTTCAAACAATATAGTTCTCGACGTTCCCGTCATGCGGGGATGTTATTCCCGTTTCCGCAAGCATGGCCCAGATCCTTCTTGGTTTTAATTCCCTGCGGAGCGCTATGTGAAGGGTTTTGCCTTGACACTGTACCCGCACTCGTCTTACGGTTACTTTACTTCCAAGGTATTCCTGGCGTCAATTCCCTGCGGGTGCTAAGTATGTGAAGGGTTTTGCCTTAACACTTTACTCGCACCTGTCTTATAGTTACTTGGTTGCCAAGGTAAGGGGTATTTTCCCGCTTTTGAATCTTTTTGAAATTTTGAAATTCGAAGAGTTGGTGAAAGGATAAGAACAGTCCAAACTATTGAAACGTTGTCCGACGGTTTCTTCTGACAGTGTCAGGACGTGCAGGAAGTTATGGCGACGTGACAGTATATGGTCATTCCAGGCGCTTTTTCAGGCGTGTGGGCGCGAATTTTCGGGCGCGTGGCCGCGAAATTACTGGCACGCGTCCTTTCAACAGCTGTTGCCAGCTTGCTTTTTGCCACGTGTCATAGTTTCATTGCACCTGCGATTTCTCTCTCTTCCGCATTAAATTCGTCGCATTAATTGCGATTAGTATATAAAGGGGGAGAGGGTCCTTTGTAATCCACACTTTCACTTTTCTCTTCATCTTCAAAACGATTTTCGGCGAATACTCACCTTTCCAGTCGAGCATTCTCTTGAAATCGTTCTCTTTTTCATACCTGCAAGATGTCTTCTGCTCACGATCTTGAGGCTACAGCCCAGGAGGCTGGGGTGTACGCCGAGCACCCGTCATCCACGTCCGACAAGGATGACAAAAGTACTGCTGGCGAGTGCTAGTGTGCTCTGCCTGTCGATCTATATCAGTACATCGTCAGGAAGTTCATGCTCGAGTCTCTCGAGCCTGAGTTTCCTGAACCTCATCAGACAGTGTATGATGCCCCCAGAGGCAAGATCGGGGTATATGCCGCATTCTTTGTCTATGGGAATCTTAGGTTCCCTTTGAAAAAGTTTGTGTACCGTGTCCTGGAGAGGCACGGTGTACACCTGACCGAGGTGCACCCGATGGCGATCGCGAAGATTCGCCACTTCGAGTGGGTGTGCCGGATTCTGGGCGTTGAGCCCTTCGTCGACCGCCTGATGACCTTCTACTCTTGGAGGTGCATCCAGGGGTGGTATACTCTGATAACCCGGATCAAGGGTTTGAAGATTTGCGCAACCGAGCGCAGTCTTCGTTCATGGAAGCGGGAGTTCTTTTTTATCTCCGCTCGCGCCATCCCCCTTGCCGTGAAGTTCAAGAATGGGCAAGCACTCCCCAGCCTTCACGCCTCCAACTACCAGGAGGTGGAATGGTTTTCAAAGATTTCCCGAGTCCAATCTCCGGTTTACCGCTTTGCGGAGTCCGGGATGGTGATGCTCGGGATGAGCCGGGTGTGGAAGGATGCGGATGCGCAAAAGATCCCGATCGTCCTTGAATACGGTTTGAACTCTGTCCCTTACGGTACGCTCTGTCTTCTTCGTTTATATAGGTTTGTCTTCTAACTGTTTTTCTTTTATTTCAGAGGGGAACGACTTGCAGTCTCTCCTGTATCCGCGGGAGGATGATAGTCCCGCTCGGATGGGTACTCGTGCTCTAGATGAGGACGAGTTGCCCATCCTTGAACAGACGGCGGATCGGTTCGTGGAGGTCTACCCGCCAGGCCACGAGATCCTGAGCGCCAGGCGGCCAGGTAAGGCGTTATTCAACCCTCGACCCCTCAATGCTGAAACCTCTGCTGGAATTCCTCTAATCTTGTGTTCTGATGAGGAATCCGCAGATGGTCCTCCGTTGGTGCGGAAGAAGAAGGCTGCCGGCGGGAAGGGGAAGGCTAAGGTGGCCTCCACTGCCGATCCGGTGCCTCGGTCTGATTCAGAGACCGAGAGCGAGGAGGTGGCGAGGAACCCCGGTGGTGATAAGACCACTGCTCCGGAGGCTGCGACGACTGTCACCTCCGGAGAGCCCAGGATGACAACGGTGAGCGGCGTGAAGAGGCCGGCTCCATCGGGTTCATCCCCGCCTGTCCGCACTTTTAGGCTCAAGAAAACCCGTAAGTACAAACTTTATTTTTAACTTCATAGCTTTCCATCATTAATACTTATCTTCTTTGTGCAGGCATGGATGCTACCGCATTCCAGGGTGGAGCGGGGAGGAGTACCTCCGGACCCATGACGGTAGGCTTGGTCAGCCTACCTGAGGCAACGACTCAGGCGGCTACGCCTGTTTCAGTTGGTTCAGTTGCTCACCCAGTTGAGCCAACTGTTCCAACTGTGATGACATCACCGCCGGCTGTCAGTGCCATATTTACCGCATCTTTCACTGAGCCGGCGGTTACTTTTTCTGCGGACTCCGCAGCGGCGACCATGGTTGTGAGTTCACCTACGGTGAGTTCACCTCCGTTGGTTTCTACCACCGCGGCGGCCTTCACCATGCCTCCTCCGTCATCGGCAACGACGGCCGACCCTTCAGGTATGCATGGGGCTTCTCGCCAACCTCTGCCTCTTTCCCATCTACCTGACCTCTTGGATGGATTTCCCTTGGGTTCAGGTGATGGGTTTGGCGGCTATCGGCCTGTTGTTGACCCTACAGGTGCGTAGGGTTCTTTTGGCCTCTTTTTTTTTTTTTTTTTTTTTTATATATCATCTTTTCCTAACTGCTTTTTGTTTTTTGCAGTGTCGGATTCCAATAAAGTGTATGTTCCACGATGGAACATCCGCCGAGGAACAACCCTTCGCACACCTGTGGAGTGCGTGGAGTGGGCTCGTCACGCAGCTCCCAGTGGTGCGTTGGGGGAAGCCATGGCTAGCTACCAGGAGGGTAGGCTAACCAATGAGCTTCGGGTTCTCCTGGCCCGGATGCAGCCGCGCGTCGAGCTGCTTTGTCGTGAAAACGACAAGTTAAAAGCAGCTCGTATCCAAGAAGTAGCTCAGGCGCGGGCTGTCCGGGAGGAGAATAGGAGGCTCTCCGCGGCTGCTGCGGAGAAGGAGAAGGCGTTCAAGGCCCGTGAAGTTGAAGTTCAGGCCCGTCTCGAGGCCCGTTCCAAGGCTGCCCAAGCTGTTAACGAACAGCTTCGGCTGGCTAAGGAAACTGCTCAGAAAGCAACTGAAAGGGCCACCAAGGCTGAAGCTGTTGCTGAGCCTCTACGCCTCGAGAATGAGGAACTTAAAGCTAAACTAGAGGCGCTCCAACAGGCTCATGATGCCTTGGCGATGGAAGACGCGAAGAAACTCCAAGAGATCCTGGACCAGAGGGGGGTGCTTGACCAGACTGAGCGGAAGCTAAAGGGCGTTGAAGAGGCTGCGGCTAAAGAAGTGTTGCTTGCCAACCTCAACAAAAGTGAAGCCGAACGCGCCCGTAACCAAGCTCAAGCTGCCCTCCAAGAAGCTCTGGTTGCCAAGGAATGGCTTCTTCGAGAAGCGTTGTCTCAGGTAAGTTTAACTTCATAATGTCTTTACGCTTCTTTGTGAATAGAAAAGGTTTTGATATTTGTATTTTTTCTTTTTGTAGGTTGTGCATCGGGTTTTCACGGATACGTCTTATGACGATGCTATGAGCGCAGCCCTCAACGCTTCTCATGAGGATGGGGAAAAGGCCGGCTTCCTGCTTGGTCTAGGGTTTGTTGAGAAAGGCATCCCGCCTTCCAACTTCCCTTTATATGATGTGGATACTGAAGCTGTTTATGACCAAGCAGTGAATCAGTATGCCGCCTTCCCGCATCCAGTGGTGGAGAAGGTGAACGAAGTCGCTGCTGCTGATGATGGGCTAGCTATCCTTAAAGCTTTCCTTGAACCACCACGCTCTACTGATGGTGCGGGTCCAAGTGGAAGTGGTCCTGAAGCTTGATCCTGAAGATCCCTTTCCACCATTAGAGTAGATTTTTATTTTTGTATAGCTTTTTTTGTATGCGGGTATGCACCCAGCAATCTTTGTAATATTTGAATTTGATGGAATAAAGATTGTGTTAATTCCTTGCCTTGTTTATTTTACGCATGTTTTGATTTAACTTAGCAATTTCTTTAGTACTTAGATAAGTTAACTTTTTAACGTGGCAAATTATAAGTTTGTTTCGCTTCCTCTTTCATGATTGTGCGGGTATGGCCGTCACTTACACTTAGTAGGATGGCTTAACTTTACTTATATCTGACCTGCGTGGAAGTTTTCCTCATCTTTTCCTTTGAAATTTTCTAAGTGTTTAGAATAAGTTAACCTTTGAACGTGGTAGATAATAGGTTGAAGTTTTGCCTCCTTTTTCGTGATTGTGCGGGTAAGACCGTCACTTGCACTTAGTAGGATGGCTAAACTTTGCCTACATCTGACCTGCGTGGAGGTTTTCCTTAAACATTTGAAATTTTTACCGTTGTGTTTATGCGGGTTTTGCCGCCTTCCACACGTAACGACTTACTTCTTCCCATATTTATGCGGTGAATACCGGCACATCAGTGTGGGAAGTTCATAAGTATACAGGTAAGGTTATCAACACATTGTGAAAGGAGAATCATTTCCATTAGAAGTGGCTCTAGGCCTTTTCTTTACAAGTTTGGAATTGATCTGCATGTAACATTTGCGTAATTGAGCTCTATTCCATGTTCTTGGGATTGGAGTGCCATCGAGCCTTTCGAGCCGGTACGCGCCCTTTCCCAGAACTTCTTTGATGATGTATGGCCCCTCCTAGACCGGGGCCAGTTTTCCTGGGCGTTGTTGGTTCGAAGCCTCGTTGTTACGCAGTATGTAGTCTCCTACATTGAAGTTGCAGAGTTTTACCCGCGTGTTGTAGTACTTTTGCATTTGTTGCTTGTAGTTCTCTTCACGCACTGCGGGCTAAGTCTCTGCGTTCCTCGGTTAGCATAAGGTCTAACCGTCTTTCCGCATCATTGTCTTCTGGCTGAATCAAGACCCTTGGTGAGGGTAAACCAATTTCGACCGGGACCATGGCTTCAGTGCCATAAGTGAGACTGAACGGGGTTTCTCCCGTACTGGCCTTTTTCAGCGTTCTGTTTGCCCAAAGGACGTGCGGAAGCTCGTCCACCCAGCCGGATCTGTGTTCCAAGAGTCTTTTCTTTATGCCTTCGACGATGCTCTTATTTGCTCTTTCTACCTCATCATTACCCTGCGGGTGCGCCACTGAGGTAAAAGTGTGGGTGATTTGAAGTTCTTCCAGCCACTTTTGTAGCTTCTTGTCAGCAAAGTTGGTGCCGTTATCGCTCACCAAATTCTGTGGAAGTCCAAAACGACAAATAATAATTTCCCAAATAAATTTTTTGATATGTTTCGCGGTTGTTTGGGCTAAGGGTTTTGCTTCTATCCACTTGGTGAAGTAGTCGATGGCTACCACTAGGAACTGAACATTTCCTGCTGCTGTAGGAAATGGGCCTGTCACATCGATGGCCCACTTCTGAAATGGCCATGAAGAGGTGACTGGAACAAGTTCATTCTTCGGGCGATGCGTGTTGTGTGCGTAGAGCTGACAAGACCTGCATTTTCTGATGTATGCCAGCGCATCCGTATGCATCCCCGGCCAAAAGTATCCCGCGTTGTTTAGCTTAGCTACAACAGCGCGTGGACCTGCGTGTATTCCACAGATGCCTTCGTGTACTTCCCTTAGGAGGTAGTCAGCATCTTGGTTGTCCACACATCTTAAGAGTGGGCCAAGAAAGTTACGTCTGTAAAGGATGTCATCGATGAGTTGATAATTCAGTGCTTTACAGCGTAGTTTTCTTGCCTGTGTTTTTGACTCTGGTAGTGTACCTGCCGCAAGGTATTTTATTATTGGTGTCATCCACGTTTCTGTGCCGGTTTGGATGACACAAATTTCCTTGTGCGGGACCGAAGGTGCCTCGAGGAGTTCAATGCGGATGTCCTTTCCCAAGTGGGTGAAAGCTAATGATGCAAGCTTGCTTAACGCATCCGCAGATTTGTTTTCACTACGCTTGACGTGTATGACTTTGCAATCGTTAAAATCGCGCATAAGGGTTTTTGCTTGTGCGAGGTACAGGGCCATTGTGTCGTTCACGGCCGTGTACGTTCCGTTGATTTGGTTGGCTACTAACATGGAATCCACGTGGGCTTCCAAGTGTTTCACTCCCATCTTACGCGCAATTCTCAGCCCGGCCAAGAATGCTTCATACTCGGCTTCGTTATTCGTACTTGGAAAATCCAGTCGAATAGCGTAAGTGTATTCTTGGCCTGCTGGGTTGGTTAGTTTCAGCCCTGCGCCTGAACCCTCGTTACTGGCTGCTCCATCAGTGTAGAGTCGCTAGACATCATTGATGTCCTGTGCTGGAGAGGGTTGAGCCTCTTCCTGGCACTCTTTTTCCCGCGATGCAGGCACTTCCGCAATAAAGTCGGCCAAAACCTGGCCTTTTATGGCTGGTCTTGGCTTATACTTTATCGCGTATTCCCCCAACTCAATTGCCCATTTGGCTAGGCGTCCCGATAACTCGGGTTTGCGTAGAACGTTTGCAAGTTTGAAGTTGGAGAGAATGGTGATTGGGTGACCCCTGGAAATATCGTCTTAACCTGCGTGAAGCGTGTATAAGTGCTAAGACTAATTTTTCGAGGGTAGAGTACCGGGTTTCTACGTCTGTTAGGATACGGCTGACATAATAGATTGGCATCTGGATGCCTTTTCGCTCTACTAGCAGGACTGCCCCGGTTGCTCTATCTGTTGCGGAAAGGTATAGGATTAACTCCTCTCCCGCTTTTGGTGCTGTGAGCGTTGGGAGTTCGATCAAGCGTGACCGAATCTCCTGAAAAGCTGCTTCCGCTTCTGGTGTCCAGCGGAAGTGCGTTTTCTTTAAACAGTTTCTCAACGTTGACATGAAAGGAAACGACTTATCCGCGTGGTTTGCCAAAAAGCGATTAAGTGCCACTAGTCGTCCATTCAGTGTCTGAGCCTGTTTGATGGTAGTAGGTGATTCTATTTTGATAATGGCTTCGACCTTTTCAGGGTTCGCTCTGAAGCCATCTTTAGTGACGATGACCCCTAAGAACTTCCCTTCTTCCATTCCAAAGGCACACTTGCTCGGGTTGAGTTTCATGTTTATCTTCCTAAGCGTGTTGAAAGTTTCTTCGATGTCTCTCAACATCGCTTCTGCGTCAGGGCTTTTGATGACCAAGTCATCCATGTAGACTTCCAAGTTCCTCCCAATTTGGGCATGAAACTGGTTGTCCATCAGGCGTTGGTATGTGGACCCGGCATTCTTAAGTCCAAATGGCATCATTTGGTAACAAAATGTGCCATCGGGCGTCCGAAAAGCGGTTTTGTCCTGATCATCAACGGCCATGTGGATTTGATGGTACCCCTTATACGCATCCAGGAAGCATTTAAGGCAAAACGGTGCTAACGAATCCACCTTAAGATCAATTTCGGGTAACGGATAACAATATTTGGGGCATGCTTTGTTTAAGTCCTTGAAATCTATGCACATGCGCCATTGTTTGTTATTCTTCGGTACCATAACGGGATTTGCAACCCATGTTTGATATCTGCTAACGCGTACGATGCCTGCATCAAGGAGTTCCTTGACTTGGGTTCTACACGCGTTAGTTTGTTCTGGCCCCATTACTCTACGCTTTTGTACGACTGGCGTAACAGCCGGATCGCACTTGAGCTTATGCTCTGCCTTACTTCGAGGTACACCAGTCATGTCAGCTGGTGTCCACGCGAAGATGTCAGCGTTTTTCTGTAATAAGCGTTTGATTAAGGTGCGTGTGGGATCAACAACTGTTGGGCCAATGGAAACGGCCTGGTCAGGGTATTTGCCGTTGAAGGCCCATCTTTCCGGTTCGGTGATGGTTGGTTTAGCCATCTTTGGTTTGGGTTTAGATGAGACAGATGCGATGCATACCTGGGGAATGCCGGTGATCATCGCTACACCCTCAGCTGTTGGCCATCCCATCATACCGTGGACTGAAGATACCACGGCGTTGAATCTTGCCATCCCGTCTCTTCCGAAGAGAATGTCGTATGTGTGGTGTGGCTTCCTCATCACGACAAAATCCACGTCTTCTGTGCGTGAGTGATTCCCGTCCGTAAGAGTGACGGGGAAAGATAGGATACTCAGGGGGGTGTTTGTGCTGCCGTCGAACCCTTCCATCGAGGCGTAGATCGTTTCCAGGCGTTCCTTGTCTTCGTCATCTAGCTTGTCGAAGAACTGCCTATACATCACCGTTGACGAGGCGCCGTTGTCAGCAAGAGTGCGAGAAGTGATGTAGTGCCCCAGCTAGCTTTTGATGACGATAGGGCCTTCTTTGCTGGGTCCTCCTGGCACTCGCGGGAAGCGCACCTCAGCTTCCTTCCACGCGCATGCTTCTGTCGCTCGCCTTTTTCTTCCTCTGATCTTACCATGAACCATGTTGATGCTGATGTCAACGGGCTTTCGTCCGTTGCCTTTGTACCGGTTATCATTCCTTCCTCCCTTCTTGATTGATGCCACAAGGTGTGCAAGTCTTCCATCCTTGACGAATGTTTCAACAATATCCTTCAAGGATGTATACTCCTCCGTACTATGACCTTTTGTCCCGTGGAAGTCACAGGATTTGCTTTGATCCGCATTAGGTCGCTGCCGGATCATTGGAGCTTTTGGCCATGGTAGTTTTTCGGTGGCAAATATCTCCGTGACGCTTTTGGTGAGCGGCGTCCACCGGTGTTTTCGGCTTGAAGGGTGTGTGTTATCTCTTCCGCCAACAAGAGGGTGAGAGCTGGATGAGGTGTCAAAGTTTACCCTTGACTGCCAAATACCTAGCTTCCTCTTTTTGTTCTGCCGGGCGATCCGAACATTGTTTTCTCTAGTCCTTTGCGTGTAGAGGTGTGTACTCTGGGGAAGATCCCTTCCCAGTTGCTTCTCCGTCTCGGCAAAGCGCTTGGCCGCCGTCATGATGGCATCCCATGTGGATGGCATGCCGTCCTTACCCGTCAATGTGCGGATAAGCTCTGGGTATTCGGCGCCCTGGATGAAAGCGGCGCGAACAAGATCTTCACTTATGTTGCCCAGACTTAGCTTTTTGGAGTTGAAGCGAGTGATGAAGTCTAGTAAGGATTCATCCTCCTCTCTAACGCAGTTGAGGATCGTCCACTGTTCTTCAGTATATTTCCTTTGTTGGCTGAAGTGTTGGCTGAACTTGTTCCGAAAGTCCGCCCAATCATAGATGTGGTGGACCGGTAAACGATCGAACCATGCCCTGGCCGCTCCAACCAGAGTCATCTGGAACATATAACACCACGTGGGTTCCGTCCAGTTACTGACGGTTGCCTCCGCAATGAATCTGTTCAAGTGGTCGTCTGGGTCGGATAGACCATCATAAGTGCCGATGTTGGATATTTGTTTGGCACTTCTCGGGGCGATTGCTTCCGCAATGTCCCTTGCAAACTTAGACTTCCCTGCATTTGCAGCAGTTGGTCTAAAGGTTTTGGAGAAGTCACGCGGGTTTCTCCCCGCGTTCGTTGGTTTAAAGGTTTCTCCAAAATTCCTTGTCGGTTGGAAGTCCGTTTCCTTACGCTTCCCTTTTGCCTTATGGCGAGGGTTTGCGTCGGTATCGGATTCTTCCCGCTCATCGTCTGAGTACTCGCACTCACTGTTCATGTTGAGATGTTGGCGAGTACTGCCGAATTCGTCAGCCTGTTGAAGTGAACGCAAGCGTTCATCCAACTCAGCTTGGAACTCTTTCTGACGTGCTTCGGCCCACGCCTTAACTTGATCTAGTGTTTGGCGAGGGACCCTCGTCCGTTTCTCCAACTGGGCATCAGTGAACCCCAGTGAAATATTGTTTACTGCACTTGTCCCGGCTTGGGTAACCGGGGTAGTGTTCGTAAAATTTGTATAACCGCCGGTGTTCCCCCCAGTTGCTGGGGTTGTGGTCACCGGGGTTTCTTGGTCACTTACTGGCCTTGGGACCGGAGTAACGTTAACCATTTCTTCAGAAATTTTGAAAAAACTAAGAATTAGTTCTAGCTTTTAGGCACGGATGGCGCCAATGAAGAAACACTAATCGACCCCGGGCAGATTACGGATAATCTGGGGGTTAAGTAATGTTTCCTACGAGGGGTTAGACCCGGCAAAGATGGTTCTTCTGATAACCTGCAAAACAGACACCGTGAGCTCGTCACTGAGAAGGGGGGGTACCTCCTTGCGACCACCCTCCGGCGTGAGAATCAGACTAGATTGCTCTTGAATATAAGTGTATATTAAGAGATTGCTAGAGAAGATAAGATAATGAGATATCAGATGATGTCCTTACCATTCCAAGGTGTTGGAGTATTTATAGCCGAAGGTAGGTTTCCTAGAAGGTACAGCCGGCTGAATAGTATTCATGTTCTACCAACAGTGGGCTACGCACAAGCCATGCTGGTTGGTGGATAGGCTGCGGCCGACAGTGACAAGGTCGGCTGTATACTGTTCCTTTACTGCCGGCTATGCACTGTTCCACCAACTGTAGACTGCGCACGTCCCATAGTAAGGGTTGGTGAGTAGGCAGCGGCTAATAGTGAAACAGTACTAGAGGGTGCTCCTCCTCGTACTGTTGTCGGTGAGCTGTCACCCTGTGATTGGTTTATGGGCTGTTCTGGTCAGATCGTCTGTTTTGCCCATACCTTGGTAGGTATAGTACAAAAGATCTTCCAGAAGCATACGGACTGGCTCATTTGGGCGGGAGTATTCCCGCCTTGCTCATTCCTTCAGGTGACTACTAAAGTAGCAAGAGTTAGTGCCTTGTGCGTGTAGCCTTGCTATCAGTGCGAGTAGCCTTCCCTGATGGCTTGTATCCGCAACTGCGGGAACAAGCGGGGTACTTCACCATTGGGAGGCTTTCCCTGCGGGTACAGCTGGCGTACTGCGCGTAAGGTCTTCTCTGAGCATGGTGGGTCATGCGGAAGCAGTTGGTCGTTGCGCAGACGTCCCTGTTCAAGGTGAGTCTTGCGGGTCCAACTGGGGTCTGCGTAAAATCGTAATGTTGTGACCCAGTCAACGATAGATCATACTCACCAAACACAAACAACTTACTGCCACCACATCTCCACCATTGCCAAGAGTTCCAAATCGGAACCCGACAACGGTAGACGGCGACTTACCTATAGAACGTGTCTCTGGACTTGTATTTGAATTCAATTTATGTTGCCTAACTAAATGTAACCATTTTTGGCGTTGGAAGTTTCGCACAATCAAAGCTTTTGCCCAGCCAAACTTAAAACCTCATTCTAACTTTTGAATACACACTGCAGTATAATAGTCAGCTCGAATATTTTGATTTCTATCCTCACTAGCATGTCAAATGAAGAAGAAACCCAACCTGTAACCATTCAAGGTAGGGTTCATGCCTCCCTAGAATTCGCTAAACTATTGACATAATCAATTTATTTACCCTTCTTTTTTAACGTAACAATAGTCACAATCAGGTGGAAATCCGGCGGTTGCCTTATTGGAAAAAAGAACTTTGTGTAATTGTGTTGGCAGTGGCTCACGTAATTTGAGATCCATACACAGGCCATTGGGGTTTCTACCACAAGACGAATTCAACCATGGTCACTAACGCAACACCAGTCAAACCGATGGGCAATCCACAACCACCAGCACCACACCTGACCACTCAACCACCACGGTCTGGCATGGGTCAGTCTGTGTGTAAGGAACAACTCAGCCACCACATGACCATCGTCCGACGCCACCAAGGTGTCCGAATCAGAACCCGACAACGCATACAGTAGAGAGAATCTAGGGTCAGCGGTAAAATATAATCAAAAGAGGACGGTGGAAGAAGGAAGTCACATATACACGCGTCATAGCCTCAAACCCCACCGAAAAAATATAAATTCTGAATTAAAAAAAAATCAAAGCGTTAGAGAGACTCGAACCTCTGCCGCAAACTGGTAAACTGTGTACAACCTAGCAACAGAACCACCCAGCCAAAGCAAAAGTTCTTCTTAAAATACAAAACAGTAATAACATATATACATACAAAACGCAGCAAAACCTTTGTGGGACCAGAAGACTTGCACGTGGATAGCGCAACTAAGCGTGCTAACATGAACTGTGGCGCCAAATTTGTGTTTTACACTATAACTAGAATTTTACCCCGCGCGATGCGCCGGGTCATGTCGTTAAAATCCGGATGGCGGTAAAACTCAAACGTTGTTGGTCTCGGGCGTTGAGACAGTAAGTCGACGCGAATTCAGCCGGTTTCATTACGGTACCGAAACTAAAACAAAATTGGCAGTTGGTCGGTTTTCGTTATGGTGGTACTGAAACTAAAACAAAGCATAGTGGCTGTATGCGAATTTGGTCGGTTTCCTACAAGTTCGTTACGGTACCAGAACTAAAACAAAAACAATATTGGTATCCGGTCGGTTTTCATTACGTTCGTTATGGTACGTAACTAAAACAAAAATTCAGATGGCGTCAAAACCCGAGCTTTGTCAGTCATAGACGCTGGCGCGGTGAGTTTACGCGAATTCAGTTGGTTTTCATCATGTAAAAAAATTGACGGTCTATCGGTTTTCGTTATGCTACCAATACTAAAAACGAAAATCGAAATGGTGTGGACAAGTTCGGTGTCGCCACTTGGCCCAATAAAGGCTTAGCGACACTTCAAAAATAAAGCTTAAAAAATTGCAATATATTACTGCAGTGTACCAGTTTCGAACCTAAGTCCACACAACCAAAATAGCACTTTACTTTGGCTACTCCACCAAAGAGTTTTGTTACATAAGTTTCCTACATTTGAAAATATATACTAGAAAGTATCATTAAAATATTCCAATTGTCAAATCATAATAAAACAAAAAAGCAATAAAAAACTAAAAAAATCATCTTGTGGCACTAACCTTTCTCCTTTACTTCTATTAGATAATAGATAATTAACCATATGTCGAGAACATGGGTGTATGATGTACAGTATTATATTCTTACACTTGATTATATTGTTACAAATGTATGTGTTTACTTCTTTTTCAGTTACATATGTCAAGTTATTCTACGAAGGGGAATCAAAATGAGAAGAATTTTAAGCTACACAAAAAATTCCCTTAAAAATAATTAATAAAAAAATAATAAAAAATCATAATTTAAAATTTAATAAAAAAACGAAAAAAGTAAAAACACAATTATGTTTCCACCGTTTTTCTCGTTCTACAAAAACAAGAAAAAAAAACACAATTGTGAGTGAAAAAAGTCGTCGTGTCTTTTTGTTTATTATTGTGTTTTGAGTATATTTTCGTCACTAATTGTGTCTTTTTTCCTTGACATTGTGTCATTTTTTACATTGGGTTATATTACTCAACATTGTCTTATATTTTGTTCGACATTGTATTATATTTTGCGATTTATTGTGTCGTTTTTCAGTTATACTTGTGTCTTTTGTTCATTTTCGTCATTGTGTCTTTAATCTTGGCATTGTGTCTTTTCGTCAATTTTTTTTATTTTATATATATTTTTTTTTTGAATGGGAATGATGGTGGAAACATTTCAGTTTTTAAATTTTTTCGTTTTTTATATATATATGAATTATGATTTTTTTATTATTTTTTGAATTAATTTTTGAAGAATTTTTGTGTTGTCACAAATCTTTCTCACACTTATTATTTTATCTCCCTTTGTATTTTAACTTTAACCTTAATATATAATAAAAAATCTATAAACGTGTTGATTTATACAATGGATTTTTTCTATTGTGATTTGTTAGTAACAAAAACTACAAAGATGTAATTTATACAATGGATTTTTCCTATTATGGTAAACATGTTTATTTGTAAAACTAACAATTACCTTTATAGGTATTAGGTTTGTTAATTTAAATTATGGGTAAAATTAAAATACAAAGTGGAACAAAAATAAGAAGTGTGAGAAGATTTGTGACCACATAAAATCCTCTGAAAAATAAATTAAAAAAAAAACAATACAAAAATCATAACTCAAAATATAAATAAAAAATGAAAAAACTTAGAAAGCTAAAATGTTTCGGCCATCATTCCTATTAAAAAATAATAAAAAAACTTGACGCAATGTCGAGATCAAAGACAGAATGACGAAAATGAACAAAGGACACAATTATAACTAAAAAAGACACAATATGTCGCAAAATATAACACAATGCCGAATAAAATATAGCACACTGTTGAGTAATATAACATAATGTAAACAAACAAGACATAATGTCAAGGAAAAAAGACACTGTTAGAGATGATAAACATATTACTCGATAATCCCATATTCTATTCAATCTCCAATATATAATACATCATGTAAATCTTCTATTTGAAGATAAGATCTCTCCATATATAAATACAATATTAACTAATTATAATGGAATAATATAACTCTATTACACCCCGGCAGTCGAAGCGGGAGGAGAGCGAATGCTGAGACCGGACCGAATATTTTCAAACAATACACACGGAAGACCCTTGGTGAAGATATCCACAATCTGGTATGAAGATGGAACATGAAGAATGCACACCTGACCCCGCTGAACCTGTTCTCAGACAAAGTGTATGTCGAGTTCAATATGTTTTGTACGTTGGTGATTTACGGGGTTGCCCGAAAGATAAATGGCACTGCCATTGTCGCAGTAGACCAATGTAGCACGAGATAAAGGGAGATGAAGTTCCAAAAGAAGATTGCCCAGCCAACATATTTCAGCGACGACATTAGCAACACCGCGATATTCAGCTTCGGCACTTGAGCGGGAGATAGTTGGCTGGCGTTTAGATGACCAAGATATAAGATTCGACCCATAATAGACAAAGCATGAGCGGGATTTTTAGGGATGGGTATGGGACGGTGGCGGAAAGATTGAAGAGTTTTTTGGGTTTGACAATGTCGTCCATAGAATGGGTACGCATTGTACGCGTTGTAAGTGGTGGTGGTGGGATATTCGGTGGTGGTTGTACGGAAGGGGATGGTGCAATGGGAGCAGATTGCGACGGTTGTATATCAGGTGATGATTGTGTGTTAGGTGGCGGTGAGGGAGGGTCCGAAGAGGAATGAGATGGAGGGGAGGAGTGAACCGATGGTAGATTAGGCGACGGTTGGACCGGGGAATTATTAGAAAAGATTGGGCTGAAGAGGTGATACCCGAGCTGTTTGTGGGATGAGATAATGGTTGAGATGGTGATGGATCAACGTATGACCATAAATGGGGATGGGGTGGTGTTGACAAAAATCATAAGAGAGAATGGGTGGTGAAGCTAATGGTTGAGAGGGGTTGGTGGCAAAAGGATATATAGTTTCATCAAATGCCATGTGTCGAGAGATGGTGATTTGATGTGTTCAAAGATCCATATATTTTTACCCACAGTGATTGGGAGGGTATCCAAGAAATACACATGGGTGAGAGCGATGAGCAAGTTTGTGAGTAAGGGTGGAGGGGTGAAGAGGGTAGCATAGGGACCCGAAAACACGTAAATGGTCATAAGAGGGAGATCGATTATATAGAAGCGCGGTGGGGGTTTTGTACCATTATAAATGTTATATTTATAATTATCTTTTACTTTAAAATTGTTTTAAAGATTGTTGTACAACGAATGAATTAATAGTGGTTAACGGGTTTATTGTTTTTTGTATACTGATTATTTATTAAATATTGTATTTTCAAAAACTACTCGTGTAGTACACGGGCCTCAAACTAGTAATTAAAATAAATTATTTTAACTCTCAATCTCAATTCATTATTAATATATTGTCCATTATTGATCTGTAGTATTTCCTTCGATTATTATTCCCACACGAGGCATCTTGAAGGATCTTCAACTTCTATATTCATGACAGAATTCCATCTGTTCAAACACTTGCTATTCATTTTCCGAACATGCAAAACATAACTTTCAGAGATAACGATCCTCTCGATAATGTAGCCAACAACGTGTTCAACAGACGCACCACATTAACCGAGTGGCTTCGCAACAACGAGTTTAATAGTTCTGGTCGACATCTAACATACATTTACTATCTTACAAAGAATTGTTGGGACCAGCGATCAAGGTCTTGGCACAGAATGTCCACAGAAAGAAAAACCTCAATAGGAAGGCTTATTTTACGTACATCCAATCTGTGGTGAAACCTTTCGCTTATGTATGTTACTAGGTTACAAAAAAGTTGTCATTCTTACATACGCATACGAACAGTTAACGGCCAAATCTATCCAACATTTCGTGCTGCGTGTGAGGTGTTAGGGTTTCTATGCGACGACCGAGAATGATCAACTTCAATTGATGATACATAGAATTGGGCCCCTGCATCTAAATTACGGTCCCTATTCATTCATATGCTTTTGTATTATGATCTTTCAAACCCAATTCAATTGTGGAACCACCATTGGAGAAAGATGGCTGACGACGGTCAAAGGACTTATGGTATTTCCAACGAAGATGACTTAAAGCAATATGTCCTGTATGAGCTTGAATTCTTACTCCAGTCAAGTCCTTCATCCATAACCTTAACATATTATGGTCTCTCGATGCCAAATGCAGACATGCTACAATGACTTCAAATCAAGCTACAAATGGACGAGAAAAACTATGACATGAAGTAATTGGCTTCCGAACACATAACCTCTCTATGACTACTAAATTCGCAACAAAGGGTGATATACGACCATGTCATGTCCGCCACATCATCAAATCAACAAGCATTGTGCTTTGTATATGGTCATGGAGGAACAGGCAAGACGTTCTTATGGACAACAATCATTGATGCCCTACGTTCCACACGTAAAATCGTTTTAGCTGTTTCCGCCTCTGGGATTGCATCACTGTCACTTCCTTTTGGAAGGACAGCCCACTCTCGGTTTAAAATTTCATTAGACATGACAGATGAATCAACTTACAACATCAAAAAGAACACGCAGCTTGAACAATTGGTCAATGAAACATCTATTATCATATGGGACGAGGCCCCAATGAGCGATAGAAAATGCTTTGAAACGCTATAGGTCCCTCAAGAACTTATTCAACAACTCTACACAACCATTTGGTGGCAGATTTGTATCGATCGGTGGTAATATTAGACAAACCTATACCTCGAGCCCCAACGACTACCATAATAGCATCCTCTCTACCGAGATCTTACTTATTGTCACACCCCGACTAAAGGCGGCGAACATGCCGGGGTGCAACGCGATTGGACAAATACACAAGACACTATTTAAAGTGACAATATTTATTCAAATCATTTTATTTCAACGAATCAGTAATCAACACATCTCGTTCACACAAACAAATGGAATACAAGTAACAATTATATTATTCGTTTTACTAATACCCTAATAGTCTTGGTAACGTTTTCGTCAAGTCCTCGAGTCAACAAAACTCAAACCTGTAACATTTCATAAAATAAAGTTTGTCAACACAAAGGTTGGTGAGCAATTCATAAGTTTGAGCATATAAGTATATAGTAATGAAAAGACACAAAACTTGTATACAAAACAATAAATAATAGCAACAATTTAGATATGCAAAAGATAAATAGTTCGAACCCTTTCTAAATGGTAATTACCAAGTATACTCGGATCATAATGTCCATGAGGCTGCCTACCTCATGCTAAAATAGTTATCGTTAATAAGAATACATTAACGACACCCTCCATAAGAGAATACCAAATGGACTCGGGATTTCGTGAAGTCGTTAATAATAATACATTAACGGCACCGTGCTATAAGAGAATACCAAATAGTTCACGGATTTATGAATCAACCTTCCAAAAGCGGTAAACACGTAAGCATATAATCATGTAATCATATAACACAAAATCGTGCATTTATTTAAGTAAAGTATACAATCACATTTGTGGGTTTAAAGATTCAAGTAAATAAAGCATTTAGTTTGATAAGTATGAAATGTCACCCCAAAACGGAAGATGGAAAAAGGGGTATGAAAGTACTCACCTCGATTGAGGAACCGAGAAATAAATAGATAAATAAATGAAGCTCGAACGGTAAACGAACAGATCCGACTTGAAACGATAAACATCTTAGCTAAAATAAATAATGTATTATATATTAACGAACTTGAAACCATAATGAAACTAAATTAGAAACATTGAACGAGGAGGTTCGGTTGTAAATCGGGTTACCTGTTAGTTTGTTAATGATTAAGGATTCGTACTTATTTGGTAATTTAAAATAAAATAATATTATTAATAATAAGGATAGTTATGATAATAATAGCTTTAGAACATGTTATATATATATATATATAGATATATAAGATAATGGTGAATATAATATATAATATACTACTCATCGAGAATTTGTTGTTAAAACTAGAAATAGTAGTAGTAATAATAAATATAAAAATTATTACTTTATTGTTGAAAACGTTATTAATAGATTTATAAGTTTTTAAAAACAATAATTATTATCATAATAATTATATGTGCCATATTAATAATAACTAATACTTATAATATTTTAAAAATAGTAGTATTAGTGATAAAAATGATATAACTCGAGTGACAATGACGTTAAACGACAACTAGGCCCGACATGGGTTTCGGTTCGATAAAGCAAATGGGTAATATTAACAATATTAGATTTTCATAATATTCCTTAATAATCATAGTAATAAAGATAATAATGATCATAATAACGATAATCTATTATTATGAAAATAATGGTAATAATAATAGTTTTGTTAAACAATAATAATAATGATAATGATAATAATAATAAATATTATCTTATTAATAATAATAATAATGATGATGATAATAATAATAATAATAATAATAATAATAATAATAATTGATAATAATAATGATGATGACAAAATTAATAACTATTAATAATAACAATAACAATAAGTAAAATCTAGATAATACGTATAATTTTAACAAAAATAGTGATATTAACTTGAGTAACCCGTTAACGAAAACAAACTGAGGTTGGTCACGGAGAGAATCGAACCCGTGACCTCAAGCTTAATAATTAGCATACAAGCCGAACGAACTAATATAACATTTGTAAATTAAACCCAATATTAAATACCTTTTAGATGTTTATGAGGTCGTCGGAGATTGAAGGCTGTCAGAGATGAAGACACGGAGGGTTGTTGGAGCCCATTCCGGCGGCCGGAGGCGCGCCGGAAAACGCATCTGAGAGAGAGGGTGAGGCACGGCGGTGCACCGGCGGCGGCTTCTTGCCGGAATTTCGAGCTCGCCGGAAAAACGGAAACCGAGGGAGGAAGGGAAAGGGGTTTCGGTGGTGGTGTGTTTGCCGGAAAAACGAGGGGTGAAGGTGAGGGGTTACCGGAGAACGCGAAGGGGAAATAAAATGGAGAGTGGTGGTAGTGCGTCGGAGGTTGTGGCTGGAATTTGCCTCGCCGGAATCGCCTCGCCAGAAAACGGCTGGGAAGATAGGAGGCGGCTGGGAAGATGTTTATGATGTTAAAGTTAGGTTTAGGGTTTTTTTGTATATATGAGTGGGTATAAATGTTACCCCTTTGGCCCCTCAAGTTCTAATAATGGTTTAAAACGAGTTTAAATATTTCCAAGCTTCTAATAACTTTACAAAACTCAGTTTGAACCCCCTAAGTTTTTCTTAACAACACTATATTATGACCAACATCGATTTATTTAAGGTCGAGGTCTAAAATAATATTATATAATAATTAAATAAGGTTTTTGGATGTTTAGTTCGGCTTACATAATAAAAGTTTACAAAATGAGTACCACTCAAGACTCAAATTTGACGAATGTCATACCTATGGCCTCATTTAAATGTCTACAAACTTAGAGAAAACATGTGGCTTCATTTACCAAACCTAACTATTCAAGGATGAGAATTGGTCTCTTCTTTTTCATCATGGTTGTTAGCCATTGATGACGGAATTTGAGGATCCAAAGACAACAATGACCCACAAAACACCAAAAAAATAAAAATCCATGAACAATACTTGATACCAAACAATGAAAATGCATTAATAGACCTTATCAACTATATATAAGATGAACAAACCCTACACAACCTATCAGCTGCAACATTGTCATCCAAGGCCATTTTTTGTCCTAAGAACGAAACTGTACATGAACTTAACTCATCAATACTTGGCATAACACCCGGGACTACACAAACATACCTCAATAGTGACTCAATTGTCACACAACCAGGAGACCACAACGACAACGAATCACTCTATCCGGTAGAATACCTTAACCTAATTAACCTTAAAAATTTACCACCATACATCCTTGACCTAAAAGTTGGCGCACCAATTATACTTCTGAGAAACCTAAATCCTCCGGACGGCTTATGTAACGGCACAAGGCTAATCATCACGCAACTATTGCCGAGAATAGATGAAGCCAAAAAAATTTCAAGGAAATTCATTGGACGTCGCGTTTACATAACAAGAATAACCCTAATTGACGTGTGTGAAAATATATATAAAAATTCAAGTAAAAGTTCCACACAAATCGGCTTTTAAAATAGGTTTTCACCTGAAAGTAAACCACACACGAAAGGAAAGTGTACCTATCGTTTGTAATAAAGTGTTGGTAAGAACAGAGTATCAATCCATGGACACAGTAACTTTCTAGTACTAAATCTTTGTAAATGACCAACCGAACAAATAAATCTTGATTTGAATATTTAACTAATTAAACTAGCATACAATGAAAACAAAGCAAGTAAAAATACAAGAAAAACAATCAATCCAAAAAACCACCTAGACAAGAATCCACTCTACTAACATGAAAAAATAGAAATGATATGGCAAAACATCATGAATCTAAACATAAATACTAGATTTCAATAAAGCAACCTAATACTAGCAAATAATCATCATGATGGGTTTTCAATCAAGAGATAAACATAGACCAACTTGTTTGTCAAAACAACAAAGTCTCATAATTAGAGGAAAGCTAGCATGAACAACATTCTAACCACCTAAGATTACACTAAAGTAGCCAAATTTATGAAATTAATATAAACTTATGAAACTTTAACTAGCAAGTCATCACCAAGTCAAGAATCATAACAACACTCATCAATTTTCCAATATTAAGTGTAGGGTTTCATACTCATCAATAATTATATAACCAATTTAATTTTTACTAGTCATTCCTAACTTAGTAATGTAAACAAAGATTTCATGAACATTCAAAGTTTACAAACTATCATCTAGAACATAGTTTTCCAACATGAATGCCTAAACATTTGCAAAACTAACAAGGTTATGTAACTATAACCAGCATGAACACCATCAATATCAACTTATAAACTCAACCATATTCTTGAAAGAACACCACTTTACCAAATTCATGCATAGATAATATATCACATTAGCAAGAGCTTCAACATTGTCTAGATAGCAAAAGTAATTAGCTCATAAGGCTTAATACAACTACAGTCAAACTAGAAATAAGCATACAAAACATGTTCAAGAACAAAGGAATGCAAACTAAGATCAAGCAAGGATTGAATGATGGAATGATGAATCTTGTGTTGGTGAAAGCCTCCAAGAATCCCCTAAAAATGCTGCACTTGGTTGAGAGATAATCCCCAAGACTCCGCACACCAAAATGAAGTGAAAATAAGTGTTTATAAGCTTCTGGACAAAGTGCACGATCATGCACAAAAAGTGCATTGTCGTGCACTATTTTGGGTAAGTCAAACTTTCACTTTCGGATGCTCAGAGTTGCAAGTTCGAAAAATGTGCATGGTCATGCACAAAAAGGGCATGGTCATTCATTTCCGGCACTAGCTAGTGCACTTTCAAAGTTGAAGTGTCTTGTCCTCAGCATCGGATAGTGCACGGCTCGTGCCCTCAGGAGTGCACGGTGGTGCACAAAAAGTGCATGATGGTGCTGTTTCACTTTTGGTATGATAGTAGATGTACACGGGTTCCAATAAAGGTGCACGGTGGTGCACTAAAATCGCATAATGGTGAAGTTTCTCAGCATGGTCATGCACTTTCATAGCATGGTCATGCACTTTTAGCACAGTGTCAGATGTGCACGGGTACCAATAAAGGTGCACGGTGGTGCACTAAAAGCGCATGATGGTGCAGTTTGGTCAGCATGGTTATACACTTCCTAAGCATGGTCATGCACCGTCTCAGCATGGTCATGCACTTTTTTAGCATGGCCATGCACTTTTGGCAGATTCTTGATTTTTGTCCGAAAAGCGCCATCTTTTCGTCGTTTCTTTGTCGGGCGGGCGCCCGTGTAACATCAAGAAAATTTCGAGTTCAAAAATGTCAACTTTCCAAAGTCAAGGGACCAAATATGCCAAATTCCAAACCTAAGGGTTAAAAATGAAAATTCTGATTTTCCTAACCCATCGCGCTACGCGATGGATCAGAAGAAAGACCCATCGCGATACTCGATGGGGTGTCTGACAACGAGACGCGTGGCCTGCCATGTGGCCACACGTGGCACATCGTCGCCACATGTCCCGCCACGTGGCCACACGTGGCACGACGTCCGCCACGTGTCAACACGTGGCACACCGTCTGCCACGTGGCAGACCTACGCAGTGACTGCGCAAGGCTATGTGCTACGCGACGGTTGCCAAGGAGCCCATCGCGTACCGCGATGGTGTTAGGACATGAAATGTCACATTTATGTCCCCAGTTCTATCAGGTTAGTTGAACATGAAACCAACGATCGTGAAACCAAGTTAACGTACTGAAAATGTCAAACGAAGCTGATTCGATCGAATCAGTGACTGATTCGATCGAACCAGATCTCATTCGATCGAATGAGTATCTCATTCGATCGAATGAGTCTTCGATATATAAACGTTACTTGGGGAATTTCACATGCAGCGAGAACAGAATACACACTCACGAACCAGCAGCCTACAGAAACACTCTCAATCGTTCTTCGTGTTCTTGGTCGTTTCCTCCAATCCTAGGCGTCAAACCCCTTTAGGAATCGTACCTACGTGCCCGTTGATCACCACCGAATCGCCGTGTTAGAGGATTCCGCACTCTAACACGTTGCCCCGTGAATCGTTGGGAAACCGAGTCCCGAATCGGTCCTACAAAGTGGTATCAGAGCCAGGTTCTTGATTCACGAAAGATTCGTGGTGATATTCGTGTTTTTCTCGTGAAAATCATATATTTTGCTTGAAAAATTTTTGAAAACTAGTGTTTTTGTTCTTGGTGTTCTTATCAAAAACTCATAAAAGTCATATATTTTGGTTTTTGATCTCAAGATTTGGTGTTAAAATTCCGGGTTTTATCAAGAACATTCATCGTGTTCTTCGTTTTTAATCGTTTGATCCATTTTTGTTTGGTTGGTTAATTGTTTAAGTGTTAATACACTTAAAAGAGTCATATTTTGCTTCCAAATCAACTTGGATTCGTGTTAGTGAATTTACAACCGAAAATCTGGTCAAATCTTCTAAGTTTGGAAATTCCATAAATCCCGATCGAACTAGTCGTAGTTTTGGAACTCATTCGATCGAATAAGCTCTCTATTCGATCGAACCAGTTTGAATTTTGACCGAATCAGTTTTTCCCGCCGTGATTTGCGCCAAGTCCATTCGATCGAATAAGTTCATCCTTTCGATCGAACCTGCTTCCAGTCGATCGAACAAGTCTCAGATTCGATCCACCCATTCGATCTCTTTCTTATTCGACTGCCAGAACCCTTTCGATCGAACCAGATCCCATTCGATCGAACCTGTCACCTCATTCGATCGAACAAGATCGTATTCGATCGGATAAGCTTCAGAAGACAAAAACAGAGAATCAGTTAGACATTCGATTGAATCAACACGCATTCGATCGAATAAAGAATACATCCAATCGAATCAGAACACATTCGATTAAAAGATCAAATATTATAGCAAAGAAGCAAACATGTCTGCCAGTTCAAGTACAAACAAAAGGATCCAATCGATCCTTGAGAGTGATTCAGAATCTGGAAGTTTCAACAAGCCTCCAAAGTTGATGGCACTCAATGAGTTTACTACCTGGAAGACAAGATTCCAGATTCATATCACAGGTGTGAATCCTGGATTATGGGAAGCGGTTCAGACAACGTGGGTGCATCCTACAAACGATGACGGTGAAAGTCTGAGCTACTTTAGGGTGTCAGAAGAACAAAAGATAGCCTTTGATGCTGAGAAGAAAGCTTTCTCCTTACTGTCTCAAGCTCTCTCCAGCGATCTCTTCCATCAGTTTAACCAGTTCACAACAGCATCAACTCTTTGGAACGCACTGGTAGAACGATGCGAAGGATCTGAGTCACTTAAAGAAATTCACGCACGGGAGCTAAAGCGTGAATTTGATTTGTTTAGTCCAGAATCCGGCGAAGACATTGAATCGTTGCTGTCAAGATTCTATCATCTTATGTCAGAGCTAAAGTCTTATAATGTCAAAACAACAGGGACTGAAAAGGTTAGATGTCTCGCTCAAGGACTCCCAACAAGCTGGAACACCTTCCTGACTGTGATGAGAAGAAGTCATCAATTGGAGACGATTCTTCTTTCTGACTTTATAAAAGAAATCAGACAGGAAGACGCTGAATTAAGAGCATCCTCCAGGAAACCCAGAGCAACATCTGACAAGTCGTTGTACATGTCAAAATCACCAATGTCAGATTCAAATGACCATGCTCCAATGAAGACTGCGTTTGTCTCCTCAATGTCAAATCAATCAAAGGGGACCGAAACGAGATCTTCTGCACCACCAACATCAAATTCCGGAAATTCAAGTTCTAACTCCGGACCCAAGTCAACTGAAAAGGCAACGTTAAACACTGAAGGCTTGGGAAAGGTAACGGTGGAAGTTGCCAAAGAACATATGGCAACGTTAGGCACAATAATTGAATCATACAGCTTAATGGTGGCTGGTAAACTTGGCAACAGTCATCTGGACAGCGATGACTATGAACAGCTAGATGAAGACGATATGGAACGCATCGACATAATGTGGGCACTTGGCAGCGCGTTCCGTAGGGCTAGAAAGTGGGCTAAGAAAACAGGCCAAGCTCTTTCAATCAACAATAAATCCAAGTTTGGTTTTGATAAAACAAAAGTTAAATGCTACAACTGTGGCGAACTTGGTCATTTTGCCAAGGAGTGCTCTAAACCAAAAAGGGAAGGTCACCAATATCCCTTCCGAACTACTTCAACTTCATCTACTCCTGCTGCAGCCGCTGCAAATGTCAACAATGAGAGACAACTGGTCCCTCAGAATCAAACAGCAGCGAACAACGCCAACATCAACAATGAAACTGCTCTTGCTGTTCAAGGTGATGAAGGCGAGTCCTGGAACTTCAGCATTAACATGGCTGACATCACCATTGGGGATCAAGATTCAGAATCTGGGTCTGATGATTCCTCAACTGATGAAGAATACATTGTCGAGGAGCCAGCTACTGAAGTAAATGAAGGAGAGCATGAAGCTGAAGTGTCATCAGTGGAGATTATGGAGGATCAAGAAAAAGAGTCAAATGTTCCTCAATCATCTCCAAGTTCAACAATTCCTGCAGAAGCTGCTACTGTTGAAGAAGTCAACAAGGTACTGTCAAAAGCAAAGTCTGCATCTTTTCTGGAAAGAGCAGGGAATCTTTACTTTGCGTTCATGGCAGAGACGTCAAATGATGCCAAGGTTGCTCTTTATGATCCAAGATTCAACATGTGGATCATCGACTCAGGAGCTTCCAGGCACATGACTGGAAACATGAATCTCCTATCCAGTGTCAGACAGATAAAAGGAGGTGCAGTTTCCTTTGCAGGAACTCAAGGTGGTTACATCACGGCCCAAGGAATTGTTTCAAATGGGCGAATTTCGTTTGATAAGGTTAATTTCATCAAGGAGTTGGAGAACAACCTGTTGTCGATAAGTCAAATCTGCAACAAGGGTTTCAAAGTTATGTTTGATGACCGAGACTGCCACATCTTGGCGAAGGAATTCACCATTCCTGAAGACAAGGTTTTAATGTCAGCCGCACGCCAGAGTGATCTCTACATTCTGGATATGGCTAAGGCAGGGTCATCGTCTCCAACGGCGACATGTTTTGTGTCCAAGGCATCCGAACGTGATACTGTCATATGGCATAAACGGATGGGACACATTAATGTCAGGAACATGAACAGGCTTGTGCACAACAGGCTAGTTGAGGGAGTTAATCTGAGAAGTTTCCGTCTCCCTGATTCGTGTGTGCAGTGCAAAGCGGGAAAGCAAGTAAAAAGGTCCCACAAGTCTAAGAGTTTCCACTCGATTGATATTCCATTGGAACTCTTTCATATGGATCTTTTTGGCCCAATAAGCGTCAAAAGTATCTCTGGGCACTCATACTGTCTAGTGGTTACTGATGAATATTCGAGATTCTCTTGGGTGTTTTTCTTAAAAGCAAAGTCTGAGACATTTGGGTGTATAAATCTGCTGGTTACAACTATTGAGTCACAGTACAATCTAAAGGTTCGGAGAATGCGTTCAGATAACGGGACAGAGTTTAAGAATGCGAATGTTGAAAACTTCTGCAAAGAAAGAGGTATTGTTCAGGAGTTCAGTGCCCCGTACGTTCCACAAATGAACGGGGTTGCTGAAAGGAAAAATCGAACGTTAATCGAGACAGCTAGAACAATGTTAGCAGACTCAGTGTTGCCTGTCACGTTTTGGAGTGAGGCAATTGCCAACGCCTGTTTCACATTGAATCGGGTAGGCATTGTCAAGCGCCACGGCAAGACAAGCTTCGAGCTTCTTCAACGACGGAGGCCTAACTTAGAGCACCTGGAACCATTTGGAGCTCTTTGCACGTTACTTAAAAGGCAAGTCAATAATAAGTTCGAGGAGAAGATCATCAACGGCTATTTTCTGGGTTACAGCGTACCTCTCAAAAGGGTCTTCAACAGATCAACAAAATTAGTTGAAGAATGGTACCATGTCGACGTTCAACGCTACACAGAACCAGCCAAGGGGTCAGGAGAAGACTGGTTGTTTGATTTTGACAAATTGTTCAAGTCATTCAATCTGTATGAGGTTGCTATTCAAATGATGTATGAGGCGCAAAATGCACCTCCTGATGAATCACAGCAATCTTCACCTCATCCTGGTCCATCATCGTCTTCCTCCACAGAGTCTAGCGAGCAAGTTCAAGAGTCATCCGAATCTGAATCTGAAGATGAATCTCCAGCAGATGATGTACAATCGGCACCGACACAGGTTACTCCGCAACCTTCATCGTCAAATCAAGAAGCGCCAAATGCAGATCAGCCTCTAACGTCTACTTCAGAGGCACCAACCGGTCCAGTTCCTGAGCCGAACTTAACTAACTTGGAACAAAATGTTGTCGTTCCTGACAATCCGGTGGTTAGGACTGAACGTGATCATCCACAAGACAACATTATAGGGGACATTCAACAGGGTGTCAAAACACGTCGACAGCTGAATTTTGGCCTCTATACTGAAATGATGGAGTCAGGATCAGTTGCGCTAAATGCCCATGAATGCTTCTTAGCACAAGAAGAACCAAGCAGCATCACCGATGCGTTGAAAGACGCTAACTGGGTCTCAGCCATGCAAGAAGAATTATTGCAGTTCAAGAGACTTGGTGTGTGGAAGCTGGTGGATCTCCCCAAAGGACAGAAGAAAATTGGCACTAAGTGGGTACTCAAATGTAAACGCGACGATCGTGGAGTGATTGTTCGCAACAAAGCCCGCCTGGTGGTCCAAGGGTTTAGGCAAATCGAAGGCCTAGACTACAATGAGGTGTATGCTCCGGTTGCGCGTTTGGAGGCAATCCGGATGTTCTTGGCGTATGCGTCTTTCAAGAGATTCAAAGTATATCAGATGGACGTCAAGAGTGCCTTTTTGTACGGTCACATCGAAGAGACCGTATATGTGGCACAACCTCCAGGTTTTGAAGACCCAAATCACAAGGATAAAGCCTTCCTGCTCAACAAAGTTTTGTACGGTCTTCACCAAGCCCCGAGAGCTTGGTACAAGGAACTATCCAAACACCTTCTGAACAACGGGTTTAGAAGAGGAACGATCGACTGCACGTTATTTACAAAGGAGAAAGAAGGAGATCTCATTATGGTACAAGTGTACGTGGACGACATCATCTTCGGGTCCACGAATAAAACACTATGCAAGGAGTTTGAACAAGTGATGCAAGAAAAATTTGAAATGAGCTCCATGGGTGAGATGAAGTTCTTCTTAGGACTTCAGGTTGATCAAACAGACTCCGGTGTCTTCATTCACCAGACAAAATACGTCAATGACATCTTGAAACGGTTCGAGATGTTGAGTTCCTCTTCACAGGGAACTCCGTTAGCGGTTAATCACGGGATTAATCCTGACGAGAAGGGTGAATTGATCAATCCAACTCACTATAGAGGGATCATCGGATCTCTAATGTACCTGACTGCTTCTCGGCCGGACATAATGTTTGCTACGTGTCTCTGTGCACGTTACCAGTCAAAGCCGAAGGTCTCCCATCTTATTGCAGTCAAAAGAATTTTGCGTTATTTGAAGGGTACTCCAGATTGGGGTCTTTGGTATCCTCACGATGATAACTTTGATCTACATGCGTATAGTGATTCGGACTATGGTGGTTGTAAACTCGATTACAAATCAACAACAGCAGGATGTCAGTTCTTTGGAAGTCGTTTAGTAACGTGGCAATGCAAAAAGCAGACGTCAGTTTCCACTTCAACAGCTGAGGCGGAATATATTGCGGCTGCCAGTTGCTGTTCTCAAGTTATTTGGATTCAGCAACAGATGCGTGACTACGGTATTGAATGTTCTACTACTCCCATATATCTTGATAATTCTGCTGCTATTTCAATTACCAAAAATCCTGTCCAATTTAGCAAAACGAAGCACATCGAAATTCGATATCACTTCCTTCGTGACTGTTACGAAAAGAAGTTAATCGATGTGGTAAAAATCCCCACTCAGGAACAACGCGCTGATCTCTTCACTAAATCATTTGACAAACCACGGTTTTTATATTTGCTAGAGATCAACGGCGTTAAACGGCAATCAGATGATGTTCCTGAAGATATCATTTAAATTGTTTTTCATTTTTTCTTTTCTTAAAAATTTTGAAAAATCCAAAAAGATTTTGTTTTTATAATTTTTAGGGGGAGAAAGGTTTCAAGAAAAACCAAAAACAATATAAAATACAAAAACCCAAAAACATCAAAAATTTTAAAATTTGGAGAAGTTGATCTTGTTACAAGAAAGATGATAGTACACAGACGCTATCATAGACATCAAAAAGATTTTTATTTCTGTATAGCTTATTCTCATTTTTCTTATATAAAAAAAAAAAAAAAACCGTCACTATCGCTTAGAATTATGTCGGTTGCTTCAGTTTGAAGGACATATCTTCGGATATGTTTTGGTCCTCATTTGTACCTGTATAGTATGAGGATAGCCATTAACCAGATGACTGAAAGTGACCGGGGCGGTTTATGATGGGTTTTTATTCTTTCGCTGAAAAATAGTCGTTCATACTTAGTTAGAAGGACACATACTCGTATGTGGTCGGTCCAGCTGATCCATTGGATCTTCAGGATAGCCGTTTACCTGAAGACTTTGACTTGATCGGGGCGAAATAATTTAAAATTTTTTTTGTAGATGATATAATCAGAAAATGAGAAATTGTATCCAACCTTTGGGAAGTGATGGCACACTGACAGTAGCATGATGTTAAAAAGATATAAAATGAAAAATTGGTCATGCATAGTACTAATGTGATATATTGGTAGGCTTATCTTACTGAATTGAGTCTGGATTTGACCTATCTAAATCATTTAGATTGTCAGCTATGGGTGTACATCTAAGATAAATTGACGAGACGTCACTGTCTAAAGACCAATATCAATTGAGGATATGTCTTATCACGCGTACACGAATTACCATCGGCCCAAATTGGTTCCCCCAAAAGCTAAATTCTTAAAGAATGTTAGATCTTCGTGTTGCAGGTCTGCTTTCATCGAAAGTCCCTTCTAAATCATATGCTTTAAACGTTGATTAAGGAGGAGTATTAAATATTTTATACTTCACCGGCTTTGGAATGATCTCCCTCTGTGATACGTAAGTATCGACCTGGACAGCGCTCTTCCATGCTGTGATATCTAAAGTTATTATCTCCCTCTGCGATACGTAAGTATCGACCTGGACAGCGCTGATAACTTGGATATCTGTATTAAATATCTTATGCTCCACCGGTTTTGGATTGATCTCCCTCTGTGATACGTAAGTATCGACCTGGACAGCGCTCTTCCATACTGGTATATCTAAAGTTATTATCTCCCTCTGTGATACGTAAGTATCGACCTGGACAGCGCTGATAACTTGGATATCTCCTGAAAAAAAAAATAAAATAAATGATTTTGGGACAAGTAGATGAATACCGAACACGTATGTGAAAACATGATAAAATCATCAAGTTGCTAATTAAATTCGCAAGAATGTGAAAAGCAACAATATTTGATGAAAAGCGAACAAAGGGGATCCTATAAGCTTATGGTCGTTTGTCAAAAATAAGATGCGCCGATTTGACTGTTCAATATGTTGTGAGGTCCTACATGAGTCAATCAAAATATGGTAGGATACATAGCTGTGATCACAAGCAATTATCAAATGGTCATTGACAGACGAGAGGATGTTTGTTTAAGTTTAAATGGACAAATATACCCATAATCGCATCGGTAATATGTATCGACCAAAAAGAAATTATATTGAACTTACTGAGTGCTACAATGTCAGTACTGATCCCATGTTCGGATCTTTCTCACAAAAAGAATGTTCATTATGTCTAGTTTAATATTATATACTCTCTTATTAAGAAAAATCAAAAACATGTGAAAAATCTCGAAAAGTCTCAGTGGATAGTCAAATAAGTCTGTATGATTTCTTATTATAGATCCTTCTCAACCAAAAATATTGTACTTTAAATTTTGTACAGTTGCTTATTTCAGTTTGAATATTATAAAAAAAAAAAGAAAGATTTTATTTCTATTTATTTTTCATTTTATTTAGTTCTGTTTGTTTGAAAATCGATGAGAAATCATCGTGACAGGTAGTCTGATCCCTGTCTATTCCTACTAAATGTTTATCCAGTGTGTAGGAATGAAAGAAAACTTCATGCAGGTTGCTAAATGCTTATCTGCGCAACCGACTGTGCATGAAAGAAAGAAGAAGTGACAAGAAAACCCAAAGATGGTTGTGCCTGATATTTTTCCGTGTGTTTACTAATGTCTTATGATCTATATGTTCTGTAGGAACTAAGCTCTCATTATCGGAAAATGTCTAAGAAAACTAACCAAGTATCAAAAGTTTATGTTTTCTTGCAGGTTCAAAGGCACCACGATCGATGGCAGGGAATAAAAAGTTTAAAAGTTTATTTTTTCAATGTTTTTCCCTCATTCGATCGAATATGTGGCTATTCGATCGAGTAAGTCGATCGAATGAGCCGATTCGATCGAGTCAGTTGTTGTGAGAATGAGAGGTGTTGCGAGCGACTTATTCGATCGAATAGACTCTCATTCGATCGATTGGTCCAATCGAACAAGTCCATTCGATCGAATGAGTCCAGAAATAGTATAAATACTCAGACTCATTCGATCGGTCATAATTATTCGAAAAATTTTACAGAAATTTTCTCTCAAAATTGTTTTCGCGAACCCCTCGTTTTGATCCATTCATCTTATTCGATTTTTCACGTACATCACTAAAATGTAAGATTTTTTGGATTTTAACCGTGTTTTGATCAAGTTTTTGGTCGTTTTTGTTCTCGGAATCGGACATTATAACGAAACACATATTAAACTATTTTTAACCGTTTAAGTCTTGTAGTTTTATGTTGATACATGTTCATAAACCTCAACCGATGTTATCTATATGTTGGGTATCTTTAAACGATCGAAAAGGTCGATCTGGATTCTTCACATTCTGGGCTGATGTTTGAAGGAGTCGAATCAGTCTATTCGGTCGAACGAGTCTCTTGTTCGATCGAATGAGACTTATTCGATCAGTAGTTCGATCGAATCAGAGGTCAAAGATGATATCTATCTCATTCGACTGTCTGTGATCGAACTAGATCTCACTCGATCGAATGAGTAGCTCACTCGATCGAATGAGTAGCTCATTCGATCGAATCATTGCTCATTCGATTGAACCAGTCCAGAAAGTTTGAAAATGTTAAACGCATTCAGTCTTTTCGATATCTGTTCGTTCTAACACGTTTATGTTTGCAGATAAAATGGCTGAAGTTGCAGAAGTTTTCGTTCCCTTCAAAACATCAATCAAGCACAACATTGTAGCCTTTCTCGACGAAAAGGCAAGCCATGGGAAAGACTTTGCAACAATGATCAAATTCCTGAAACGGTCCAGGATTCACGGACCTATCTCAAGGGTAGTAGAACCCATCATGTCAGTTCAACAGGAATTCTGGAGGAATGCCTCGCACGACAAAACTGTTGTGCCGTCGGTAATTCGCTCCACGTTTAGAGGGCACGAAATTATTGTATCTGCCCAAATCCTCAGGGAAGTCTGTGGATTTGTTGATGCTGATTCAGATCCTACTGGGTTACATCCTGCTGGAACCAGAGGATGTTTTGCAAGAATGAAGTACGACGGTGACCTGAATGCCGGTCTACTCCATAAAGCCAATCTATGTCCAGAGTTCAAATATCTGGCACACGTGGTGATGCACTGCTTAGGGCCTCAAAGAACAAGTTTTGACAAATTGAGGGAAAGCATGCAGTTCACAATGGCTGCATTAGTGATGAACCGCCCCTACAACTTCTCGCAGATGACCTTCAGCCATATGGTGGAAAATCTGACAATAAAACAAGGGGCGGGCGAGAAGTTTCTACAGTACCCGAGATTTGTGCAAATGATCGTCGATAGTCAAGCTCCGGGTCTACTGAAAGAAAATGAGGGTGATGTGGTGAAACTGGACCACATGAAGAACGAAACCCTCAACCGTTTAAAATCTTACAAGGACCGCCCCACAAGACCACCACACAAACGGTGTTTTGGGCACGTGGCAAATCCGTCTTACAAGGCTCCTCCGAAGAGGAAGTGGAGGAATGCCGCCAGTGATTCAGACGTCGAGAACTTACCTTATCAGAAAACCAGCGACGAATCTGACACTGAGGAGGAAGAGGTACCGGCAGACACCAGAACAGATGCCGAAAAAGAGGCTGATTCATTCTTTAACGTTGAGGTTCTGGATGCTGGTGATGAAGCAAGTGCATCAGATGTGCACTTTGCTGGTGAGGTTAGGGCCGAGGATGTTGCGGGCGAAGAAAGGCCTGCGAAGAGGCAAAAGAAGAAGGTTACAAGGAAGTATCGGAGTTTATTTTCTGATCTCCCACGTCCTCCAACGTTACAATCAGTTGGGACTTCGTCTGCTGCTCCTCCCGTTCAACAAGCACCGCCACCAACACAGCAACCAGCACCACAATCAGCACCACAACCGACTACTCAACCTCAACCAGAAATGTCTATACCTCCTCAGGTTGCAACAGAACTAGCTGATCTTCACAAGGCTATGATGAAGATGTTCATGTTCAAGACTGAGCAAGAAGAGCTGAATAGACGGCAAGAATAACAAAATCGACTGAAAGATGAGCAGATTGCCAAACTTCAAGCCGAAAACGACATGCTCAGAATTGAAAACACTCAGCTGAATGCGACTGTCGCCGAACAGGGCTCTTCTATTAAGGAACTACGAGAGTCGAATCTAAGCCTTGAGGCGAAAGTAACAGAATTGAAAGGAGATGTTCTAAGTTTGGAAGGTCCAACAAATGTTGATGTGGACACAGACGAACTTGACTCTTCAGATGATGGAGGTGAAGGTACTAAAGAGTGAGTTGAGTGAATGTAGTGAGGATTTAAATGTTAAATCTTGTTAAATGATGATTTTTGTATAAACTCAGTTTCATATGTAATGATATTGTATTTAATGTTTATGATATTACATATGTTTACTTAACATTGTTGTTACATTGTGTTTGTTTAATCAAACAGGTGATGATGATCCGTTTAATGTCCAACCGCTGCAATCAAAAACAGCAGCAGAATTTTTCACGTTTCTACTGGACAATCCAAATGAGCAGCGAAACTTCGCAAGTGGAGACTTGGAAGAAGGTGAAATTTCTCATAACTTCACAGAAGAAGAATTGGAACAAATGTTTGAGTTATCCAACGTAGAAACAGGCAAGTATCTGGCTTTGCCTCCAACAGAACAAACGTCTTCTTCTGCTGCTACACCTGATTCATCATCATCTACGGCCACTGATCCCTCACACGTCGATCCCTCTCAATTTGATGACGTTGAAATGGAAGACTTGTCAAAGGAAGAGTATCCTGAATACTATACGTCTCAAAATGACGATCTTCCTAAGTCCGCAAGTTTCTTCCAAAATGTAACAGAGGAGGAAATACAGAAAAAGGCTGAAGAAAGGTCAAACAATATGGAACAGCCTTCTGTAGCGGATCAAGCCGAATTTTTAGAGAAAACCGAGGAATGCAAGAAACCATTCAATGCTATTCTTGAGAAGATAAGATCCAGACGACAAGCGAAGCCGACCATTCCTCATACAACTTCATATAAGATGAAGGGTCGCAGAACTTCAGGAGAAATTATCGCTTGGGCATGTCTGAAGGATCTTAACTGCGTAGCTGTCAAGAGAGAAAGGGGGGTTGAATACTTTCAACGTATTACTGATTTGAAGACCCTTCCTACTCATGATCTGAACCGTCTGAATTATCTTGATCTGCTGTACGCCAACTCATCTCCATTTGCCACGTATTATCAGAATGTGTTGCGAAAAGAGTACAACACAAAATGGAAGATGATCACACCACAAAGGCCGAAAAGATATCTAAGCAAAAAGGAGATCGATCCGATCACCAACAGGCCAAAAGTTATTTTGAAGTACATGCCACCACTCATAATGAAGAAGATTCCTCTTAGAAAGATGAAGCAGGACTTCTACAAATCATTCAGGCATTGGTACTATGATGGAAGACTGCATGAGGCAGTTATTGTGCTCAATGACTATGGAAATTGGAGCACAATTCGTATCTTTGATCCAATGTGGCTCACAAATTTGTCACGGGAGGATGTCTATACGTTGTACAAAACAGAGATTCTTTACGCTCCCGAAGATATAGAGCAAGCGTTAACGTACAGAAATGTCATTAGGATTTGCTTTGCCTATGACATACATGCAGGATCAAATTGGAAAGAACAACAAAAGAAGTATGCCCAAGAAACTGAAGATTAATTGTCATGTTTATCGTTTATCTTGTTTCTTGTTGTAATTCAAAGTTAAATCTTCTGGTTGTAATTGTTTTGAATTGAATGAAATATGATTTGGAATACTGTGATAGATTATGCTTTAATGTCAATTTTACAAATCTAATACAATTGTGCTTAAATGTTAATCCAAAATTCCAATTGACAGCGTCTCAGGATATGCGGAACCTATGGTAAGTCTGACTGACTGTACCATTTGATCAAGAGAGAACTCCATGAAGAAAGGAGTTTGTGGATGCAACGTATGCACCACTAGTTTTGAGAAAAGAGAGAGTGAGATAACTCCAAGGGGGAGTTACGGTCGAGCAAGAGAACTCGATTGGTTCAAGCAAATAGAACTGGCTCCAAGGGGGAGTTTGTTAGGACATGAAATGTCACATGTATGTCCCCAGTTCTATCAGGTTGGTTGAACATGAAACCAACGATCGTGAAACCAAGTTAACATACTGAAAATGTCAAACGAAGCTGATTCGATCGAATCAGTGACTGATTCGATCGAACCAGATCTCATTCGATCGAATGAGTATCTCATTCGATCGAATGAGTCTTCGATATATAAACGTTACTTGGGGAATTTCACATGCAGCGAGAACAGAATACACACTCACGAACCAGCAGCCTACAGAAACACTCTCAATCGTTCTTCGTGTTCTTGGTCGTTTCCTCCAATCCTAGGCGTCAAACCCCTTTAGGAATCGTACCTACGTGCCCGTTGATCACCACCGAATCGCCGTGTTAGAGGATTCCGCACTCTAACACGTTGCCCCGTGAATCGTTGGGAAACCGAGTCCCGAATCGGTCCTACAGATGGGATCCCAAATTTTGCCTATAAATAGCAAGTCCGGGATCTCATTCAAGGCACACCAAAATCTGTTATCCATTCTCTCTCTAACATCTCTCTACATTCCCACAATCATATTAACGATCCGTCTGGATAAGCGTGCCCCGATTCCTGGTTTGTGTACCAACGTTTCCTCGAAGTTTGAGCTACCCCCACCCACAAACCGAGAAGGCGTTTGTTATCATGGCAATGAGTCCCAAGAAGCGTGCCAACGAGTGATTGGTGTTCATTGATTTGCGTATCGAGAAAAGAGTTTATCGAGAAGTGAAGCGGCGTTGGAGTGCTGCTCGAATCCTTAGGGTTTCCAAAATGCCAACAAGGTTAGGCGTAATGTCAAATTAATATAATATAATATTATATTAAAGGGTTAAGCCTTAAGTCGAGGTTATACTCGATATCTCGATAAAAGAGAAAAGAAACATAACAAGGAAAAGAACAAATGAATGAATTGCAAATATGTATATGTGTGTAAGTATATATGTATATTCTTTGTTATGAAGTTATTATTTAAGTAATAATGAGCATTCTTAAATAATAAAAGTAAAAGAATACGTTTCTTAGAGAAGAAGAAACGTCGGGTTTTTATATAAACTAAAGGTTTATAATTTACTTTTAAACTAAAGGTTTTCAAGTAAAAGAAATATATGAACTAAAGGTTCATCGAGGTAGAGATATAAAATAAGACTAAAGGTCTTAAGCCGGATTGTATATCCGACTAACAAATGTTTATACTCGTACTATAGGTGCGAGATAAAAAGGGAAAGACCTTCGGATGGTGTTGAAGCCGGTCCCAAAGCGATAAGGTGAATACGCCCCCAAACTTTTATAAACTTGTTTTCAAACGAGTCAAACATGTTATATGAAAATTGTTTACAAGGAACTACGTGTTCCTAAAACCATTATAAATGAAAGTATAAACCTAGCCCTCAGGCTGTAGTATACGTATGTCTGGATCCTTACATAGGTGGTAGTACGCGATGGGCACATCGCACCACCCAGATTGTTTGACGCTTTCCCGCGGGAAGTACGATCATTGTGTATATTTACGGGTACTTAACTAAGTCGAACGCTGCGGTGTTTGCTGAGGTGACCTAGAGTAGAGACTTGAATTTATAAATGTGTTATTTAACTTTGTTATTCCTAAGCCACGATGGGCCGAGGCAGGCGTAGTCTCGAGGGGTAATAAAGTAAAAGAAAATATTTTTGCGTCAGCGTGTTCACCAGCATTCGTTGCTGACGTATTTTATTTACATTTTGCAGGTGAACAAAGAATAGCACTTGGACTGTCGAAGTGCTACTTATATCCGATGGCTCGGATTTATTTTGTATAAACCTTAATTTGATAAAATGGTGGTTTGTAATTTAAAACAAATAATCTTTTGAAACTTAAACGGGAATCTTTTATAATCCCGTATTTTGTAATATTACAACTATGTTCCTTAAATTTTATAAGACTTCCGCTAATCAAACATAACTCTGATTTATATAAAAATATGGTACCAACTATTGGGTCACACGCCTAGGCCCTAAGTGGGGGTGTGACAGCCCGGACCTGCAAATTCATAAATAACTCAAATAAGTACCGAATACAACGAATTTGCATGGAGTTTTACCAAAATAAGAGGATAATTTGATACTAAAAGGTGTACACTTTGTGTTACATCAAACATCCCCACACTTGAACTTTGCTTGTCCTCAAGCAAATGAAACAAACTCCACAAAAACAAGAATAACCCGCAAGCAATAATCATTCAAAGTTTTTAAAATATTTACAAGCAAGCACTATTGATGTTTCCAAACAAGCCTATTAAAAATGAAGACATAGTCTAAAGAACATTACAATTGTTGTCATCACATTCCCACATTGCAAACCTCACAATGTTCACTCATACACTCGGCTATATTTAGTGATCATACATGTATTTTTGTATGTTGAGAACACTCGATGCCAAGACGATGACCAAACAAAGCATAGGCTTGTTTAAGGCTTAAATCTAACCAACATATACATAGCATAAAACACGAGTACTTGAGGGTTGTAATTTGGCTTAAGGTTAGGGTGAGGATTTTTTTGGGAAAAGTGGCTAAAAGGCTAGAAAATCCGGAACTAAACTAGCTATAAATGAAAACTAACTAACTAAACCATGTGGTCTAAACAAACCGAGAGCCAACGAACCAAAAATTGCTCTTTGAAATCAAACTTCATCAATATGGGATGAACTAAATTTCTTATTCTTTTCTTGCAACATTTTTTTTTCTTTTTTTCTTTTTTTCTTTTGTTTTTTGGATAAAGAATATACAAATGAATACAAACTAATAAAACACTTAGGCAGATAGCATTGTGCTTCTAATATTCACAAGTGATAAAATACATGGCAATGAAATGAAAAACAAACTAACTTAGCTGAACCGGATTTCTAACCAATAATGGGTGAAAAATAAAAGGCTTTATGACTAAGTGGGCGATAAAAATAGGGCGACAAGAAAAACACGGAAAAAGGCTAAACATGAGCTACTAGGGGAATAATGTGGGTAAGGGAAATATAAGTGAAAAATGGCTAGACATGGGTTTATCCTAAATTCCTCAAATGGTTTATACTATGTATGTGTATATGGTTTGAAATGCATGCCAAAAACAAGTTTTACTTTGCAATAATCACTTGGCTCACTCAATTGCCCGCAGAAACATGAGCAAAAACAATTGACGAGGCTAACTCACGGAAACGGGCGGAATGGGTAATTTTTGCAAAGTAAGAATGTGAATCTTTTTGTTTGGCATGTTTAAAGGTATGTCTTAATAAAGATTTTTGGCTTGAATGTCTTAAAGATTTGCGCTTCAGGACAATGCAATTAAAGTTTGAATTAAAAATTGCTTAATGGTTATTATTTGTTACAAAAATTTATTTAGGAGTTTTGCAAAAAAATTTAATTTTAGACAAACAAAGTTCAAATTCCCTCCCCACACTTGAATTGTACAATGCCCTCGTTGTACAACAAAAAACTATAAAAGTAAGTGCAAAAGAGAGAACAGAAAAACTCCCCTAAAATCCCGAAATCTGCCAAAACCAAAGACCCGGCAACGTGTGAAAGCATCCAAAACCAAAGAAACCAAAACATGCCACTGACATACTAACAAACATATTATGAACCCATCATATATAATAAAATCATCCAACAAACGTCATCCCAAAACCAACATAATCCAAACCATCAATATATAGTTTGCAACAAAACAAAGTACTTAAAAAACACACACAAATGGGTTGCACCGACGAGGGAAAATGGTGCAACCCTACATACTACCATAACCAAACACATGAAAATACTAACATGCTGCATTTCGCAACTATCGATAGCTAGACTCACAACCCCTTATTAACGGGTGGCTCTTTGATATTGAAAATTGTTATACGGCCCGTTTAGTTTGATGAGTTTACCATGGGTTTGTAAGAAATTGATGGTAAACATAAAAAGTGTATTAGAAAAAATAAATAAACGGGTCATGCCACCAACACTTAAATTTACCCGAACCAAACCTGATACAATTTATGTAGTGAAGTAGGTGATCATCTCGGCATTTCTTTATACTTTTGATGTGTTCATATGACCATTGACACGCCTTGAACTGTGGTTGGTCTGACTTTCTCCATGCCCTCTCCCATGGTGTTTTTGATTTGGGTGGCGATCCACCATCATGCTCATCCATGGTCGGACATTCTTTATTGCAAGGTAGTGAATCGGATGTCACCATAGTCATTGGTTTGTTGGTGAACCCACTCACTTGCAAATTTTCTTCTTGGCTCGGTGCTTTGTTGACTTCCATGGTTGGTTTTCCAAATAATAATGCTTCCAATTCATTAAGATCACCAACCGGGTCGAACTCTTCTTCATTCACTTCCATGAGCGGTATACCTGACAATTCATCCCCAAACTCATCTTCCCATGATGGAATAATACGAACCGAAGGTGGGACTTTTGCAGTACTTTGTGGCCTTGAGAATTGCACTTTGTCCATTATGGTCTCCGGTTCTTGAGTTTGCTCCAACACAACAATGGATGAGGGTTGTGGTGCTTTAATTTCATCCTCATCATCCCAATATATATTGTCATTCGTGTAGCGAGGCAAACTCTCCCGTCGATGGTTAGCACAAAGTTCATTGATAACAATACTTTGGGGCTCTAATCTACAGATTTGTTCCTCGGATTCACGAGTATCGAGTATCGGTAGCAGTATCCCAATATTTTGCATGCCTTTTTCGAGCATCGTGTCCCAACATTTCATTCTTTGTGCCTAATACTCTAGAAATCCCCTGCTAAGATCGAGTTGGGAAGGTGATATGTTAGGACCCTCAAATGGTTGTGAATAAGGGTAAGGTTCTTCATTAAAATCGGTGGGACACCCAGGTGAATAATAACAATCATGTGTGTGATGGGGTTCCCCACATATCTCGCACCAAACCTCCATGTGATAATTCCCGTCATCATAATGGTATCCTTCACAATAACCTCCATAGTAGTGCTGCTCCATAGGAATCACTTCAAGGAACACTAAAACAAAAAGGAGCACGGGCACCAAATATACATGAAGAAAAATAAAGTAAATAATGAATAAAGCAAAAGATATAAAAATAAAAAATAACACATATACACAAAGTGGCTACGGAAATAAAAAAAGTAACTAAACAAGTAAAAGACACTAAAATTTGAAATAAAAATAAGATGAATAAAAACGAAATAAAGTAAAATAAAATAGATCGAAAATATGAACAAGGCTAAATCGAATACTTGGATCGTTCTTGAAGTCACCGTATCCCCGGCAACGGCGCCAAAAACTTGACGTGTGTGAAAATATGTATAAAAATTCAAGTAAAAGTTCCACACAAATCGGCTTTTAAAATAGGTTTTCACCTGAAACTAAACCACACACGAAAGGAAAGTGTACCTATTGTTTGTAATAAAGTGTTGGTAAGAACAGAGTATCAATCCATGGACATAGTAACTTTCTAGTACTAAATCTTTGTAAATGACCAACCGAACAAATAAATCTTGATTTAAATATTTAACTAATTAAACTAGCATACAATGAAAACAAAGCAAGTAAAAATACAAGAAAAACAATCAATCCAACAAACCACCTAGACAAGAATCCACTCTACTAACATGACAATAAAGCAATGATATGGCAAAACATCATGAATCTAAACATAAATACTAGATTTCAATAAAGCAACCTAATACTAACAAATAATCATCATGATGGGTTTTCAATCAAGAGATAAACATAGACTAACTTGTTTGTCAAAACAACAAAGTCTCATAATTAAAGGAAAGCTAGCATGAACAAAATTCTAACCACCTAAGATTACACTAAAGTAGCCAAATTTATGAAATTAATATAAACTTATGAAACTTTAACTAGCAAGTCATCACCAAGTCAAGAATCATAACAACACTCATCAATTTTCCAATATTAAGTGTAGGGTTTCATACTCATCAATAATTATATAACCAAGTTAATTTTTACTAGTCATTTCTAACTTAGTAATGTAAACAAAGATTTCATGAACATTCAAAGTTTACAAACTATCATCTAGAACATAGTTTTCCAACATGAATGCCTAAACATTTGCAAAACTAACAAGGTTATGTAACTATAACAAGCATGAACACCATCAATATCAACTTATAAACTCAACCATATTCTTGAAAGAACACCACTTTACCAAAATCATGCATAGATAATATATCACATTAGCAAGAGCTTCAACATTGTCTAGATAGCAAAAGTAATTAGCCCATAAGGCTTAATACAACTACAATCAAACTAGAAATAAGCTTACAAAACATGTTCAAGAACAAAGGAATGAAAACTAAGATCAAGCAAGGATTGAAGGATGGAATGATGAATCTTGTGTTGGTGGAAGCCTCCACGAATCCCCTAAAAATGCTGCACTTGGTTGAGAGAGAATCCCCAAGACTCCACACACCATAATGAAGTGAAAATAAGTGTTTATAAGCTTCTGGACAAAGTGCACGGTCATGCACAAAAAGTGCATGGTCGTGCACTATTTTGGGTAAGTCAAACTTTCACTTTCGGATGCTCAGAGTTGCAGGTTTCAAAAAGGTGCATGGTCATTCACAAAAAGGGCATGGTCGTGCATTTCCGGCACTAGCTAGTGCACTTTCAAAGTTGATGTGTCTTGTCCTCGGCATTGGATAGTGCACGGGCTTGTGCCCTCGGGAGTGCACGGTGGTGCACAAAAAGTGCATGATGGTGTTGTTTCACTTTTGGCACGATAGTAGATGTGCACGGGTTCCAATAAAGGTGCACGGTGGTGAATAAAAGTGCAGGATGGTGCAGTTTCTTAGCATAGTCATGCACTTTCATAGCATTGTCATGCACTTTTGGCACGGTATCAGATGTGCACGGGTTCCAATAAAGGTGCACGGTGGTGCACCAAAAGCGCATGATGGTGCAGTTTGGTCAGCATGGTCATATACTTCCTTAGCATGGTCATGCACTTTCTTAGCATGGTCATGCACTTTTGGCATATTCTTGATTTTTGTCCAAGAAGCGCCATCTTTTCGTCGTTTCTTTTTCGGGCGGGCGCCCAAACCTACAAATTCATAAATAACTCAAATAACTACCGAATACAATGAATTTGCATGGAGTTTTATCAAAATAAGAGGATAATTTGATACTAAAAGGTGTACACTTTGTGTCACATCACTATTCCACAAGGATAAGGAACTACCATTCGAAATGAAACGAACACAATTCCCGGTAAGGCTCTTATAATGCAATGAAAATAAACAACAGTCAAAGACAAACACTAGACAAAATAGGTCTTTACTTACCACAACCAGTATTCGGCCACGGACAACTATACGTAGCATTATCAATAACAACCTCACCCTAATCCTTAAGGATATTAATAGTCCCTGAAAACAAAGATGAGCCTGACATTACCAAAAACGTAGTATATACCGACTTTCTACACGAAATAAACAAAACATGCTCCTGACAACCTAACATGCAAACACATAACGCAAGCTTTTTACATTAGTGTTACACTTTTATGTATCACACATTCACTAATAATGGCCATAATGTTCATAAACGCACGACAGTTACACCATTATACATTGTATACTTACATGCGTGACACTTATGCATATACCACAACTGATAAACGTACATCGAGTCTTATATGACCTCGCATTCATACTGACTTTTGCCTATAATCGGCGAATTGTGTATGATGTTTCTAACCAGAATCACAAACCAGGTGTAATGCGCATTGTAGGTAACGGTTTTAGTTGTGATATTTTGATTTGTTTCGTAATACTTCGGGGTTACTACAAACTACACTTATAATTTGATGTAATTTTTTAATTGATAATGTAGTAAACAATAAGCAATGTGGAAATCGAGAAGAGGAAGGTTAAACAGATCAAGCACACCTCAGATTAATGTAAGGCTCAGTCCCGGTGCACTACATTGGCGTTGGATTTACTCATAAACACCGTTCTAAATATCAGAGTGAATTAAAACTTTTCACGGAATAAATAAATGACAACCATTCATTACATAAATCTTAAAATTTAAACAATATAAAACATTTCTTTAAGTTCAAACATCATAAATTAAGTCTTCAGATGCCAGCTTCTTTATTCATCTTTAACATACTCATATATAAATAATACCACTTACTCTTTTTACAACATACACAAACTTGACATCTTACATGCATGTAAATACATAAGGCTTGCCCTTTCTTATACTTATGCCCTAACACACGAAAGCACGTAGATGCTTGCCCTCCCTAGCACTTACGTCACACCACTTATTCAAGAAAGCACGTAGAGGCATGCCCTCATTAGCACTCACGTCACACAACTTATTCACGAAAGCACGTAGAGGCTTGCCCTCACTAGCACTCACATCACACAACTTATTCACGAAAGCACGTAGCGGCTTGCCCTCACTAGCACTTACGTCATGTAACATCCTACTTTCGGTTATATTAATAAAATAAAGTTCGTTTATTTTATAACGGGTCGTTATCGGTTTAGTTGAATAGAATACGAGATGGACTTTTGTTGGGTAAATGGATATGGGTTATGGACTTGGGTTATGGAGGAATGAAGGAAAGACCATGGGCTTAAGCCCATGATCAAAATATATGTACCCTTAATCCTCCATTTAATTCATTTACACATATCCCTTACACCATCCAAAACACACACTTAAGATTCTCTCTCTAGTTCTCTCTCTCTCTAAACCGATATCAAGAAGGAAACCGAGAACCGACCCGAGGTAATGATAGTATTATATTGTATGAGCTTAACCCGTTAGATATAGTTGCGAAACGACGAGCCGACACCGTTTAACCGCTTAAACCACGAGATCCGGGTGGAATCGGATATAAACCGAACCTATGATGAGCTTATGGATCACCCTAGCTCAGATCTGGATCGAACGGGGCGAAAAACGCCGAAAAACGAGTTAAAACTCGTTTTTCTGGTGAGTCGCGCTTTTCCAGCGGCTTTCCGGCAATGGCAGCGCCGGAAAAGTTAATACGAGGTTATGGGTGTCAGGGAATGTTCTGACATCCCCTGACCTAACCCAAGTTCGCTAGGGAGTAATTGACGAATTAGAAGCGATTCGCTAGCTGATTCGTCTAAGGGAATATAACGAACTAGCTTTGATTCGTGTACTAATTCGTTAAGGAAAGACTGACGAACTAGCTTCAGTTCGTTAAGTCCAATTCGTATATCGACCAGTTCGTTATAAGGTTTGATTCGTTAGTTTATTCGCTTAAGGGAGCACAGCGAACTAGCTCTAGTTCGTCTATGATTCGTCTCCGATTCGTTAAGGGAAAAGGGTAACGAATTACCCTTGATTCGTTATGATTAGTTAGTTAAAAGAAATAACGAATTAGAAGGTCCAATTCGCTATATGGACTGATTCGTTAAGAAGTCCAGTTCGTTAAGGGTTCAATTCGTTATAAGAACCAGTTCGCTAGGATAATCCAATTCGCTATGAACCAATAACGAATTAGAAGTTTAACTGAATGACAATAACAGTCCCTGGACTTAGAAAAGAATGATTTAATAACAATTAGGCCCTTGAACTTTTAAGTAGCAAATTAATTAACGATTCAAAATGTTAATGGAAAATGTGTCACGACAGTTAATGAAAATAAAATTTTTCCAAGTTGACCTGGCAGCTTAGTCCAGCCAGGGGCTCTGCCCCTTGGACCCCGCTAGGGCTGCCGCCCCTAGAACCCCGCTACCAGGGGCGCTGCCCCCGGACCCCCGTTCGTTGAGGGTAATGATTAAACTAGAAAGGCGATATGTGTAGTGATAGTTTACTGAAACGTATAATTATTATACAGTTAGTCGTGCACAGCTCAAGAGAGATAACCGTAAACGGTGAACGCAACCGCATTAAGGTGAGTTTCTAGCCCCACTTCCTTGTTATGTTTTCGGGGCTGTGTGCATACTCGATGTGATAGTGAATACACTTATCTTAAGTGATAAGTGTATGCCTTGTATGATTTATGTATGATGATTGCTTGACGGTGCGTGAACGATCTTCGGATATTGCATGAACCGTCAGGTGGTAGTTAAGATATGATTGATAAGTATGATGAGAGGTATGATGTATGTATGAATATATGATGTATGCATAATGTATGTATGTTATGATGATGGTACGTGAACGCTCTTCAGAGATTGCACGTATTGTCAAGGAAAGCATGTACGAACAGGTATGGTACAGTTACACGAAACAAAGGAACCAGACCCTAATAATATCTGTGATGTTAGGGACCAGACCCTCATAATATCTGTGATGTTAGGGACCAGACCCTCATAATATCTGTGATGTTAGGGACCAGACCCTTATAATATCTGTGATGTTAGGGACCAGACCCTTATAATATCTGTGATGTTAGGGACCAGACCCTTATAATATCTGTGAGGTTATAGGGCGAAAGGCTCTTTAAAACGTATGATTATGTATGTAAATAAAGTATGAAAGTAAGAATGAAAGTATATGCACTTATGTGTGTATGAAAGAAAGTTAAGAGGTTAAGTATGAAATGTAAGAAGGTATTGTATGATTATGTGATTAACTAGAACTCACTCAGCGTAGCTGACTTTTAGTATGCACGCAGGTGAGTAGAATGAGGCAGGTAGCTTGAGGAGGACACATGGCAGAGTTGGACGAAGCTGGCATCTGAAGATTTTGCTATGATGTTTTATTTTAAAAGACTATGTTTTGTTTTTAAATGACTATGAATGCTCGATAAGACCAGAATTATGGTTATGGAATGTAATGGTTTGAATGTTTTTAATGTTCCGCGAATGTTTTAATTAACTCTGATATTTAGAACTGCGTTTATGAATAAATCCAACACGAAAGTAGGGCTACCGGTAACGGGGCCTTACACGTCACACAACTTATTCACGAAAGCATGTAGAGGATTGCCCTCACTAGCACTTACGTCACACAACTTATTCACGAAGCACGTAGAGGCTTGCCCTCACTAGCACTTATGTCACACCACTTATTCATGAAAGCACGTAGAGGCTTGCCCTCACTAGCACTTTAGTTAACCCACTCATACACGCAAACATGCGAAGGATTAATCCTCTCTAATTTTCACACCACATAATATCTACGTCCTACGCGAAGTTAGAGGGATTCTCCATCCTAACTTGTAAAGTATCACTCATAGGCCCGTAGATCATACCCGCTTTTTCTTCACATTCTAGTATGTGTAAGATGTACATATACTTACTTCATTTTATACGCATTCATTTATATATGTATACATATGTATACATATACCTTTCACACTTTACTTCGTACACGTGTGCATTAATAATTAAAAACAAACGTACACACTTCTTACAAACACCTGCACATGAATAACTAGAAGCAAAAATACTTTAAACATACACACCTTAACATACATGCTTGCATTTATAAACAATATAATTATTTATAATTTAATAATCTAACATCACACTTTAATCGACTTAATTAAATTGACTTGACACATAGTATGCACACAGCCACGAAAACGTAAAAGAGATAGGGGCCAGAAACTCACATGTGTCCTGCTTCTTTCGGAATTGATGGTAACATCTCTCTTCAACTAAGCACGACTAACTGTGTAACAAGGCACATAAGTTTAACTACTACTCTTGCGCTCTTACGTATATATTCTAGCCTCGATCTTTCTTTTTAGGTCTTTATCATTTTTAAAAACTACATTTTTTACCTTTTTGTATTAATTTATCATTTAGTCTTTTCTTATACACCGTATGAGTCATACGCATCATACACGTACTTATTCAACATATATCTTTCCTTTATTTGGAAATTCACTCAGGCCCATATACGTTTTAGGCGTATAAGTCTCCTCCAGCGTATAAGTCACTCGCGTATAAGTCATTCACGTTTAAGTTATCCTTCAATCTCACCCTACTCGTATAAGTTATACGTTGTATAACTTATATGTCCCGTATAAGTCATGCTCTGAATAACTTATACTTATGCGCCCATTAACTTATGTGTCCCCATACGTATGCGCCTCCATCCTTTTACGTACATACATATGCGTTCAGGTACATATATGTGCATACATACATATACGGATATAAACACTTATACGCTAACATCATATGCGTCCATACATATGCGCCCATATAAGCCATTTCATTCCAAACAACTTTTTTATGTTCAAGTTTACATTTTTCTCACATCATAAGGTCCGATTTACTATCTCACCAAGTTTCTTGTAAAACCGACTTCGTTTACCCGTCCTTTTCATAAATCGAACACCACTCGTTGTTAGTGCACAGTTTTGCGTCTCGAGTCTTTGTATTTATTATTAATGTATTTGTCGTTTTGGTTAATGTAATAAACTACTAAGTTATATTGTAGTTCGTTAATTGTAATGTCTAGTTCGCTAAGGATGTTTAGCGAACTAAGACTTAAGTTAATTTCCTCCTGATTCGTTAAGGATGTTTAACCAATCAGGAGATGATTCGTTAAGTTATTTATCCTTTTATGTATGTAACGAAGTGGATCCTAGTTCGTTAGGGGATGTTAACGAACTAGGTCCATCTTCCTATATATAGTGAACTCTGTTCACAAGTTATGTAAGTTTTGAGAGTTAATTAACGAAACCCTGCCCAATCTCTCTATCGATCTTCATCTTAATATTATACATACACACACACACACACATATATATATAACTAATACTAATAATAATAACATATAACATACAATCAAGAGTAATTATGAACTAGATCCGTGTTAGATTAATTATATCTCATATATGTGATCTGTGTTAGTTTAACGAGTTCAAACACTCGTTTTACCCTAAATGAACCAACTAACCCGTTTACTTGCAAGTTCATTAATTTATCAATAATCATGGCCCGTTCTGTCATCCTACCAATTTTCATGCAAATTCGTACACGAAATGTAAACCTTTTTAACAAAAATGTACATTTGAGGTTTTTGTTCGAAATCACCCGAATAGACCAAAACCATATCAAATGAACTCAAAATTGAGTGATTCAAGTGGCCATGGAACTGTCTCACTCATCAGCTCGCCATCGCCGGAAAACGCTTCTACAGTCGCCGGAGAAGCTGATCAGTTGCCGGAAAATTCCATTTTCCACTGTTACGGTTTTCTGGTTAAAAAATGGACTTCCCGACCTCTGATCGAAGATCTTATTAGTGTAAATATTCATTTATATTCCATGAACACTCAGTTAAAATTTGAGACCGATCCGACAGTTAGATCTCCGGGAATCGTCTTGTCTTTGTGGGTGGATTTCTCAAAATCAGGAATTTGGTAAATGAGGAGTTTGGAGGCTAGGATGGTTATTAATGATATGGTGGCTACATTTATTGGAACAGGGTAGAGTTTCATGTTTAACTTTTCATCTAATGACATTTATTCCCCTCATACTTTAGATAATTACATTTATCTTTTATAATTTAATTAAACTCAATTCCTTTTAGTACCGACGAAACTTGGGATGTTACAAGTCTACCCTATAAAAGGTTTCGTCCTTGAAACCTGCTTAGTTCTTGTCACACCCCGACTTAGGGCCTAGGCGTGTGACCAATAGTTGGTACCCGTTTTGCAAATATATATCAGAGTTGCGGTTTGATTTAGCGGAAGTCTTTCAATATAAAATATTCATTTATAAAATGTTGGATTAAAATATCCATTTAATGTTAACAAATCATTTTTGAGAAAACAAATTCTTTTATGCGGAAGTCTAGAATAAAATATTATTATAATTGAAAACTCGGGTTTAAATACCCGTTTGGTATTTCAATACATTTCTTTTGAAAACATAATTCTTTATAATATAAATTATCTGAGCCATCAGATAGCATCTAATGAATAATTCTCCAATCTTCTATCATGTCTTGCTTGTCTGTCCTAACCTTTCTATTTTCCTGTAAAATGGTTAGAAAATACGCCAGCACACAACTGGTGAATGACGCTGACTCTTTGTAATGATCTTTTCAATACCTTTGTGAAACCAACAATAATACATTTGTGACTACACATTAGGCACCCAACTACATTGGGTTCAAATTACCCTCAGTACCTTGTACAATTAATTATATACACAAATCATTTCTCATAAGCTTCCAGGGACATGTTGATGATTTGCATGGCCTCGGGAAAATGCCGAGTCACCATGTATGAATGGATCCAGACACATGTATACTCTTAATCAGAGTGTCCGTTTCTTATTATTGTAACACAAGGTTTTAAGGATTCGTAAATCCTATGCAAACATTCTGACTCTAAAAGAGTTTGTAAAAGGTTTGGGACGTATTCACCTTTTCTGTTTATAATCAGTTTTCGATACTGATTCCTGTTTTTCTGTTTTCTGCTTCTAGACCTGTTACCCGGACCTAAAGTACGAGAATAACCATTTGTATAAATAACTAGATCATCGATCTAGCTTTAGACCTTTAGTCTTGTTTTATATAGTTTTAACCTTGATAAAAACATTTGTTTGTATAAAACATTTGGACCTTTGGTCCTCTTGTTTATTTACCAATCATATACTATGTTTCTTCTACAGGTAGAAACGTCTATACCAAGTTTCTTCTTCAAGAAGAAACATTAACTATATTATATTTCTTAATAATAAAGAAATACTATTGTAATTATATTCTTTGTATATACTTTCTTACATTTCTTAATCAAGAAGAAACAATATTTTGACTATAACCTTTGCTTAAGAAAAGTTATATATTACTTAATTGTAATCAAGGTTCGGCTATACCTCCGACTATGGTCTAGGCCATTTATAATAATAAAATAATAACTTAGGTAGAACCCCTACCTTGAACGGGTATTCAGAGTTGGATATTCCTAAGTTTATACGGGCAGCACTTCTACTCTATATGCAAGTTTATCGAAGCGTTCTTGATCAACCTTTCTGGGCATGCATATCGAGGCAATGTGTAGGTGTCGCCGGGTTATGCACGTACTACGAGACGGAATGTCGGGTTACTTTTGGGTGGCATGCACTTCAAGGAAAAAACCGGGTATTTGACACGGATTACGGGTTGATGATTGTCGGGTCGGTGGCACGCACAACGGTGTAGAGAGAGAAAGTAACTTAGAGAGAGTGTGTGGGAGGTGTGAGGGAATGGCCGTGAGCCTCCCCTTTTATACTTGATTTTGGGTCCCGTCGCGGTACGCGATGGGCTCCTCTTTTAGCTGCGTCGCGTATCGCGACGCCGCCATTTCTGCATGAACGCCACGTGTCGCCACGTGGCATGACACGTCTGCCATGTGTCCTGCCCTGCTGCCACATGTCACCAGAGTGTGACACGTGTGTGATGCGTCATCACGGACCATCGCGCTACGCGATGCCCGTGTTCATACGCGATGAGTCCCTGAATACCATTTTTCATTTTTGGTCCTTGGTCTTTGATAGCTTGTCACATCTGGGTCTAATTCGCGTTATCCAAAAATACTAAGGCGGCTCTCAAAGCGGCTCGCGGCGATGCGAGCGTGCGAAGTGTAAAGTGCGCCATCAATGCTCCCAACGCCCTTCGCCATCGCCGTCGCCTTCGCCATCGTCCTCGCCCGAGCCCGTGCTTGTCGGGTGCTTCGTACCCACCGCTAGGACCACTTGGTGCATGCTAAGCATAAAAGAATAAAACTACAGAAATTCTATTTATTATAAAGAGCTTCCATTTCTATACCACTTTCTATGTGGGATGGATTCCATTTCCTTATTTATACCAATGTGGAATGCTTCCACTCTGTTGCATCCTTCCATGTGGGATGAAATTTCCTTTTACTTATTTTCTTCATGTGAGAAAACTTAACTTAGGAAATATTTTTATTTTCTTATTTTTCTTGTATTTCCTTATTTAATATTTTCTCTTGACTTATCTATATATTATTTTTGATCCCTCAACTTTCCTAAGTTGTCAAATTTGGATCGAAATTATAGGGATGTTACATTCTCCCCACCTTGGAATGAATCTCGTTCTCGAGATTCGTTGGTTTAAGAGTGAATGGTTCTTGCTTTTTGATTATTGATTAGATTCTATCTAATCTTGTCCTTGTTGTTATAATCTGTATGTAGAATGACTAGGGTCTTTATTTTGTTGCTAACTTACATACTTGAATGATGTAACCAGTCAATAATTCATAATATCATTTGTAAATATAAATTGCTAAACACAATGATCAGTTGTGTTTAACTATTTACCTTACTGTTTTGTATTCTAAACATTTACTGATGTTAACTATATTGTTGTTTTGATTCAATCTGTTGAATCTATTCCACTAAGTTGTTGTTTAGATTCAGTCTATCGAATCCATTCTATCCTTGATCTTGATCAATGACATTCTCTGTATTCTAACAGTACTCTTGTACTTTAACTTAATTTCATTTGCTATACTTTGCAATTGTATTTTCTTGAATGTCTTCGAGTTCTTTTTCTTTGACTTTTTAATCAACCTTTCTAGGTAGTATAATATTCCATCAGTCGTATTTCTTGAACGAATTTTTTTCGATGATATACTGTCCTTGTATTTCTTGAACGATATTTTCTAATCATCTTCCTAGATGATAGGTTAAAGCCTTTTTCATTCTAAGTTCCGAATAAAACTTTTCGGTGTCCAGATTTTTATTGTCTTTTCGAGGTAATGAATATAAGCATTTTTGTGTATTAACATGATCTATATGCTAATATTTCATTTATAACTTAGGGAATTAAATACCCTTCTTTGATTACAAAACTTCTCGTTTAAGAACGAATTACAATTAATATACAAAAGTTAGCTAGTTTATCTTGACATTTCCTTGATGTGATCTTATCATTCATTAATCTTGACTAGCTTTTCTTTTCAGGCATTCAGTCTTAAAGTGACCCGTTTCTCCACATGTAAAACATACTCCTAGCTTCTTACGACATTCTTCTATTGTGTGTCCTACTCTCTTGTAGTATGCACAATTGTTTGTATTTTCTAGTCGACACTTTCCAGTATGTTTTCTTCCACTCTTACATGCTGACTTGGGAGTACTTTCTTCTTTCTCTAACTTTCCAGAATCTTTTGATTTCTTAGTTTCTTTATCTTTCATCTTTTCTTCTTCTTGATTCCTTATCATATTGTTGATTAAGTATCCGGCCAATTCCATAGCCGAATCAACCGTTTCTGGCATATTGGATTGTACCATGTCTCTTATTTCTCTTGGTAGTCATATATGTAACGAGTTACTTTGTTATATTCAGGAGTTACTAGATGTGGAACCAGTTGGCAGTATTCTAGGTATTTTAGTATTATATTCCCTAAGATTTGTGCCAACAACCTTGTGATTCCATAACTCGGTTTGAATTCGATCCATTTCATGAGTTGGGCAAAATTTCTTTAATATGAGACCTTTGAATGTTTCCCAACTTAAGTTATACATTGTTTTTCGACCCTTGTTTTGAATTAGAGTGTTCCACCATTCAAGAGCTTCTCCCTTGAACATTTGTGAAGAATACTGGATAGCTTCTTCACCAGTGCATTTGCTTATGGTGACGATTGATTCTTGTTCTTCTAGACATCTCATAGCGGCTATACCATCTGAGTCTCCATGAAATTCTTTAGGATTGTAAACTTTAAAGTTCTTAAAGTTACATCCTTTTTGGACCTTTCATTTCTTTTTCTTCCTTCTTGAATTATTATCAGATGTAGAGCTATCATGAGCCTCTTCATTTCTTGAATGTACAGATTTACTTTTACTTCGCTTGTTGGATTTTGGTTGACTTTGATTTATTGAAATGTCTTTGATAGCTTCCTTAATCATCTTTTGAATTCCTTCCATATATTGGGCGGGAATTTTATTATCTTTATTATTAATGTTTTCTTCGTTTCCTGATTTCTTGGGAGGACTGTTATGAGAGTTTCCACTTTCTTCTCTTGACATACTACAATAAAATTTTAAAAGATAAGTCCAATATTCGAAGAATTCAAAACATATCTCTTATTCATCTTATTATAGTTACATGAGTGCATATTTATTTGTTACAATTATACTCTCTACAATTACTAAGGTTTTATTTCTTCCAGCGAATGACAAATTTCTTAATCTTGCTATCTTTCTTGATGTTTTTGCTAGCCTCCATTTCTTTTTCTTCCACTTCCATTTCCTTCATTGTTTCTTCATTTTAAGTGTGAGCAAAGTAAGGATCTTGAGTTGCCGGAAAATTAAAATATTCCTGTCTATGAGGATATTCTTCCGGATAAGTCATTACTTCTTTTTCCCTTGACATCATTGGTTTCTTAGATCTACTTGATACGTCTCCATACGTATTTCGATTTGGAATAATCTGAGCTAGCGGAATGTTAGAATCGAATGAATCTGAATCTTCCTCCATTTTTGTTTGGCATGTACTTTCATCGCTAGATATAGGAATTGGGAGAAAAGACGTTCCCATAAATCATTTACCTTTACCAAATCAAGGCTGACATGATCCTTGGCTAGATTGACAATCGGACATCTGCGCGAGGTTAGATTTTAGGGATAGGAAGACGCTCCTAGCTTATTTGTGTTGTTATATCTTATCCGTATTAGTATTGAATAATTTCTTGATACTTTCAATTAAGTATCTTAATCAGTATTTGTGTAATAAGTTTTCAAAACTTATCCTTAATCAAAGCCTAGGTATAATTAAATACCTAATTCTCTAAGATTGATGGCTCTGATACCAACCTGTCACACCCCGAATTAGGGCCCCCAATAGTTGGTACCTGTTTTGTAAATATATCAGAGTTGCGGTTTGATTTAGCGGAAGTCTTTTAATATAAAATATTCATTTATAAAATGTTGGATTAAAATATCCATTTAATGTTAACAAAGCATTTTTGAGAAAACAAATTCTTTTATGCGGAAGTCTAGAATAAAATATTATTAAAATTGAAAACACGGGTTTAAATGCCCGTTTGATATTTCAATACATTTCTTTTGAAAACATAATTCTTTATAATATAAAATATCTGAGTCGTCAGATAGCATCTAATGAATAATTCTCCAATCTTCTATCATGTCTTGCTTGGCTGTCCTAACCATTCTGTTTTCTTGTAAAATGGTTAGAAAATACGTCAGCACACAACTGTTGAATGACGCTGACTCTTTGTAAAGATCTTTTCAATACCTTTGTGAAACCAACAATAATACCTTTGTGACTACTCATTAGGCACCCAACTACATTGGGTTCAAATTACCCTCAGTACCTTGTACAATTAATTATATACACAAATCATTTCTCATAAGCTTCCGGGACATGTTGATGATTTGCATGGCCTCGGGAAAATGCCGAGTCACCATGTATGAATGGATCCAGACACATGTATACTCTTAATCAGAGTATCCGTTTCTTATTATTGTAACACAAGGTTTTAAGGATTCGTAAATCCTATGCAAACATTCTGACTCTAAAAGAGTTTGTAAAAGGTTTGGGGCGTATTCACCTTTTCTGTTTATAATCAGTTTCTGATATTGATTCTTGTTTTTATGTTTTCTGCTTCTTGACGTGTTACCTCGGACCTATAGTACGAGAATAACCATTTGTACAAATAACTAGATCATCGATCTAGCTTTAGACCTTTAGTCTTGTTTTGTATAGATTTAACCTTGATAATAACATTTGTTTGTATAAGACATTTGGACCTTTAGTCCTCTTGTTTATTTATCAATCATATACTATGTTTCTTCTACAGGAAGAAACGTCTATACCAAGTTTCTTCTTTAATAAGAAACATTAACTATATTATATTTCTTAATAATAAAGAAATACTATTTTAATTATATTCTTTGTATATACTTGCTTACGTTTCTTAATCAACAAGAAACAATATTTTGACTAAAATCTTTCCTTAAGAAAAGTTATATATTACTTAATTGTAATCAAGGTTCGGCTATACCTCCGACTATGGTCTAAGCCATTTATTATAATAAAATAATAACTTAGGCAGAACCCCTACCTTGCACGGGTATTCGGAGTTGGATATTCCTAAGTTTATACGGGCAGCACTTCTACTCTATATGCACGTTTATCGAAGCGTTCTTGATCAACCTTTCTTGGCACGCAAATTGAGGCAATGTGTAGGTGTCGCCGGGTCATGCACGTACTACGAGACTGAATGTTGGGTTACTTTTGGGTGGCACGCACTTCAATGAAAACACCGGGTATTTGACATGGATTACGGGGTGATGATTGTCAGGTCGGTGGCACGCAAAACGGTATAAAGAGAGAAAGTAACTTAGAGAGAGTGTGTAGGAGGTGTGGGGGAATGGTTGTGAGCATCCCCTTTTATACTTGATTTTGGGTCCCGTCACGGTACGCGATGGGCTCCTCATTTAGCTGCGTCGCGTATCGCGACGCCGCCATTTCTGCATGAACGCAACGTGTCGACACGTGGCCTGACACGTCTGGCACGTGTCTTGCCCTGCTGCCACGTGTCACCAGATTGTGACACGTGTGTGATGCGTCATCACGGACCATCGTGCTACACGATGCCCGTATTCTTGGACTCATCGTGTATCGTGATGGGTCCCTAAATACCATTTTTCATTTTTGGTTCTTGGTCTTTGATAGCTTGTCACATCTGGGTCTAATTCTCGTTATCCAAAAATACTAAGACGGCTCTCAAAGTGGCTCGCGGGGATGCGAGTGTGCGAAGTGCGCCATCAAAGCGCCACATTGCGCCCAACGCCCTTCGCCGTCGCCTTCGTTATCGTCATCGTCATCGTCCTCGTCCTCGTCCTCGTCCTCGTCCTCGTCCTCGTCCTCGCCGAGCTCGAGCCTGTGCGCGTGCGCATCGGGTGCTTCGCACCCTCCGCTAGGACCATTTGGTGCATGTTAATCATAAAAGAATAAAACTACGGAAATTCTATCTCTTATAAAGAGCTTCCATTTCTTTAACACTTTCCATGTGGGATGGATTCCATTTCCTTATTTATACTCATGTGGAATGCTTCCACTTTGTTGCATCCTTCCATGTGGGATAGAGTTTCCTTTTACTTATTTTCTTCACGTGAGAAAACTTAACTTAGGAAATATTTTTATTTTCTAATTTTTCTTATATTTCCTTATTTAATATTTTCTCTTGACTTGTCTATATATTATTTTTTATCCCTCAACTTTTCTAAGTTGTCAAATTTGGATCTAAATTTTGGGGATGTTACAGTCCTTGTAAAAGGAATACTTTATGTATTCACATCCTTTCTTTAGCTTCCAAACTTACCGGCTTATCCTTTGTCTTACAATTATCGAGTGATGTTAATTAGTTTTAGCTGTCCACGGTAGCTTGTTCATGAAGTTCTCGATGATACGCTTCCTTATCTAGACTTAGCAAGTCCCATAATTTCCTTAAGCATGTTTTTCTTTCGTGTTCTTCAAATATAAACATTGCACTTACTATCATAACACTTAGAACTAAATAACCCTTATGGCCAATTATAACCTTTAGCAATATACTGATTTGAAATACGTTCAAAATGTATTAATTCCAAAAAGGAAATCTTTCCAGTTCCTCCTTAAGGGTTACTTCTTGAAATCCCCGTGTCTATTCCTTAAGATAGAACACTTCTTGCAATTCTTGAGCACATCTATTGCATAACTTGTCGAAGAACTCCTTAAGGTACCACTTAAACCTTCTTTCATTCTCAGCTCTGCATCAACACGCAGGGTTCATGAGTTATAGCTATCTATGGTAGGTTAATCATGAAGTCCATGATTATGCATCTTCCTTTCCTTTACTAATCAAGTCTCACGTTGTCCTATGAATCCATTGTTGTTTGTTGCTGCATATCAGGCTGCCTGATATATCATAACTATTTATATTAACCGAATTCCTTTCTGGGCATGTCTTGACCTTCATATGGACATTTATAATACCATTTTGTCTTTATCATTCTAGATGAATTCCCTCTCATGATCACACGATTATCCGTCACAACACTAATCATTCGTGTTAAGACTCAATTAAAATAAACGTAAGTCTAAACCATATATACGATTTCCTTGCATGTCTTTCCATCTTTTGTCCTTGGTTTCTAGCATTCTCTTGCGATGTGACTTTCGGCTCCACATTCGTAACACTTGTGGTTGTTTTTATCCGTGTAGGCAAAGTATGATGTCTATCCACAGCTGTCACATACCATGGACTCATCTTCATTTGACTTCTACTTAAGCGTTGCACTTTTATATTCGCTACACAATGTAGTCTCGTCCTTTCATTCCTTTTCAATTAGGATGCCTTGACATTCACCCGTCCTTCTCGATCATCTCTGCTTTTATCAACATTCGCTTCGTTACTCACAATCCCAGCAAGTTCCCTTGTGGATTTAACTATTGCAGGCATACTACATGTCTTGACTCATTCTAGTTGGCATCTCTCCGCAACTCTCATGTTGTTTCCAGTTGGATTTCCCAGTTTGGGCTGACATTGATGCTTCGATGACAATTGAGAAACTCCCTTAGCGTATTTGACTACAAGCTCCATGCGTGATCTTTCTTCATTACTTTCTACAATTGGAGTTCTATTACTTTCGTATATCGCTCTGCCACACATTCTTCAAAAGGGTGTCTGGTTGGCACGTGTCTTACCACAACGTCCAGTATGACCTCCTCGTGCTCGACCATTTTCCTCAGTCATCCTATCTTATCTCTAAGGAAACACAAACGTTATCACTCTAGGAATTATTTAGCACATGATTCGTAAGGTAAGTAGTTAATGACAATGGCCGACTTATAAATTTATACATAAAAGGTTTAAAATTGACATTATAAATTTATAATAAGTTATAAATAGCTATTTATTATATATTTTTATTTTTATATATATATTTTTTGTCGTACCCTCGCCGTACCCGTATCTTGGACTTTTAATTTTTGTCGTTTCCCGTACCCATAACGTTCCCGTATCCTTGTCTCGTACCCGTTCCTGTGCTACTTAGACCAGACCTACTGCAAGTCTGCAAGTAATAATAGGCACACAAAGGTGTTCAATCAAATTCTCAGCCTATGATACAGTAGAAATCACTTAGGAAGATATCTGGCCAATAACATCTCCAATAGTCATAGCAGGTAATGTTAATTTGTAAAAGCCTGACCATATCACTTACACAGACTTTCTTTGATAAAAAGCTTTTGACATTGTCAAAGTTTTAATTGCAGGTTATCACTTGAAGATTCGGCATAATTTAGCGGTGATCAACAGACTCTAGAAATGAAAACAATGTGTATATTTATTTGAACCTTATATAAATAAATGGTTTCTATGATATAGCAAACTTAAATTACAATTCACACCCCCCCCCCCTCGAGCAATGCGGGGGGTAAAACTACTAGTTATAGATAGATAGATAGATAGATAGATAGGGAAAATTACCAAAATAAACAACTTTGACCCAATTCTAACCAAAATAGACATGCCTATTTTAGTCTACATCTCTCCAATCATTGAGTTTTATTACCAATAAACAAGTGACACGTCGGCTAAGCCTTAGCCACCACTTTTTGTACACGGAATTTTATGAAAAGTAAATGGGACCTACCTCTAGCCTATAAAAAATCGACACCTGTCAAATGGGCTAAACTTAGACTACATCTATTATTATTTAGCCGACATCCTTGACTCTTAGCCAGCTTCGGGATATGTGTCTATTCACTTAGCCAGCTTCGGAGTAAAAGTATAAAAACATATTATTTAATTAAACATGAGAGAAATTTAATGTTTTTTTTTATTGTAAGTATATAGATGGGGATAAGGGATATGTTGAGAATGCTCTAAGGGGAATGATACCTGAGTGTAGAGAGAATTGGAGAGAGGGTATTTAGTTTTTATTTAAAACAGGTTTTTATTTTAAAACACATCACCAACAAATGTTTAAAAATGAAGGGTCAGGCTAGACGTATTCATCTCCCTTGCTAACCATACAACCCCCTTGAACTTTCATTTCCCTTTAAAATGTTAGCCCCTCTTATTTTATTTTATAATTCTCTTAAAATATCAAATACAAAATTATTTAGTTTTTATTTTGTTTTACAGTTTTTTTTATATATTTTTGTTATTGATTTTATTATTTTATTTCTTTAAGATCTTATTAAAAGTTTGTTTATTTTTTACATGTATTAAAAAGTTTTGTATGTTTTCTCAAGCTAGTGTTTTTTTGTTTTTTTATAGAATGTATTCAAAACAATTTGATTTTTTTATTAGGTTTGGATACATGAGATTAATGTTACCTGAGAAAGCCAAATTTGTTTACCAAATTGCATGTTATTTAACATTTTTATTTATAAAAAATGATGTATTTTTTTTAAAGAAACTATATCTTAATTAAAAGAATGCTCTCCAAAACAGATCAAAACAAGTATAGGATAAAAACATTTTTTTAAAACAAGAAAAGCAGCGTTTTTTTAGATAAGAAAAAAAAACGTTTTTCTAAGTAAGAAAAAATATGTTTTTATTAAAGGCTTTTAAATATACATAAAAATATAAATAAAAGAAATTATTAATTAAAAATAGAAAAAATATAATGCTAATAAAAAATAACAAAATGATAAAAAAAACAACAAAAATAGTATTAATTTAAAAATTGAGAGTGAGGGTATGTCTAGGAAAATTGGGTAGGAGTGGTAAGTTTAGCCGCAAATGTTTTAAACTTTTTATTAGACATCACCAACAATAATACTTGAATCAAAATGAGTTGACCAATAATATATATGGGTTTAAGGAATTAAAGCAGTGGTTAGTGAATGTGTGACTGAGAGACGACAACAAACAGCAGATTTCCATTGATCTTTTGTTTTACAGTTTAGGGTTTTATCTTATCCCTAAAACCTACCAACCAATGGCAGTTTCCTCTGTTCTCCTCTTCCCAAATTCTTACTTCCAACGCTTCAGAATCTACTACACAAATGATGGAGGATTGAACTCACCAAGAAGAATAAGCAGCAGGCTCTCTGTCTCATCATCGCATTCAAACCCCAAGATTCTCAAGTCCAATCGCAGGTCTAGGTTCGGTCACAGACTCTCACCTTACCAACACCAAGAACCTGTTGATGACGATGACTGAGTTACTCTTTATCATTTTAGAACTCCAGATTCTCAAATTCTAGTTGACATCTGGAGTAATGGTTTTGCTTTAATTCTATAGGTAGATTCTTAAAACACTCAATAATTTATCCAAACTAGCTTCCTTCCTAATCAATGCCCAGTAAAATCCCACCGACAGCAAAGCTATAAGTAGGGTCTGGGGAGGGTGGGATGTAGGCACACCGTACCTCTATCCAAAGGAATAGAGAGGTGGCTTCCAGAGAGACCCTCGGCTCTAAGTACATGTGAATGAAGCAAAATAAAGGAAATCAAAGTTTAACAGTTATATAAAAACTACTACTAATTATAATAATATTAATAATAAGATCACAGTTTAACAGCTATATAAAAGCTAATAATAATAATAATAATAATAATAATAATAATAATAATAATAATATATGTAAGGGAAATACCATTATGGTATGTGACCTAAATAAGTTAAGTCTAAGCCCTAAGGTATTCAATTCTCTCTAAAAATCCTTAACTTTAATTCTACTTCTCCACGAATTCCTATCCTCAACCATGTTCTCGGAGAGGTTTAGGTCTATCAAATCATGCCTAATCCTCTCATTCCAAGTCAATTTCGGTCGTCCTCTACCCCTCCTCCCCTCTAAAGTAATGTTTTCTACGGATCTAACAGGATTCGTCGTCTGTCTTCTCTTTACATGTCCAAACCATCTCAATCTCCACTCTCTTATCTTGTCTGCTATGTTCGCCACCCCTAATCTCTCGCGAAACACACCGTTTCTTATTCGGTCTAGTCTTGTGTGCCCACACATCCAACGTAGCATTCTCATTTCTGCTACGTCCATCTTCCGCACTTGTGCCTTCTTGATGGCCCAACAATCTGTTCCATATAGCATTGCAGGTCTAACTGCCACCCTATAGAATTTTCCCTTTAGTTTAGTCGGGAAACTCTTGTCGCACAATATACCTGTGGCTGCTTTCCATCTACACCATCCTACCTGAACTCGGTGGGTCATATCACTGTCTAATTCCCCATCGCTCTGTACAAATGATCCTAAATACTTGAACTTCGTTACCTGCGGGACCACCTGCCCTTCAATTGTGATCTGTGCGTCTTCATTGTCGTTTATCCCACCAAAATCACAGTGGAGGTACTCCGTCTTAGATCGGCTAATCTTTAAACCTTTTGTCTCTAAGGTTGTTCGCCACTCCTCAAGCCTCATGTTTAGATCTTGTTTTTTCTCAGCAAGTAACACAATATCGTCTGCGAACATCATGCACCACGGGAGAGTCCCCTGAATCGACTTTGACAACTCATCCAAGACTACTGCAAAAAGAAACGGGCTCAACGCTGACCCCCTGGTGAAGACCTACCTCTACAGGAAAGAAATCAGTATCCCCCACTGGCGCACGGACACTTGTTTCACTCCTGGTATACATATCCATAATTATCTCTATGTATTTCCTGGGCACTCTTCTACCCTCCAAGCACTCCCAGAGCACCTGTCGTGGCACACTGTCGTAGGCCTTTTCTAGGTCAATAAACACCATATGTAGATCACGCTTCTTCTCCCTATACTTTTCCATTAATCTTCTTATAAGGTGTATTGCCTCTGTGGTGGAACGCCCCGGCATGAAGCCAAATTGGTTGACCGTAACCTGAGTTTCTCATCTAAGTCTAACCTCAATCACTCTTTCCCATAGCTCCATAGTATGACTTAGTAGTTTGATTCCTCGGTAGTTACCACAACATTGGGCGTCTCCTTTTTTCTTATAGATAGGAACTACAACGCTGCTCCTCCACTGGTCTGGCATCTTACCTGATTTGAGAATACTATTGAACAGAGTAGTTAACCACATGACTCCTTCCTCCCCCAGACACTTCCACACCTCGATGGGTATGTTGTCTGGGCCAACCGCCTTAGACCTTCCCATCCTCCTAAGTGCATCCTTCACCTCTTCTCGTGTGATCCGTCGGCAGTAGCAGTTATTCGATTGTTGTCGTTGAAAGTTTGTGTTATCATGTTCTTCTTGGTAAGCTCTCCCATTGTTAAAAAGATTGTGGAAGTAGGTTTGCCATCTTAGCTTGATGTCCTGCTCCTTGACCAGTACATGCCCATCTGTATCCTTTATGAACTTCACCGGTCCTAGATCTTGCCTTCTACGCTCCCTGGCTTTGGCAATCTTAAACATAGCATGTTCCCCCTCTTTTGTTTCTAGACTTTCATTCATCCGTTTAAAGGCCGCCTTCTTTGCTTCCGCCACTGCCTTCTTCGCCTCTATCTTGGCCGTTTTGTAGTTGTCCCTCAATTTCACTCGCTCCTCCTCATTCGTGCACCTCATTAGCTCCCTAAAACATCCTTGTTTGTCCCTTATCTTGTCTTGCACTGCGTCATTCCACCACCAAGACTCCTTATGCCCACTTGTCTTTCCTGTTGTGACCCCGAGAGTCTCCTTTGCTACTTGGATGATCTTTGTCTCCATAGCTTCTCATATATGCGTTGAGTCCCCATTTAGTCGAGCCCGCGTATGCAGTAAGAGTTTATCCTTAAACAGTAGGAGATTTTCGTCCTTCAAATTTCCTTGGTCAACACTATCTTCTTTGACTTTTTTTTTATGTTTATACAGGATCCTGGACCAGGTTTTGATGATAATGATGATGATAAACACAACCCCAAGCCACATGGCAATGCCAATGGAGGTAATTTAAAAAAAAATAAAAACTATACTACTATCTTGTTATAATATATTTATGTTTGTTATATTCAATTGAATCTTTAGGTAGCATGTACTCAAGAACGGGTAGAAAACAAAAGATCAATGGAAATAGAAACGGCAAGTTAGATAAGGTTGGTTTTTACTCATCTTTTGTTGCACAATATATTTATGCTTAGTTTTGTATAAAAAAGTTGTTTAATCTATCAAGTTACCAACAGGAAACAGGGAAATCTTCGAAGAACAAATATAGGCGTTTACAAGACGAAATAGACGTTGATGAAAAATGGTTTCCGTTACTCGACTACCTCACTACATTTGGCCTTAAAGATTCCCACTTTTTACAAATGTACTCGCGACACATACCGTCTCTTCAAATAAACGTTACCGCAGCAAAAGAAAGACTCGATTACTTAATGAGTGTCGGTGTGAAAACCAAAGATATAAAAAAAATACTCTTGAGACAACCACAAATCCTACAATACACAGTTGAAAGCAATCTCAAATCCCACGTGGCGTTTTTGGTCAGTTTGGGCATTCAAGATTCAAGAATTGGGCAGATAATAACTGCCACACCGTCTATATTCTCATATAGTGTTGAAAACTCGTTAAAGCCTACAGTTAGGTATTTAGTTGAAGAAGTTGGTATTAAACGAAGCGATTTGAGTAAAGTTGTGCAGTTGAGCCCGCAAATATTGGTTCAACGCATTGATAATTCTTGGAATGCGCGCTATAGATTTCTTTCCAAAGAACTTGGAGCACCGAGGGGCAGTATTGTAAAAATGGTCACAAAACATCCTCAACTTCTTCATTATAGTATTGAAGACGGTTTATTACCAAGAATTAATTTTCTAAGAAGTATTGGTATGCCTAATTCGGATATATTGAAAGTGTCCACTAGCCTCACACAGGTGTGATTTTGTTTTTTTTTTTTAATTAAAATAAGGATTAGTGTTTGTTTTTGTACTCGTTACTATTGGTCAAAGAGGTAAATCTACAACATATAGCCTGTAAACAAACCAAACGTTCTGTGAACCATTTGGCAGGAAGTTCGTTTATGTAATAAATGAACGAACATGAACAAAAATTTTGTCTATCTAGTTAAACGAACAGACATAAACGCCGTTCGTGAATGTTCGTTCATTTAAATTCTTTTGTGTTTGTTTACATTCATTTATGTTCGTTAACTTACGTGTGTATAAGTTATTTCATTTACATTTGTTAATATATTCATTTGAACAACTAGGTTTAATGTCAGACCAGGTTTGTACATTTAATTAAACAAAACATTAACAATAAAGTTTTGTTCAATTAGTTAAATGAACATGTCTTATTTGTTCATTTATGTTCGCGAAGGTTCGTTTACAGTTGTTCATTTAAATTCATTTACGTTTGTTTAAGTTCGTTCATTTACGTTTGTTAGTGTATTCATTAAAAAACTTTTGGCCCATTTGAACTTGGTCTGTTTTTAAAACCTATTAAGGCCATCACATTGTTTTGCACATTCCTTTTAACTAGTTTTAGCTTAGTTAGGTTTGTCCGTTTAAGTGCGTGAACCATTCGTTTATACAGTTAACGAACAAACATAAACGAACACGAACACAAACATACAAGAAATCTCGTTTCATTTACTTGTTCGTGTTCGATCATTTGTTCAGTTAAAGTCAAACGCAACAATACAAACATGTTCGTTCGGTCTCGTTTATACTTTTTATTCTAATGTGTTTTTGGCAAATGCGCAGGTGTTTTCACTATCTCTCGAGGGAAACTTGAAGCCAAAATACTTATATTTGGTCAACGAGGTCAAATCTTTGACCAAATACCCAACATACCTAAGCTTATCCCTGGACCAGAGAATCCGTCCGCGCCATAAATTTTTGGTCGCGTTAAAAAAAGCCCCCAATGGACCGTTTCCTTTGAGTTCATTTGTTCCAAATGATGAAAGTTTTTGTCAAAAGTGGGCGGGAACTAGTTTAGATAAATATTTAGCGTTCCGCCAAAGGTTGTTACTCAAAGATTTAGCAAAAAAGTATGAAAGACCGTGACCCGTGCTTTTCCCGCCAAAAGTTTTGATACTTTATTCTCAGTAGAGTATAGCTTATGCGTTATCGAATAGCACTTTGGTAAATGGTAATTGATCTTATATTATTTTTTTTATGTGGAATTTTATTTAGTTTTTCTGTATGGTTTTGTGATCCTGTTTTAGTGTTGATGCAGGTAGTGATCTGGTTTTTGTTAAATAGGTTTGAGATAAGTTGTAGCTCGTGCTAATCAATTAGTGATGAACCAATATTGCCGTCAAAATGACGCTTTTAAGGTCAGTAGTTAGTATGTCTTTTTATATTTTGATACTTGAATGTGTAAAATGTGGTTAAAATAAGTAAAAAGGTTTTCTTTTTACATAAAATATCAACATTCATTTTCATTTTCATTTTGATACATGTGTTATAAATGGATTGTAATTAAGCGGTAAACGGGCTGGTGGGTTGTAGTAAATGGGATAAAGGGGTCGTAAACAGGTTGGGGCGTTGACTTATAAAATTAAACGGGTCAACTAAGTGTGACCCATTTATACGAGTTACAGTATTTAACACCCGAACACGTCCTCTTTATTTATACGAGTTACAGTATATGACGATCCAGAACCTGATAATTCCACTCCTGCATATGATCATGATCTTTATGTTGGAAATACTTTCATTGATTTTTATAACAAAGAAACCTTTTGGCAAAATGCAAATACGAAATAGACAATTTTCAAGAAATGATTATTTAACATGAATTTATTTTTTTGGCACCTTTATCATTTTATGTTCCTAATATTAATACAGGTTAATTCGGCCCTGGGAGACATTGGAAATCTTTTACCAAGGGAATACCGAGACTAGCCTGGGTGCGATTATTTTGTATACATATGAACACGCAAAATATGTATTATAATTTATTATTATTTGTTAATCTTGAAGACATGAAATGCAAGTAGAAAGGTATAGATAGGATTGTTAAACGGGCATAGTTTTCTGGCTTTGATACGTAACGTTAAGCTATATATGTATGAAAACAATTCTTTATTTTGTTGGCACTTTTAGAAATACAAATCGTATCAAACATGATATTTACTTGAGGTTTATAGGTTTATGAATTGAAATTTTGAATGGTATGTATATTGTGAAAAAATGGCTATTGGTAGTATGAAGAGCCACAGTTTGGTTGTATGGTATGTAATGGTGGTCCATTCCTTCATCTTGCATCATTAATTGAACTTTTTTATATGTTTTTCAAATTAGTTTTTGGTGAGAATTGATGACTTGTTAAAAGGTTGAATCCAGACAATTTTATTTGATACACATAAAACTCTCACAAGCGGGTTTTATGATAAATTAGGTTCCTTGTGGTGGTAAAAAAGCCATGATGGGATACCTAAACTAACAGGATTTGGGTATGAGACTAGTTTTAGAAATTTTCACGAGTTTTGGGCGCGTGTGGGATTAGGTGATACCTAATCTGTTACTTGAAACTATTTACCCGGGTGTATTAATGTTCACTATAATCTTAGAACATAGTTAAATTTTGAAGTGAGTTTAAGACAGAATGATGCGGGTTACTGAATTATTGAATGAATCAAATGGTCTTCAAAACCCCAAGGTTTCTTGAAACATAAATTTATAAATAATCCACCAACAAAAATAACAATTCTTTAGGTATATAAGAGTCTGATTTTTGCTTGCGAAAGTAGCTTTTAAATGCAATAAAAAGCGATCAGAGCTTCGAGGATGGCAAAACTAACCACGATGATTGATACAATCGGTTCCATTTTGAGTTAGTTTGCCTTTAACCTCATAGATAACTAACACAACATATAATCAAAGATAAACCAATAATTCATGTACGAAATTTAAATAATAAATGATAAAACTTTTTTTTTAAACTTTAATTAAGGTTTTCTTTATTTAATTTAATTTACTATAAAACGATTACAATAAAGTAGCAGGCAAACGGGCAACAAGCTGCGCCACAACCTACTTTTGAATAGCAAAATCAATCCTACTAAAAACGAAGCTTTGGGACCTAGAAGCTGAAGAGGTTCCCATGTACGACAAGTTGAACTCTACTTAAAAATTTCACAGCCTCTGGGGCCAGAAAACCAAATGTATCAAAGGCAAATGGTAGAAAGACATGTTGATTATCTAAAAAAGCTTTCTCGTGTTTAACAACTTTGCCCGATTCAGCCTTCAACGCAGCCCGACCCACAACAAACCCACGGTCCCTGAGTCCAGTCTGCAAATTCAAACTTGTAGATAAACTTGTAGATAAACTGATGCTTATCATCGGGTTTTAGATAATGAGCATCACAACTTTTCTCTTTTACGGTTTTTTTTTTGTTTATTAAAATAATTATAATAACAAAAAAATGATTAAAAATAATACAAACATCAATGTAACACTAACGATATATATAGTATATTAAGGAAACTTTGGAATGTTCATTTTGATCCCTCTGTGACTGCGACACTCATTAACCAAGACAGTCAAACTCATTTCTCATACACCAATGTCACACTCTCAATTTGTAACCATAATTAAATATTTATATTATTATTATTAACAAAGTGCCACATGGGTTAATTAAATTAATAAGCACAAGATTTTATTGTATCAAACAATACATAAATTGTTATTTTGTGTTGCACAATTACAAAATTTTTTTCTAAGTTAACACACAACTTTTTTTAACACATATAACAGTACCTTACAAATGATGTCAAAACCATAATAATCTTATATAACAAAAGGTAAGGTATAAAACTTTGATTCATAAAAAAAGGAATTAAATGCGTCTATATTAATAGTTCTTTTTTGTGCTTAATATTTATCTACCAATGAAGTTAGAAATAATAAAAACACAATTTAATTTCATCCAATCTTCTTCACGTAACCAACCAACACTATCCTTTGTGCATTGATTGTCAAAAATCAAAACTATAAAACCCTCCTTACACTTTCTATTTAGTCTTTTCTTTTTTTCATTTCCTGCTTCCATTCTCTGTTATTATTTACCTCCCACTTAAAAGCTTTGCTTTCATTGCTACTTCAACACATTAGCTTGTTAGAACCTTTGTTGCACGCGAAAGGGCTATCCGGAAGACTCAAACCTTGACCGCTTTCGCTACATAAAGAAAGCAGGCCAAGTTACTTTAAATATTTCATTAAGAACAACAATTAAGACAAAAGTAGCATACTGACTGACTGACACTAAGATAAAAGATCATACTTCTCTTGATCATTGTAACTGATGCCTTCTTGAAACTTGGAGTCATCTCGGGCTTGATCTAGATGATAAACTAATTTTTTTTAAGGAAATAAACACGTAAAACTAAATAAAAATGGTGATTAATAATACATTCGTTGTTCGCTTACCTTGGTTTTGATCATCATATGTGTAGTCAACATATGGAGGTCCTCGCGCAAGGGGTGGTTGTGAAAGGCGCATCATCTCTAATTGTGCCGCCAGTTCATGTTCTTCTACCACTTGTCTACCGAACAATCTAGAATGTTCTATCCCTAAAACCGCATTGTCCCAAAAAGGATAAAATCAACATTTAGTAGCTATATTATGTAAAATATTAGAAACTTTAAAGATAGAAGATCTTACTAGCTTGAATATCATGATCCATGTCCACATGGTGTGAATGGTAACACATTGGAGCCTCAAACTTCTCAAAGTGTTTTCTAAAAAACAAAAATAGTATAAACAAGGTTATATTTACATTTAAAGTTAAAGAAGAACAATTGACACTTTATAAGGTGTAACGGTTACCTCTCAAACAGTTTCAGTTTTTCTCTGTACGGTTTCACAAGAACACGGGCCCTACAAACATAATGTGGGTTCCCTTTTGATAAAACCATTTGCACCGTTTCAGATTTATGAAACGTTACGAATCCAAACATCCGTTTTTGTTGGCAAGGAATTCTCACATCATTAACCGGGCCAAAGTTACTACAAAATATAACCACGGAAAAAAGTTAAATAAAAACCATTAAAGTTTCATCTCTAACGGGTCAAATACTTAAAATAAGTAACTTTAAAAGGTCAAACGGATTCAAAGTCTCCAAAAGTGTATTTTTAAGGCATAGAGCCTCTTAAATATATATACATTTCAAAATATTAGGCTATTATTGAAATAATATATTTTTTGTAATCAATACTTAATAGAACGGTTATTTATTTCGTCTCTAACGGGTCAACCACATAAAAGAATTAGCTTAGAAGGGTCAAATAGATAAACAGTTTCCTAAGGTGTAATTTTAATTACAGAAAGCATAGAGACTCTTAAATACATATTTTTCTAAAAATATTATTTTTGAAAATCTAGATTATTATTGAAATGATATAAATTTTTAATCATACTTGACACAATGATTCTTTATAAATATTTAACTTTTGGAAAAATATAGTTTTGGGTCAACCTAACTCGCCCATTTTGACTCACTATTCACTCACTTAGCTACTTTGACCCGCCCATTTTTTTTCACCTCAATTTACAAGTTCTTACCTGAAGTAACTGGCAACATCATCTTCGGTGAATGTGCTTTCGGCTGGAAAAGTCAAATAAATTTGCTTTGACCCACTAACAATCGGGCCCGGGTTCGGAAAACCACGGTCATAACGGTTCTCCATGTATCTTGATACATCATCAGCCAAAACTACTGAATGTTGACCATGAGGTCTGCAACTTAAAATAACACAAATTTTACTCAAAATAATAATAAATCACAAAAATATAATAGATTAACAAAATAAAGATTCAACTATTCAAGCAGACCTGTCAATAAGCCGAATACTGTTCTTCAAACGCGCAAGAAGCTTGGTCAAACTATAACCCGCCTTACCGTGCCTTTGACTTTCGGTCAAATACCCTTCGGCTTGCAAAGTCCTACCATATTTTTCATAATAAATCATAGGCAAAGAAGCAATTGATATTGGATTGCCCCTTCTTGATTTCAATATTTCGGTTATTTCAAGCTCGAGTCTTTCAAGTGACCCGGGTGAAAACGCAGCTTGATCCTCATGAAACTCACTCGAATTATAGTCAAATGTTGACTTTTCATGAAAGAATTTACAGTTACTGCCATGTTTACAATACCCTTTACTGAAATAATGGCAAGTCTTTAACGGGAACCCGTCTTTTCGTCCTCTAACACTAAAATGACCATCCGGGGAGTAACAATTTTCTGAAAAATTTGTGATTTCTCGGTTAAAAGAGTCAAATTCATCGGTCAAACCTATGAAATGATTTTGATAGTGTGATGAAACTGTGGGTGAAAATGGAGCATGGGGGTGGAAAACGGGCCCGGGTTGAAGTGTTGGTGAAATAGGGGGCAAAGGGACAGGCTTTGGGTCTAAATTTAGATCGGTTTTGGCTTTTTGTATGGTGTTTTGAATTAGATTATCCGGGCCAAAAGCGAGTCGGATCATTTCTCTGTCAGCATTGTCTGATAAGTATATGTAACCAATTACTTTTCGGGTGATAGTTTCTGATTCGGTTTCTAGTATTCTATTGTATACAATTTTTGCAGTCTCAAAAGCTTCCATTTTGACACCTGCCCAATGTAACAGTTTAATCATATTAAATTTTTATAATTTATAATCATTAATATACAGAAAACCAATGTGAGAGATTGTTCAAAAATGAATCTTATCCATTTTTATCCAATTAAGGAAATGAATTTATGAACGAATGACAGTTTAATCATATCAATAATTTGTAATCATTAGCATACATAAACATACAGAAAAACCCATATGAGAAGGTATTCAAAAATGTATACTGGAGAAGATAATTCAAGAATAAAGAAGGGTTAATTATATAAATAAAACACAATCATTAACATGCATAAACATACAAAAAAAAAAAAAAAAACCACATGAGAAATTATTCAAAAGTGTATTTTAATTCATTTGCATTTTTATTCAATTAAGGAAGCCTAAATTAACAACATGCAGAGAAACCCCTAAATTTGCATGTGTATATGTATCATATAAACAATTACATATGAATTGAACACAAAATCTTGATTCTTACACCAAAGCATTAACAAAACCAAGAGAGATTAAAGGGTTTTCTTTATAAATTATAAAAATTCAAAACTTTATGAAACCCTTGTGTCTGTGGTAATTATTTTAAAGATTTTCTTAAACAATTTCTTGAAAAACAGATCAAGATTGCATTTTTAACCAAACCCATCATACAAAACAACATATACACATAAACATATATCTGTATGTATGCAAATACCATTCAAACTTACCCCAAGAACAGAATCTTGAAAAATGAGTAATTTTTCAGAACCAAATGCACAAGAACACCATTGTTGTCATCATTACCCTTGTTTCAAATCTTTCTTTTTGCATTTATCAGCAACAAAAAAACAAAACTGCAAAACAAAAGGCCAAAATGCTTTGTGTGTGTGTGTGTTGAATTTGAACAAGTGTGTGAAAAAACACACAGTTACAAGAAGCAGTGGGACATAATATTTTCTTTCTTTTCTAGTAAAAGAAGTTCACTTAAAAACACACACAGAGTGAGTGTGTGTGAGAATGGTGGTGGTGTTTTGAAATGCCCCCACAATTTTGTTTTTGCTACACAGCCCACTACAGCTGGGAGACGTGCATGTTCTATTTACCTTTTTGCCCTTGCCCTTTTCTTATATTTTTCTAATTATTTATTCCCAATTTTAGTTTTAAACAAACCCAATGGACATTGACAATTATAATTAATTAAATTAAGTGAGGGAGGATAAAGATTCCGCTAATTAATTATTGGACTATCCACTAAATCACATCATGTAATGTTGTATAATAAAATAGTGGACTCTTTAATTATGTCTAAGAATAGCTATTCAAGTGTTAGAATATGTATGTTGCATATTAAAGAACGAGTAAGATATATAATATAAAGTTTAAAAAGTTTACTAGCGTGACACTAGTTTAGTATTACATATATCCGTCCCTAAATAGGGTTATAACATGGTTATTGATGTTTAACTTTAAAAAATATTTGTTGCTATAAAATGTCAAATGTTATATGATTATAATTAGGGTGGACGCAACTCAACCCAACGAGGTCGATGTTAAGTTTATATATTATATATTTGATGTTAAATAATTACGTATCATCAAAATAATTAGTTAATATTTTAAGCTAACTACATAACTAGTAAGTGAAAATTAGTTAAATTATAATTGTTATATTTTTAATATTTTCATTTAAAGATCTATGTTTTAAAAAAAATTATAGGACTATAAATGGAAGCTGTATTATTAATAAATCTTAAATTTTCAATTTTTCTATCTGGAGACAAATCCACTTGTTTTTACTGGGGTCCACATCAGTAATATGAAGAACTTAATAAATTTAAAAAGGAGTAAAATAATAAAAACAAATTAAAAAAGGGGGTTAGAAAGTGATGGATAAGGGGTAATTTAGGAATTTGAGAGGAAAATGATGAGCGGTTCCATCGGCATAATCAAAGGGAGAGTCCACCTCTTCGTTAAAAGCTAGGTTTCAGTTAACCGCATCTCCCCTCTTTTCCCGCCAAGACAATTTGACCATTTAACCTTCCAATGTACAATACATTATGCCAAAGGTACAACCCATCATATATTCATATAAAAAATTATTCATTAATTTTAATAACATGTTCTTATTTCTCACACATAATAATATACTAGTCGGTTGTCCGCGCGATACAACAGTGTATGTGCAAACGCAACCGATGTTAGTGTGTTTGTAACCTCGCAACGGTATGTGTGTAACCCGAAGGTGATATGCATTTAACGTGGCTATGGACATGTAACCAATGCCAGTACCCGCGCCACATAATGCCTATACGCGAGAAACCCGGTATGTATAAACAGTGTCATCCACGTAGTTGATGATTGAACGTGCATAACTGGTGGCGACAAGAAAGAAGCAAAGATGAAATGTACAGTAATTTCAAAACCCAGTCCGTTTTGACGGACCTGTTCCGTCCCGGAAACGTTTTAACCCAAAGCCCGTTTTGACATGAACCCTTTCGATCTAAACTCGTCCCGACATGAACAAAATTAACCTTTTTTGTATTAACTTGTTCCAATCCTAACCCGTTCCAACACCATTAGCCGAACATGCTCGACTCGTTGTCGGTAATAATTGATCACGTAACATGTTAGTTTTAAAAAATAAATAAACTATAGCAATACTATACTCAAATTAAATAGAACAAAGTGCTCGTTTTTATGGTGTAATTTTTTAGAAAAAATATTAATGTGTGAAAAAAGTTACAGTCGTTAAAAAGTCGTGGGGCAGGTGTTTATAATTAGGGGGAAATGTGTAACTATTTAATATATTCATAAAATTTGATTGAAATTGAAGGACCATTATTATATATTATTTTAGAAAAAGCAAAGACTATTTTACCCCTACCTATTTAAAATCATATGCATCATTACTTGTACTATATGCTCGACTCGTTGTCGGTAATAATTGATCACGTAACATGTTAGTTTTTAAAAATAAATAAACTATAGAAATACTATACTCAAATTAAATATAACAAAATGCTCGTTTTTATGGTGTAATTTTTTAGAAAAAATATTAATGTGTGAAAAAAGTTACAGTCGTTAAAAAGTCGTGGGGCATGTAGTTTATAATTAGGGGGAAATATGTAACAATTTAATATATTTACAAAATTTGATTGAAGTTGAAGGACAATTATTATATATTATTTTAGAAAAAGCAAAGACTATTTTACCCCTACCTATTTAAAATCATATGCATCATTCCTTGTACTATATACAGTAGGATTGGTACCTCTTAAAATTACCTAGGTCACTCACTCATATATTATATAATATAGATATAGATATCTAGATGGCCATAAAATACGTGACAAATTTAATTATCATGTTTTTTCTAAAATAAAGTCTCTTAAAATTGACCTAAATTTAAGAAAACAAAATTGAGAGTAGACGAAATATGTAGATGGCCATAAAATATAGTATAGATATCTAGTTTGGCCATAAAATGCCTGAAAAATATGTATGAATAAAAATTAAAGTATAAATAGAAAAGTGTTTTTTACGTAACGTTGTCTTATTGTACTATTCATGAAATGAATAGACGAATGATTTAGATATTTCATCAAAGACAAAAATCATATACGCCCAGCAGCGAAAACTGACAAGCAAATATACACAAAATCATTTATACTCATAATTTTCTATGGATGTATATGCACACATTCACTTTTGGACGAACTTAGGGCTATTTGGCAAATACTGAACCATTAAGTGCTAAACCATTAAGAGGTCTGAATGGTTAAGTAACTCTGAACCAGTCAGTGCTGAACCAATAAGTGTTGTTTGGTTGGACCTCTGAATGATAGTGCTGAATGACTATTTTACACCTATGAATATTTTGTGTTAAATAAAATGCATCGAATGTACTAAATGATGAATAATTATATAAGAAAAATACAAAATATCATAGAAAATCCAAATTATATACAACTCCTACAAAATCCATGAAAACATACTAAAATCCATATACAATTTTAATTTTAATTATTTGAAATTAGTTGTGTGGCAAATACTGTTCGGGCCATATATGTCCTCAAAGTGTCAAACTCATTTGTTCTTGCATATAACTCTTCCTTGTGTTGCGAAACCTAAAACCAAATAGTAGACACATAAATAGAAGATTTATTTTGCGTAACATCTCCACTTCATTTAAACACAAACGAGTCAAAGATTTAATCAAATGTTGTTCAACTAGTGAACTAACGTGGCCCTTAATTTCTCATAACGGGTGTTACTAATTATTTAAACCATACTATAATAGTTAAGTCATTCTCACCTAAAGATTGTGTAAGATAAACTTTACAAATGTAACGGGTCAAACGACTCATGCTCACTTTTGAAGTCATAATAATCAAGATACAATTCAAACGGGCCAAAACGACTCATGCTCACTTTTAAAGTCGTAATAATCAAAATACAATCTAAACGGGCCAAAACGACTCATGTTCACTTTAAAGTCGTAATAATCAAAATACAATCTAAACGGGCCAAAACGACTCATACTCACTTTTAGAGTCGTAATAATCAAAATACAATCTAAACGGGCCAAAACGACTCATACTCACTTTTAAAGTCATAATAATCAAAATACAATCTAAACGGGCCAAAACGACTCATGCTCACTTTTAAAGTCGCCAAAACGACTCATACTCACTTTTAGAGTCATAATAATCAAAATACAATCTAAACGGGCCAAAACGACTCATGCTCACTTTTAGAGTCATAATAATCAAAATACAATCTAAACGGGCCAAAACGACTCATGCTCACTTTTAAAGTCGTAATAATCAAAATACAATCTAAACGGGCCAAAACGACTCATGCTCACTTTTAAAGTCGTAATAATCAAAATACAATCTAAATGGACCAAAACGACTCATACTCACTTTTAAAGTCATAATAATCATAGCTAGTGAACACCTATGATACTTATCACAATACCAATCTATTATGCTTTATCCTTTTCGCATCATAAAGTTCTCATCAAATGAAATAAAAACTTAAACATAAGCGAGTTATATATGAAAGTAGCCAGAATTACGAACTACTTACCTCATAGCTCGTCACATAGTGCGTCTTGATTCTTTGATCATGCATTCAAGATCCATATGCCGTGTGCGTCCCTTGTCATAGTTCATCAAAAGTCCTATGACATCAACCATTTTATATATGGGTCAAAAGTCCTATTTTCTTACTCATTCAGAGGGTAGTTATGATCATGCATTCAAGAATATCATATATATTCTTTCAACTAATATTGAAATATTCAACAATCCTTTAAAATTCATGGTTTTATTTGAGAGGCATTTATACAAACACTTTATAGGTATCATAAGACTTTATCATCTTTACAACAAGAGAAGATAATCATAAGGCAAATCGCGATGAATACAAACTCTGTATAAATAAGCATCAATTTAATTTTCTTCTTATATGTTCAATGCATACATTCATTACTAAGAAAGTTACACGTTCAACATTAAAAAAGTGTAAAACACCAAATAGATTTATGGTATGTAACATAACCTCAAAAGCCATCTATACACAGTACCAAAGTGAACCTGTTTTGAATCAACCCATTCTGACCTGATTAAACCGAATCGATTCAATCCAAGCAATAAAAAAAATTGGGTTAAATAGAACCCAGAAATTGATTAAATCTGAATCAATTGAGGATGAAACAGAAATCCATTGAATCAAAACTAGAAATTGAACCTGGATAGCAGCGAGCATGGAAGGGGAGGGGAGACGTGAGGTGAAGAGGCATGGGAGACCGATGGTGAAGAAAATTATGTGTTTTAGTACTTGATACCATTAAAAAAATATTGAACTTGTAAAACAACTGCCTTTTTGGTGTCATTAGTCTTTTTTGTAAAAACAAAAATTATAATTTTTTTGTAAAAGAATACCGCATTTGTCATTGTTGAAAAACTCTATGAGCTGAAGACTCTAAGAGGGTGTTTGGTACAGAGAATGGAAATTGAGAGAAAATAGAAATGGAAATGGAATTGTAGAGAAAGAGAATTGATATGGAGAATGAGAATCATTTCTCTTGTTTGGTACACGAGAAAATAAACAGAGAACTCTACCATACCCAACCCCACCTCCACCCAACCTGACACCACTCACCACCGCATCCCCACCACCACAGCACCACCACCACAGCCCTTTCTTCAACCACAGCCCACCACCACCGGCTGCTGCCACCAAACCCCCTTCTTCAACCACAGTACACAAGAAATTAAAAAGATTCAAATTTTTGGAACATAAGATATATAAAAAGGAGGCTCAGATCTGTCATCACTGCCTCTTTGGAGATTTTGTGGTGGTGGTTGTGGTGGCGATGATGATGATGATGATAATCAGAAGCCACCTGCAACCACCGCCGATTTCCACCACCACTGTCACCCACCTGCGACCACAATCAACCGGTTACCATCTCTGTGTTCACCACTGCGAACGGCGGAGACGGGGTGGTGGTTGCAGACTTGGAGACGAGGTGGCGGTTGCAGACTTGGAGACGATGTGGCGGCCGGAGACGGGGTGGCGGCCGGAGACGGGGTGGTGGTCGGAGACGAGGTGGTGGCCGGAGACGAGGTGGTGACATGCTATGAGGAGGCTGCTGAGAAATGGATTTCTCTTTGTTTTAAAGAGAAATGGAATTCTCTAGTTTTAGAGAAATATAAATGAAAAGTGGAAAACAAACAAAAGAAATATTTCTAATTCCATTTCTCCCCAATCAAATCCCTCTACCAAACACCCCCTAAAGATAAATCTTTCTTTTTCATGTTGGTTCATAAAAGTATTTACATGAATTTTCAAATATAGCAAAATCAATGGATTTAACTATTTAAGACAACTACTGAGAAGCTCACGAGTTTTGCTTTTTAAGTGCTCTTAAAACATAGAAAAAGGTTTAAAATAAGAAATATCTTAAGTGATAATAGTAGGACGACTAGCATTGCTCACCCGATCTTTCCCATTCTACAAGGACAAGAGAAAGTGATATTTAGACAGCCTTATCGAATTTTGAAATTTGAGAATATAGTTATAATCTATTACCCATAGGTACCGTTTGGTATGTAGGAATGGAGGGCGGAATAGAATGATCCATTGTGAGGGAATGGAGAAAAGTGTTTTAGGTTGATCAAATTAATTGAATAACCCATTGCCTAGTACATTTCATTCATTCTAAAACACCTCAATTTCATTCATCAATAACATCCCATGATTTTTTTATTCATTCCCCTTTTCACCTTACATCACCTCCACCATCCTCCCACCACCATCAACATTAACCACCCACCACCACCGCCACCGCCAACCACCATCACAGCCCCGCCGTTGTTACCGCCACCACCACCCACCGCCACCAACCATCGCCATTAGTGTCAGTCGCCCACCACCGCCAACTGCCTGCCGCCACCATCAACCGTCACCTCTGCCCCTCACCACCACCACCCGCCGCCACCATCAACCGTCACCTCTGCCCCTCACCACCACCACCCGCCGCCACCATCAACCGTCACCTTCGCCCCCTCACCACCACCACCCGCTGCCACCATCAACCGTCACCTCTGCCCCTCACCACCACCACCCACCGCCCACTCCCACCACCGATACTGCCACCACCCACCCCAACACCACCACCACCACCAACCACCATTATCTCTCGTCGCTCACCACCCACCCCACCACCACCATCACCGCCCACCAATGCCACGACCGCTACCGACCTCCCACCACCACCGCCACCCACTACCTTTTTAATTTTCTTTTTTCTTTTTTTCCTACCTACCAACAACGCAAAGTAATCATTTCATTCTCATATGGTAACCAAACATCTCATTGGAATAGTAATAACTTATTCTATTTCTTTGTTCATTCCATTACCACGTTCATTCCATTTCATCGTCCATTCCATTATTTCATACCAAACATACCTTATTAATCCAACCCCCTATCTATCAAAATTACACTAAAAATCACTACATGTTATATCTCCTTTCAATTAAATAATATTTTTGTATATCTTTATTATGACTTCCTCCGTCCCATTATAAGTGTCTTAGTTTGATTTTTCAAGTATTTCTTGTTTAACTTTGACCAACAATATTTTTGTTTGTGTTATATAATACTTGATGTAAAATATATGAATGGATTGAGTTTTAAATGTATTTTACATTAATATAATTTTCATCAAGTATTATATGACACGAACAAAAATATTTACAGTTAATGTTGCAAAAGAAAGACTAGAAAAGTCAAACTATGACACTTATGATGGGACGAAGGGAGTACCATTTATTTTTTCTTCACTCAAAAGTCATAACCACTTTTAAAATATATTAAAAAATTATAGGATGTGAAAAATAATTTTTCAAATATACAGAAAAATTATTGCATTTTCTAAAATATAAAAACTTTTCACTCACAATAGGGCTATCACTTTTACCTGAAACTCAACCCGAGAAAACATGTGCCCGAACCCGAACAAACCCGGTCCTGAAAAAAAGGCTAACCCAAACCTGAACCGAAGTAATTCGGGTTGGTCCCGAAAAAAAGGCTAACCCAAACCTGAACCGAAGTAATTCTGGTTGGTTCTCGAGTTTGATTTATAAGTTTTGGGTTAACCCGAATAAACTTTTAGTTTATAAATTAAATATACTTTTAGGTATAATAGGCTTAGTCATAGCCACTAACGTTATTAGCCTAATCGATTGTTGTCATTACAACTATTATAGATCGATTGTTTATTGTTAATTTATGTTTTCTGTTTATTACTAATAGCAAGTGTAATCAAACAATCAAATCACGCCCGATTGAATACGATTATGGTTTGGGTTATGTTGGTTTATTATTTGATTATTTGCTTACGAGCAAAGAATAATATGTTGTTTTTTAAATTTTTTTGTTTTGTTTTCTAAGATACTCGAAACCCGATTAACCCAGCCCGAAAAAAGCCGAACCTGAATTACCCAAATCCGAAAAACCCATGAGAGATTGGGGTTGAGTTTCGGGTCAAGATTTAAAACTTTGAAACCCGAAGAACCCGAACCGAAAAACCCAAAACCCGAATAACGAACCCGAAGAACACCCTTAACTCACAACACCTCTAAATTTATAAAATACACCCCACATAAAATAAGGGGCTAGATGAGAATACTCTTAGGCTTCAGTTAACAAAAAAAGAAAAGAAAAAAAAATTATATCACCTCAAATCCTGAACACCTCAACCCAGTATGAGGATATCAAGTTATCAACTTCTAATAGGGTTGTTCATGAGTCGAGTCAAACTGAGCGAATGCTTGCTCGTTGCTTGACTCGCTTACAACTGAATCGAACGGCTGAAATTCGAACCGAGGAAAACCAAAACGAGCCAAAATCGAATTGAGCAATTTTCGATCGACCATCGAGCGATTTCGAGCATTCTTTATTTCTTTTTCACCTTAAAATTTTCAATAAGAAACAAGTTTGAAAGTTGTACATTATATACTTTATAAATAAATTAGTAGTTTTTAAAAGAACGTGTAATATATTGTAAATTTTTATTAAAGGTAGGTTTGAAGTGAGATAAAATAATCATGTAAACAAACTTTTATTATTCTAAAAACTTGAAACGAACAATAAAATAATAAAATTGACGGAATTGGAAAAATTTAAAGTGGTTAAAAAAATTGTAAGCTTATATTTATGTGTTGTCTATATATTTATATATTTGTCCTACATATTTAAATATAAAATAAATTAAAAATATTCGAGCCGAACCGAACCGAACCGAGCATACCTTTGCTTGGCTCATTTGCAAACCGAACTGAGCAGAGTAGCTCGTTTACAATCGAGCGAAAAAACAAGCGAGCATTTTCTGAGAAATTTCCGAGCAAAAGACGAGCGAGTTTGAGTGACGAACGGTTTGAACGCCCCTAACTCCTAATCACCTCACGAGTCACGATGATACCATCTAGATTCTAGAGTCTAGAGATAAGCATTAATTCAGGGCCCAACACATTTGGGCTTGAGTATGTTTATTTGAAAATGTAAATCCAGAAAGTTTTCTACTATTCACATCTAGAGACCAGAGGTGCACAATCTAATTGGGAAAAATCACTGGTTAGTAACCGGTTTATATTGGTGATTTCAAAACTAGTTTAAACTGGTTAACCGATTTTTTTTAATTATTAAATAATCAAAACCGGTTAGTACCCTACCCAATTAACCGGTTATTTCCCTCCCAATTAATAACATTAATAACGGGTTATTGGTTAACCGATTTGTACACCACTATTCACATCATTTAAAAAAGAAATATGTTACATGAATCCACACCAAATCGCTCGTCTGTTGGTAGCAAATACATATCATTTCAAAGGAGTTCCAGGTTTAGGGGTGTAAACATGTTATAGCTAACCTTGAGCTCACAGCTAGAAAACTTTAAGGTGAGGTCGAGATTGGTTCAAACAACTTTCATACGAGTTATTTTTCTATAATCATATATGCTTCAAATAAACAGAAAAACAGATGTTCACAACATACAATTTTGTCAGATTCCCCTGTCGAAAGTTGAGAGCTCTTGTCGGTTTAATGATAAACTTATACCTGCTTTGTTTAACATCTTTTTCTATGGTGAAAATCCCATAAAGTGAGATAATAGAGGAACATTGTTTGAAGAAAGCATATGTGTTAACATCTATTCAAAGCACTCGTGTAATTTGACAAACAAGCCTATAAGATGGTAATGAACCCAGTTAGCGGGAATTCGTGATCCATGCAGGGTCTAAGGTCGGTGTCTTTAGTTGGATATCGTTTCTTATCAGTGATAATCATTAGTAATGGGTTACTATTGATCAGTTATAATTTGTGGTACAGCAACGGCAAATTTGTGACAACTAGACAATAAGTGGTAGTTAGTTTGTTTCTAAAACAATGTATATTATCAAAGAGTCAATGGTATGCCGCGTCATCCGGAGTTAAAACAGAAACAGAGCGAAACCCCTAATTTTCAACAGAAGGGTAAAATCAACATCAAAACTACGAATGTTGTATACGAAAGAATTCATTTAAATTTCAAATACTGTTTAACTTTATTTTACCGTATAACATATCTTTATATAATCTGTTGAACTAAACAAAGCGGATGGAAAAGCACGGGTTGGTGCCGCAGAAGTTTTGATTAGCCAACGTTTTCCCGTCTTATGTTGCCACTTCAGAAATTTTAGTTTTGGGTCTTTTAACCCACTGGGCCACTTAAAAATTTTAATTTTCTTTTTGGATACTACTGTATTACTTTAGAATTTTAAAGTATAATCTGGATCTTACGAAACATACGTATCAATAAAAAACGAGAATTATATGTATACGATTTTGCGTCGATGTTGTCAATGCCGAACCAATTTGCGTCAATTCTACCTGCAAAGCGCAACCAACAGTAACATCCAACTCATTGCACTGACAAGATTTGTGTTGGCTCTCCATCAAAACGTTCAACACATTTTTGTTAAATATTATGTTAATTTGTAGCACTTAGACGTTGACAAAGTTATTTTTGCTTGATTCCGGTACAATTACCCTATAACGAATGATTTCATATTCTTCCACCGCACAAGTTTTCTTTTCTTTTGATTTAAAAGTCAATCTTACATTAGTTATAAAATGAACAGATAACTTTAGAGAACAAAGCTTGTAGTTTTTCATAACTGTCTGGCAATCAAAACGAATGTTCAACTACACAGCTTACGCAAGTTCTAGTTTTCCAATTAATTTGAACATTATCTTTATTAAAACTACAAATCAAACCAAATTTAAAAACAAAATTAACCAACAGTTTCACTGATCCAGAAACAATAAGATATGTTTCTTTTGTTTATGTATTTTATGTTCATTTTGGATAAATCGTTAACTTCACGTTGTACATTTGTTCGTTTATGTTCATTTATATTTGTTTATGTTTTTGTGTTCGTTTACGTTCATTCATATATTCATTTACCTTTGTTTAGTTATGTTCATTTAGATTTAAATGAAGTAACACAAATGAACATGTGCATTTTCCAAATGAACGAACATGAACACAAGGATTGTCCGGTTAAGTGTCTGTGCGAGTGTTCATGTTCATTTAAATCTAAATGAACGAACACGAATATGCCCTTGTTCGTGTCCGTTCGATTTGTTTACAGACAATTTGGACACTTTTAACCAACGAACACTTTGGCGTACTTACTAATTTGAAATGGGTACACATGATAGGATCTGGTTCGAACAATGAAGAAAGAAAATGTTGTTATTTTATATATGTTTTGTCTCTCATGATACTCGAAGTTCAGTCCTAGTTGAGACGGATGCCCAATCCGATCGGCCTAACTGGTGTAATCCAAGACGGATGACCATCCTCAAATCTCATTTTCCATATTATACTGTTTCGAACTCAAGCTGATCTGGTTCTGATCCGACAGTCCGACACTTAATGTAAAGGACTTTGCTTTTTTGTAAAATAATTTACTAGTTACTAGTAAATTTATATATAACCAACGAGTGTAACATGTGTACTATATGTAGATTAGTATATAGTAAATTGTTGCTTGTAACTTTTGGGTTACTCATATACCATCTTACATTATCATCTCCTATCCTTTACAACTAATCTGTCTCATAAAACACAAATTCCATCAATTCTATAATGCCCCAAAGTGTTTTATTTCCATGTTCAAAGATTTACTTTTATAAACAAACAAATAAACAAATAAACATCAATGTTGTATGTTTCTTTCTTCTTCAACATTACTAACACTTCTTTCTTCAACAATACTATTAAGATTCGGCTGCCAATAATCAAGTGGCGATATTAGCTTACCCGGCGATCCTACCTTCTTCCCGTTTCGTTGATCACCATTACTCGACGACGTGGCTTCTCTAACCGGCCCCCCTTTATGCTTGGACCCCGAAAACACACAAGTGAAACAACTTTTACGCTCTGACTCGTTTCCCCCATTAAACGACTTTATACAAACCCCGTCAGTGGTATCATCCAGCGAACAACAGCTCGTATCACTATCCGCACCTTCTTCACCGCCGCTTTCCTTAAAACTCTGACCGTCTCGATCCTCGTGCACTGACAAACCCGACCTTTTTATCGACTGTTTTTGTAGCTTTCTAACTGTCGAAACCGGGACCACGTAAACTTTTTCGCCTGGCATTAACATAGTGTCAGGCTGCACGATGGCCCACGGCTGCTTGAACACGTTCGGGTGGGCCACACAACATCTAGGATTTCGACGAATTATCTCGGACGCCAAAATGGGGCGTTCGTGAAGCTCAGCGTGCCCACCCGGGTGCACGATCTTGACCCGTAAATTCTTGGTGCTATTAGTGTAAAGCCAGCTTCCTATTCCCATAATTTTGTTGTTGTTTGTAAAGATATTGGTAGTGGTTTTATTCTTGCTTGTGGCCTAACTTGATGGCTTTGATTTTATGGTGTCAACTATGTTGCATTTGGACAGCATAGTGGTCGACGGTAAGGACAATATTATGTGGTGACTGTCGGGGTTTTGCCGTCGTTAAAGGTATACATGGATATTCAATGATTCTTTTGTACAAGGGCTGCTATAAAGGCCACATGGAAATGGCCACAAAGTACAAATGCTCAATTGGTTTAATCTAGAGAGATTGTTTTTAATGCAATTTGGATCATTGGCGGGTCACTAACGCACCCGATCATCTCAATTCTAAAGAGAAGCTCGTACATTAATCCGCCCTTAGACCACCCTCATGAGGAAACACAACATCAAGGGAATAAAGTGGGAATTAATGAGGAATGTGCAAGAAGATATCGGGACCGATAAACATATTTATTTATTTTTTAATCATTTAACATCATTTTTTGAGAATGGCAAAGTAGTGAATCAATCGAAATAGAGGGCAAGCGGACAACTTGCGCCACTACTCCTTTTCAAATTGAAAAAAAAACATTTTGATTAATATGGAGGTTATGACGATGTTGAAACTGCAAACACCCCCCCCCCCCCCTCCCCCGGTTCACAAATTCCAGCATGCGTGGGTGAAAGTTACGCTAGAAAATGCACATAATAGATCAAAACAGTATTGTGTAAAGTTCTGGTGGGAGCAAGTCATATGCCCAACAACGACACTATGAGGTAAGAAAATTCGATAATGTTATCCAAATATTTTTTGCTTTTTTGTAGATTCAAGCAAACAAAAGGAACACGCTTATTGAGGGTTGGATGAATATGCATTAAATATGGAGTGTGGATTGATTAACGAGAGGGCGGCACATATTTGGATTAGATGTTATTATGTTTATGATGTTATTATGTTTATATTGTATACATACGAACCAACTTTTATTGACTTGAAATATCCAACTTCTAATTTAAATGAATCAACATGACCCGAATTCACTTTGATAGACAAAATATGAATATATTAAGTTAATTAAAATATGTTTGAGCCATTTAAACTAAAGGTTGAACATTTCAAGTCAATTGAAATGTGCAACAAGACTTCAAATTAAATTAAACAAATATGTGTATGTATATGTTGTATAGCAAAACGATAAGGAATAAGATTGCACAAGACTTCATTTATACATCAGGAGAGACATGCTATAAAACTCAGACAATTAGTCAGCATCCACATGTAGTTGTGTGAAGTTTTTTTCTCCATCTTAATCCACATGTAGCAAAGCGTTCTTTTCATTATCCTTTGATCTTGCAACAACACATACCAATGTGTTTTACATAAATGGGTTAAATCACTTTAACGTTTATCAAACCCAAGTAACTACATATGCGCGGCTTTGTTTTCTTAAACCGATATATTTGAAGAAGTGGGAAGAAAGAAATCAGTTAAAACTTAAACGTGTCGAATTTATCATAAAGAAAAACATAAGGGGCTAAAATAAAAAGTACCTGGAGTTTATAATGATCTTTGGAATTAGCGGCAGCGGCAGGTACTCACATCGATCTCAATGTAATTGATGATTGATGCGTTAGAGTATTTTTTTTATATATTTTGTACCAATTGTTTGAATCTAAAAGCTTATAAATTTGGGGAAAATGATTTATTTAATTTATGTCGTGCTACATTTACAGTTTTGGGATTAATGGACTGATTAAGCACTTTTTAAGTTAAATTGATAACATCAAGGTGTTAGTTATTATATGAGTATCTATCTCAATTTCATTGCCATTTATGTGATTTAGATTAGTGATTGCAACTAATGCGTGTAAACGAGTTGACTACTTACTAGAGCTTGAGCTCAGCTTGTGAGTTGTTTTTTTCAAAATAATTTATATTTTTATATATTTTGAGAAAACCTTAAACGACCCTAAGCTTGGCTCGAGCTTGTGTAGTACCTTAAAATGGCTTGAGCTCGTGTAGAATCTTAAACGGGCCAAATCGAGCTCGGTGTGCGTGTGAAGTTAATATATAGGATTCCAAAGGCAGTAAAACTTAAACATACACTAGGCTCGGCGATCCTAAACGAGCTTCAAATACAAGGCTAAGGCTCGGGCTCGGGCTCAATAACTAAACGAGCTTTATTTGATGCTTAAGCTTGGCTAGAGATAGAAAAAGTTGGCTCGTTTCGAGCTTTTTATAATCTTTATAAGTTTTGGTTATGAGTGTTTTCTAGTTTAAGGTTTATCATTCATATTCTTGTGACCATATCAATGTGAATTATGGATGACTAATATCTAACTGAATTTTTTTGTTATCAAGACAGTTTTTGAGAAGATTCAGTCAACAGACAACATGGCAGGGTATGTTAATTACAACATTCTTCTATTTTGTTTAATGTTATAAGTTTAGATAAAATAAATTGTATTATAACTTTTGTTGCAGCGAAGAGGCAGTTATTCCAGTTGAGGCACCGGCCCCGGCACTTGGGGAGCCAATGGATATCTTGGCGAGTGGGCTGGTGTAAGTCCTGAATTATGCACTTGCTTTCACTTTGTTTTGTATCAGAATGAGATTTTAGTAATGGTTGGTTGTGCAAGATTGATTCGGAAGGTAAGGCAAGAAAGGTTGTGGGTTGCTCATGCCTCGTTGTGAAGGTACATTTATAATTCCTGGATCTATTACATCCAGTGGATGATAAATTATCTTTTATTAATTACAGGATTATGGGGAGGAATCTGAAGGTCTTCACATTGTTCAGGAGTATGTGAAATCTCACTAAATACGTTGGCATTTAGTCGAAAAAGTTTGTGGGAATTCAAACTTTCTTTTTGTTGGTTTGGGGACTTTGTTTTTTAGAAATTTTTGAATGGTTTTAGCAGAAGCTGTATTCAAAGATCATTAGATCTGATAATGGAGATATGGTTTTTCTTTTGGTTAATGATATTTGGGTTTTATGTGCTTGAAAGTCTATTCGATTAGGGTGTGGGTTGATTCGGTTGGGTTTCAGGTATCAAAGAATACAATTTTTCATAGGTAATAGTTGTAGTTGGGAATTGAGGGTCGATGAATACTGGTAATTTAGGGGTGTGCATGATTTAGTTTGGTTATTAGACTCAACTAAATTAACCAATGGGTTTTCGGTTAATCGGTTTGATTTATTTAGTTAGTTTTTTTGATTTTTAGTTCGGTTAATATAGATGCATAAACACATGACATGAAGGTATAATAAATACCTGAAATGGAGATGTAAGTTCATGAAATGGAGATATATGTTTATGAAATAAATTTATAAATACAATAGTGGTATAAAACAAGAAAACAAGAAAGGGAGGTATAAAAGCTAGAAATATATGATAAAATGAATGATTTAGTTTGGTTAACCAAGGATACAAAACAATAACTAGTAACCGCTTGGTTAGCTTGTTTTTTGGTTAGTTTTGGTTGGATTTGGTTTACGGTCTGGTTATTGTTCACCCCTAATTGGCATACCACGTTCAATAATGGTAGTGTCACGGTAGTTTGGGTTGACCCAATTTCTGAAAACTCCATTCAAATGCTAAACTGAACTACATCAATTTAATCAAAACCCGCATATAATCGTTATAGGTAAATTTGGTTATGGATGAGATCGGGTTGGGTTTGTTAATAGGGTACGGGTAAAACCGGCGTTCTTTTTTTAAAGTAGTGTGATTTTCTAACAATGGATCATATAAGTAATTAGAGCTGCAGACGAACTGAATGGACGCGGACAATGCCTTGTTCATGTTCGTTTGTTAAGGAAATAATATGTTCATGAACACTTACTTACCGAATGAGATTTTATGTATATGTTCGTTCATTAAGGAAATGAATGTTTTCACAAACATAAACGAACCCAAATAAAATCGGTAGAGCTAGAGATTGAAACCGATGTATTCATCAATAAGAATAATGAAAGTCTGCAAACAAATTGAATGAACACGAACAAGGGCATGTTCATGTTATCTAGTTATATGGACTGATCTTTTTCCGGGTCTATTTTGATAGATAGAGATAGACAGGAACTAAGCAATAAGAACAGAATACCAAAGGCTTACTCCCTTTTCTCTCTACTCTATCTATGAAGGCTATGAAGGAATTCGTTCATAGAATGCTTTTTGCTTGCACTTTTTTATTGAATAGGTCTTCTCCCTTCGATCCGCGAAGTAGGCAAGCAGGAATCTCCATTTAACTTTAAACGGACTCGAACACTCAATTGAACAGTTATTTAAATTCATGTTCGTTTATTTAAAAAATTAACATTTGTGTTCGTTTGTTTAAAATCTAAACGAATATAACTGAACAATGATAAACGAACATATATGAACAAATGTAAAAGTACATAAACAAACATAAACGAATATAAATGAAAACACTTAAATAAACACAGATTAACAAATATAAAACCTTTATGGGGGTGTTTGGGATTGCTTATATTGTGAGAGAAAAAGTTCCATAAGTTACAATTTTGTAACTTATTAACTTAATGAAAAGTTATAATGGAGGCAAAATAAGGAATCCCAAACAAGTAACTGACTCTTGCAAATAATATTTAATTATTTTCTATTAATACATAAACGAACGTTCATGACATAAATGAATGAACGAAATATGTGTTCAAGTTCGTTCGTTTAGCTTCAAGAGTTAATCACAAGTAAGGCTTTTTCCACTAGAAATGACTATAGGGTGTTAGCTGGGTAGGTGTGTTAGTCCAGAGATGGTGTTTTCTAAAAAACTAAAAGGATTGCCAATACAAATGGGTCCTACTGGGACGCCCTAGGCACCCCTTAATACGTGGCGTATAATGTTATACGCCGCGTATTAAGGAGCTATACGCGACCTATAGGGTACGACAACCTAGGACTTTTGTACCCTATATGTCGCGTATAGCACTATACGCGGCCTATCGACAACCTAAGACTTTTGTACCCTATATGTCGCGTATAGCACTATACGCGGCCTATCGGGTACACCATATAAGACAAACACCCCCTTAATACGCGGCGTATAGCACTATACGCCGCGTATCAAGGGGTACCTATTTCCGTTACAAATGGCGATTTCTGCACTGCATAAAGTCATGGGCCCTTGAGAGATTCTTCAAGTTTTGTTTGTTTCATACATTCAATTAAATATATTTTATATTTACATGGGAACATGTCTTTCTTTGTTTCTCATCACCATTTTTTTCCAGCTTTCACTGGTATTTCACGTTTGTTTATTGATTTTTAGTTGCCACTATGCAATAGAAATGGCGATTCGTCACAATGGTTGTTCCCTAAACAACGATTTGTTGTTTCTAAGTGGAAGCGGAGATATTGGGCCGATTATATTTTTCAAAATCCAACATTATTAAAAGACGGTGGGTTGTTACGAGTTAGACGAGGTGATGAGAAGTGGGACTCCATTCGTAAAACGGGAATTCCAGAACAAGTAATGAACACATACGTTTGGCTGGTTTCGCGGGTGTTATCCCGTGTGACAACAGGAAAGGTTGATAGTGCTATTATTTCCGCGCTTGTAGAAAGATGGAGGCCAGAAACAAACACCTTTCATATGCCTTTTGGAGAGGTAACGGTAACATTACAAGACGTACAGATTTTGTGGGGTTTACATGTTGATATTTGTGGCAATGATAAGAGGTTTACGAAAACACAAATTAAGGAAATGTTTTATGGTTTAACGGGTATTATGCTGGACGATGGTGCTATTACTAGGCAAAAAATAAACATGCCATATGTTTTACAAAGATTAAGCAAAATAAACCTTCCTGATAATCCGACTCCCCAAGAATGTCTTCAACGTGCCATGATACGGCCCAGCTGCATGATCCAGGCCCATCATCACATCAAGCAACAAACGCTCCAGTTAAATCACCGATATATTATCGTCCAACTAGAGTTATCAACAAGCCAACTAGATATATTCAATAAAGAATGAAGATAATCATGGAGCATTGGATCTTATCAACTATCTTATATTTCTGTTAGTTTAAATTTGAATTTCATATGTTTTAGTTTATCTTTTTTTCCTTTTCGTTTCCTTTATATATTGTTAAACTTTCATTGATTTAATCAAGTAATTGTTGTTGAATTCCCTTCCCTTCTATTGAGTTCTTGGAGATTATCGGTTGTCTCGAATAAACCGTATCATGCCAGGACAATTATATTTATTCTAATTGGTGCAACACTGTTTCCTGGTAATCGTGCTGATGTTAAATATTTAAACTACCAAGATGATTTATCTACGTGCGACAGACTTAGTTGGGGAAGTGCCGTTTTAGCATTTATGTATAGACATCTTAGCAGAGCAACAAGTGTTAAAACTACAGAGATTGGTGGTCAATGTTCCTGTTGCAGTTATGGGCGTGGGAAAGATTGCCTTTTACGAGTCCAATACTAAACGTGCAACCAAATTATAACAAACCATATGGTGCAAGGTATGTTCACGATAAACTGATAAAAGATATATTTTGACTTAATATTAGTTGTCTCATTAACGTATATAACTAAAAGAGTACATTATTAATATATATATATAAAATAGGTATGGTGTTCATTTATTTAGATTAATGCAAGAAGGCCCTCTAGATCTGTCCAATTTAAAAGCCCATCAAAGGCATATGAAATCATGCAAAGGATCCGAGCCCATCCAAATGATGTTCAGCGGGCTAAACCTAAGTAGCTCTGGCCCATGATTCAAGAGACCCGAAACTAGTTAATCATGCTATCCTTACCTTATGTCCAATAAAATTTATGAAGATCTTCATACAAACGGTTGGGTTGGTGGGAAATGTGGCGATTGGCTTAATATCTATTACTGTATGGTCGTCTCGTCACGATTTGGTTGTCACCCAACCTGTATCCGATTCGATTATCGCAAGTATGGAATATATGAGGTGGTATACTTCTCGTACCGTTATGTTAATAGGAAACCCAACACATATATGGCAAAACGTACGTAGCTTTCCAAATGACGGGGAAGAGTGCAAATTTTGGCATGTGAAAATCTATTAACTTTTGAATGATTTCAATTATTAATTTAAACAATTTTGAATATAAATTAATACTTGGGGGGGGGGGACGACTTTGTGAGCCACGCTTACCAAACAACTAATGAAGAACGTATTAAAAATATGGCTTCTCGATTTATGGGATACACAAATGCCCCAGCGCATATGGGTTATTGGCCTACCTTTGAGACAAATGCCATGGCTAGTGAGGTCTATCCCATTACTCGACAGTTGCCAAGAAAGCAAGCTCCAAGGGCTCGTTTTGCGAATGTGGTTCAACCGCAGCTTATTAACCCAAGTTTTGATATATCTTTGATGGGATTGAATCACAATTTTGAGATGGGTGGTTCTTCAAAACACTTAAAACCAAACTAACCGAATTTTATTACTCATATCGTCCAATTCCCAATTGCCAAGGTGGATCATTTCACGGCACCTGAGTTAATTCATGCCCAGTACCAAGAACGACACGTGAAGTAGGGGAACCACGTTTCCCAGGAGGGAGAAACATAAAATCAAGCGTGGGACCCCGATGATAGCGCATTAGAAGCACATGCTCCGTAATGCATGAGAACATGTCCTTGGGAGGGGAACAACAGCCGGAAACGGTCACGACAACTTAGAAGAACCTAGTGTGCTAATGCCAGAAAGCCTCCTCCATGTGGCACCTAGTATACCATTTTATGTTAATGTTTTTTTTTCCGATGTACGGACCTATATTAATAAAATTAAATAATTGCTTGGTCATTTAGTTGAGCATACTTCACATGTGTTACATATTTTAGAAAGTTGGGATTGTTTCAAAATTTATTAATTGCTATGTTATTTAATTTTGATTTATGACAAAATAAATAAAACTATGGTGAATTCTGCATTTTGCCCTATAAATATTTCATAATAGACATGCACAAATCGGGTTCACCTTGAAAACCCGAACCGGTTCGGAACCGGTTTTTTCACACCGGGTAGAAAATGACACCGGGTCCAGTCAGGAACCGGTTCGGTTCCCGCCCCCGAACCGGTGCCCAGAAATGCAAACTTTTAGGAACCGGGTAGGGTTGGAACCGGGACCGGTTATTACGTAAAAACCGGTTCCACCGGTTTTTTTTTTTAAATTCAAACATTATAGCCGTTAGAAACCGGTTCCAACGGCTATATAGCCGTTTTTGACCATTGGAACCGGTTTTATTACTATATTTAGCTAATTTTCATTCTATAAATATCAATGTATGAGTGTGTACTTGTTAAACCACTTCCAAAACTATAAAACACACTCCAAAACACAATTAAGCTTAAACCGACAACAAATGGCAACTAATGACGACGTTATGGTGATCGAAACAACAAGATGCCCCGATGTTTGGGTTTATTACGATTTGTGTCTGATGACCGACTCACATGAGATGGCACGTTGCAAATATTGCTTGAAGTTTCTTAAAGCAGGGTCCAACTCGACATTACGAAAACATACGAATAAGTTTTGTCGAGAGAAAAGAAGTTTGGATGCTAAAAAAGCGGAAGTGGGAGAATCGTCCGGCTCTACAACCCAAAAATAAGTATTCCCAAATTAAAACGACGGACTTTGTTTTTAAGTTTTAGTTGTTTTGTTTAGTATCGTTTATGTTTTAATAATGTTTGTAATAGTTATTGTTCAAAAAAAACCCGCCGGAACCGGTTCTTTCGGGTAGGAACCGAACCGGTTACAATATAACCGGGTTGGAACCGATGGGGACATACAAATAGGAGAACCGGGTACAATTTTCGGGTACAAAAATACCCAAACCGGATATTGGGCCAACCGGGTAGGAACTGGAACCGGTTCCGGTTCGGTTCCATCAGTTAGGTTCTGGAACCGGTTTTTTTGTGCACGTCTATTTCATAATGCTATTTATTTTCATCCTCTTTTTACCATTCTCTTCAAAATAGTTTCTCTCTCTTAATACAGAAATGACAAAGAAATGACAAACCGATGGCATGGGACAAGAAATGGTTCATCTTCAAATGGAATGGATGTGTTGGAACTAGACCATGATGCCGATGCGTATGGGTATTGCTCGAGACAAAAATTTCCTCCATTGTAGTAGGTTGAAACATTAAACATTTAAACTTATGTTTAACATTGCTTACGTTTAAATTTTAAAAAGCAGGTAACATGCATTATTTTTAGTATACATACCAATATGCCCTGATGAAGAGAGTGGGTGCCTTTTCCAGATTGTTATGCAGTCATTACAAATTAATTCCATGTACACATAAGAATTTGAATCTTACTTCTTACGACACCAGATCGTCGCCAAAAGCAATGAAAATGCATTACTTGTGATCAAACCTTATAGATGCCATGTGTTTGGAAAGGTTCTTTTTAATAAAAAAATTACACCCCATTTTAAAAGTGTAGTTCATTTCTGAACCTGCTATATAACCCCAAGGCCTTAAAACTGACTTTTGTCCATAACATTAAATAAGTATCATGGCTTGCAAAAACAAAAAAACAAAAAACAAAAAAAAAGAAAAATAAAAGAAAAAAGAAAATGTAATCAACTACATCGATGCTTTGGTTTCAATTGTTGGAAGATAGACACCTTCTGCTGCCAACCAAACATTATCTGCCTTTTTCTCCCGCACACCGCAAACCTGCAAAAAATATATTGTTTTTATGATGATATTTAGTGCATTATTTATTCTTAAAAATGGATTATGTTTTGACTCGTATAATGATGTTTTAACTTGCTCTTCCTGTCACTAGTATGTTTGAAAATAATGTAAAAGTAAATAAGATGAACAGACAACAGTTCTACCCCAAATGAAGTTACTGTAGTAGTAATGCCTACTCTTGTTAGAAGCCCCATATAGGCAACTAGTTTAGTTATAAATAACAAAGGAATAATTCATCTACCAGTAACCTTTATTATTCCATTAAACTCTTTCGAGCTTGTACCATTGTTGTGAAGTATTTTAGAATTGTTAAAACTAAAAACTGAGTAATCACACATATATGAAACTATTAATGATTATTCTATTCAAAGTTTAACCTAAAGTAGGAGGTAAGTGTGCAGAAAAATAGAATCACTGAAGAATAACCAAGTTTCATATATGTTCCATTTTGGTTATTGAATTTAGAAAATCTTGAAAAGAATTCACAAATAATTAAGAAACTTGATTACTAATTCATGATTACATCCCTTTAAAAAAATATGATATAAAATACTCGGAATGTTTCTGACCTCTTGTTGACCGCCAGCAATGCGGTTGTACTTTTTATCATGGCTGTGTAAATATCCACTTGTGTCGACATGGCGAAGCCTTATTCTTTGATCTTGTCTCCATGTTTTCCCGCTTCCCTCAATTTCAAGTCTTAACAACATAAACAAATTTCAGATGTTCTGTAATAACTTACAACATAATATAACAACAAATAAAGTAAAATAATACAGGTGTGCCTCAGTCTCACCTCCAATAATCTCCTGTATCTGAATTACCATCATCTCCAAAGCAACTCACCTGCATATAACCTCAAGTAGTTGAATTGCAGTCTTTAAATAATCTTAAGTGAAATGAACAGCCTAAAATCTATTTTAATGCATGCAGCCATCTAAATCATTTTATTCAAAATTTAGATTAATGTTGTCAAATTCTCGTTTTCCTAATTATAATTAATAAATTAATTCAGATGCCATTCACAACTACTTTTTAAATATGGATTTAAAAGTTAGTGGGTCCACTCACCTCAAGGTTGCCTGATATTGGTGAAGCATGTAAGTGACTATGAAGCCATCTTCTGGTTTTCATGTGTTGCAACCGAATGATGGTCCCACTTTTAATGTTGTCTCCAGGTTTGTAGGAAGTCTGGGACTCAGGTCTAACAATCTGGCATGTAAGACACCATTTGAAGTAAAGAATCAGAAATATAATAAACTCTAAACATAATAATAATGTAATACATTTAACAAAGTACATCATTAAAAAGATCTTATCAATGCATTCAGAATGAACCAGTATTGAAACATTAGCGATGTTCACATTGGTTTTAACTTCACCACAACACCACCGAATAAAATATAGCACTTAATTCAATAGAGTTAAATCATATATAATTCAGAATTTAGTTTCAATGCGATACTTTATATTTATTTAAGAAGTTGTATCAACACTATGTAAAACACATAAAGAAACCATAATATGTAATTAAAATGGCAATGTCTCGAAGCTGTTGAGTTATGAGAACTTCTCAAAAATTCAAAATGCCTATATGATAATTCAAGTGTTTAAATGAAAGTTTCATTGAGGTTGCCCACATAACGCATGGGTTATAAACTAGTATAAAAAAATAAGAATTAGAACATAAACATACCCAGTAGCTATTGGCATCGTTTACATTTGGAAAACCAGTAACAGATTGCTGCCCACTGCCAGATCCATATGGCACATCGTGCGAGTGTAGTCGGAACTTTGTCTTTTCATGCATCAACTTGATCACTGATCCATAAGTAATCTATAAAACAAATGAGACTAAATGCAGTATATTAAGTTCCAACAAGTAAGTACGAAAACGTAGTAGGCTAATCTTGAATCTGGATGCATCAAATACTGTTCATATATATCACAAACCGAGTTCCAAGAAATGAGCTTAAATGCTATAAATCAAGTTACAACAAGTAAGCATGAAAACATAGTACCATGAGCAACAAAGGAACGATCCGCGCATACGTGTGCAACATATTCAGTGATATTTCTATTGGTATTCCAAACAAACACCACTAAGCAGATACACAAGGCCTTATCTCAAGCACTGCAAGGGGGTGTTCGGTTCACATAATTTTTTAGAGGAATTGGAATTTAAATTGGATTTGGAATTGGAATGGATTGCTTGAAAAATTCCAGGATGTGTTTGGTTGGATTCTTTGGAATGGATTCTTTAAACTGGCTACAATCAGATTTTGTTTTAAGGAAAAAAATAATAAACATAATTCAAACCTTTCTACCAGTGAAAAAGCGTGACGGTGGTGGAGAGCGACAGTGGACGAGCATGGCGGTGGTGTAGGAAGGTGGCGGAGGAGGACGTCCGGTGGATGAGTGTGAAGGGAGGCGATGGCAGGGTTTTACAACATTCCTCCTCTTTCTTAAAACAATCCTTTCAAAAGAGAGGATTTTGAAATCCCATGAAATGTGGTATTTGATGGGATTTAGTTTCAATTCCAATTCGGCAATTCCTTTCTTTATTAAAACGAACACACAATTTTGTGGAATTTAAACTCCCATTCCATCGAATTCCTTCCGAGAATCGACCGGATACTACTTGCTTATCAAATTCATCACAGATTGTTCCTTATATCTAAAATCACCAAAAACTTAGTGTACACATCTTTTCAACATCTTAAAAGTATTATTAGCATCAGTTTTAGAACTTGATTTTGGGCATTTAACCCCCAATAACTTCAACTTTTCTTCTTACAGAAGAAAACAGAGCCCACATATTGAAACTACATCCAATCAACTAGGTGCTACTGAAGTGCCTAGCAATAGAATAGCAGTGTATGAACTCCAAATCAAATTCAACAATGGAATGAGAAAAGTCCTAACTTCTGAATGTTATAATAATTATACATTTCATTAGAATTTTATTATAGTTATTTTTATATAAAGATCAATATCATTGCAGCATTTTCCTGAAATCTACTTATTTCAATCCTGAAACTAGATCTAGTATCAAATAGCAAAGTAATTTCAATCACAGTAAGATAGTTAACCTAATAAATCATTAAACATTGATAAACTGACGAACTAAATTCGTAACTATATCTTCGAATAAATAAACTAATTACCTCAACGCCTTCGGAATTGGCAGCATAGACAGCAGATGAGGTATAATCCGAGTGTAGACTTAAGAGCAGTAAAATAGCGAGACCGAAGAAACACAACGCCATGGCGAATAGCACCACGATGAACCAAAGCCGAAATTCACGATCCGATTTAAACAATGACTGCAGACCTAATGATTCGTGTAGGTTTCAATGGACGTAATGACGGTGAGGTATCCGATGCGATGCCGTCACGGTTGCTGTGTGTGTGTGTGTGTGATTTGCTTCAACAACGAACAAGTGACGTATGCTTTGTGATTTTCGACGACGGTGGTTCCACGTCAGTTACAGGAGATTAGCCAATGACGTCGTTCCACGTGGCGAATATGATGTGTTGTGTAAATGTAAGAGTTCAAGGGTAGTTTCGTCTAAATAGAAGTTACAGTTACCCCCCTGTACTTTAACAATCTGCTTCTTTTTGCATACTAGACACGTATTGAGGAGGTTTTTTGTTCACCTTCAAATATCATAGTTCGGATATAATGAGATGGAGTTAACAAGAATGCAAGAAACTTTGGTAATCAAATAGCCTTTTCATCATAGAGTCGCCAAAAATATGAGTTGTTCATTCGATTCCTTACTGTTTAATTGTTCATTTTTGAGTAAACTTTGTAGTCGACTGGATGTGTCAATGATTATATATGTATTTGTTAATACCATGGGTGTTTATGACCTATTACACCTGCCAAGTTGTTCAAACCAATTTAAAAACTAAAGTTCAATTGTGTTGTTAACTTGGAACCCGTCAACTACCTTTGCATTTATAATAATTAATTAATATTATTTTTTTTATAATTCATTTATGAAGACATATTGACTTGTGATGGTCTGGGCATGTGAAGAGGAGACAAGTAACAACGTCAATTAGAGCAGTGGAAACCCTAAATGTCTAAATGTAGAAGGGAGAAAGAGTAGAGACAGACCTAAATTGACTTAGGAGGAGTGGATTAGATAGGGATTTGCTAGAGTTCATGGATGATAGGAGTTCATAGAGACGTAAGATTAAGGTTAATGACTTGTAGGGAATGTCACTTTCGTGTGTTAAATTTAGCTTAGGGCTAAGAATCCTACATTTTAGAATAACTTTGCATGTGATCATTCTTTTGTTTGTATGTCTATTTGGTACATGTGTGTAGGGGTGTCAATCGTGTCGGGTTGTTGGGTTTCGGGTTGACGTGTTAGCGTGTTGAGATTCTTCAACCCTAACCCAACCCATATTTTTATTCGTGTCGACCCATTTAAATTTGTGTCGTGCTCGGGTTGCGTTTCGGGTAAACCTATTTACGTTCATATACGAATATGAGTAATACATATTGACTTAGTAATAAATTAAACAATTAATAACTCTTATTCATATAAAACTTGTTAATAATTTGTGATAAATTTAATTGTTTTTGTGTATTTATCTCTCATTCCCAATTAACAAACTTAGATTTATATATTTAGCTCAAGGTAAGAACAAATGAGTGAAATAACCAGTGAAATAGACAGTTAGAACTAATAACTTGAAAACGTTGGAAGTAAAGAGTAGATAAAAATAGTGTAAAAAGAAATAAGTTTCACTTTTAAAAGTTAATTGATCTATAAAAATTTAAGAATCTAAGTATTTAACCTTAAAATTTAAACTTCTTATCTTTAAAATTGTTAAACGGGTGAACAGGTCATCCCACTTTTTAACGGGTCGGGTCCAGTGTGACATGTTTTTTAAATATGCCGGTTTCGGGTTGACATGTTTAAGAAAACGGGTCGTGTCGGCAGGCCCAAAACGTATATATTTTTCATGTCGGGTTCGTGTCAGGAATTGACACCCCTACTGATGTGTGTTTCTATTTTGTCTGCTATGGAGTCCGGGACTTTGGGGTCTATTTGAAAGTGACCTTTCTATCCCATGGGTAGAGGTAATGTTTGCCTACATCACATCCTCTCCGGGCTCTACCAATGACTTTTGCTATTCGTAAGATTTACTGGGTACGATCTTTTTTTTTTAATGAAGACATACTATTTTGATCATTTCTAGAAATCCAACACAAAATAACAATGTATGAAAAACCATATCGAATTAAACAAACCCCTGCTTCTATGAGCTATAGTTAGCGGTTCAATACAATTTTTTTTGTTAAACTGTTTGAACGATAAAGGCCTGTAGTTGAAACTAATCTCATAGAATCTAGTAAAAAACTATAACATACAAAATGAGCAAACACATGCAAAATGATGCAAAGAATAACATCTAAACAATCATCATCACCATCATCATTTTTCATGTATATGCCAGCCCTTTTAATCTACAACCTAAAAACATCATTACCACAACAATTTGTACACAAACTCTTGTCCCCATATTCCATATAACACTACAAAACACTACCATCACTGATTACTCATCTGACAAACGCAACTCGTCAATAACCCTTGCTAACCCCAACCCATTTCCATCATCGGATCTTCTCCCTTCAGATTTACCATTTTGACCTTCTGACCCGTCCTTTGTGGGTCCCACATCTACACACTCATTGAACCTGAAGCAACTAATAAGATGGTCGTTAGTAAGCCCGGCCACTTGTAAAAATGAGTAAACAGCTGTGGGGCCAACGCCTCGGAAACCTCGTTTCACAAGATCTTTGCTTATTGCTTCTGCTTTTGATGTTTTGATTGGTACTTGACGGGGGTAACGGAATTTGTTAACTATTGGCTTATAGTTTATGAAACCCCATATGTACTTGTCAAAAGACCCAAACTCATCAGTTATCTGCAACATCAAAATATGTGGAATATTATAGCAATGTCTGTATAATATAATATAATATAGTTGCATATGTACATATTATTATTATGTATAATTACCTTGCAAACTTGGTGAGCATTTTCAATAATTCCTCTTAACTTCACCTCTGAAAGAAGAGAAGTTGCGGGGTTGCCAGGTGTCGTTAACTTCTTATCGTTCAATTTTGAGACATCAACGGGGTCGAATCCAAGAAACACTTCCCTGCGTATAGGTCACATTTAATTTTGAATTAGCTTAGGCTAAAAAAGAATAATATTTTGCAACTCATATGGTTAGAATATTTTCTTGCAAAGATAGTGTTTAGCTTACCTAAACAAAAGCCTTTTGCTGAGAATAGCGGGCCAGGTCAGTTCAGCCAAAGCAGTTGATAAACTGAGCAGTTCAAACAGTTTCCTGAAATAAATAATATAAATATTATTTTCAGAATTATACTTCAGTATTATATTTAAAAAGGATTAAAAAGTTGCAAATATTTCTGGCGCATACTTGTCGTCATGAACTGGGACTCCCCATTCTTCATCATGGAAAACAGCATAAACAGGATCTTCAAAACCAAAAAAGAAAAAAGTTGTTAAGCAGTGGATAACTAGAAACAAATAAAGATTTAAAAAGGAGGCGTTAGAATACAAAACCAATGTTTACTAAGAAGGCTCGAAACATAATGGGGAAAGACTTTTAAAGCTTGCTATCTCTGAAAGAAGCTAAATGTTAACTTTAGAGACTTAATGTAATATGCAAAAATAATTAAATAAATTGCATTATATTTTAATCATGGATTTAAGAACCTTTGATCATCATTCATCTTCCTGGTTTTTATGAAGCATTATGTATATTCTAAGTTGCAAATGGCAACTTTATCAGATTCGTTACTTAATCGACACAATATTAAATGATTAACAATTATGGTAAAACATTGATAACTGAAAAAAGAAATGCTATATATTTTATAAAACTGAAACAAATCACTACTGCTAGGTTTTATAAATGGCAATCTTTTAAGTGAAAACGACCAATGTGTCTATAAAACCCTAAAAACAAAATAATATACATATTTTTCATCCATGTTTCTGGAATTACATGCTGAACAAAAAGCCCGCAATGAAAACAAGGATTTAAATAAAAATTTCTTGAATGACAACATTATAGCTGGTATTTTCGTGAAAATGTTAGAAACAGTGCTAGAAATTGTATGAGTTTCTAAGAGTGGATCACCGTATTTAAGTGTCCGTGTATATCTATATACCACATATGGCTTCATTATTGTTTCAGAATAAAGTAAGAAAATGTCATTATCACAGCTAGGAACAAGATAACAAACAACTGAGCATGCAGGCACTCTCAAATACTTTACAAAACAGAAAACAAAGGACCAACTAAAGAGAAGGGGGTTATCATGATATAAAAATGTGTAAATAACTCAAAATCAGAAAGAATGGCCTCGCCATCCGTATAAGTATAACAGTATATATTATAAAATACTACGCTGGGATACTTCCTATTATAGAAATAACAATTACTGACAGAGATACTCAAGGTTAAGATCTAGGATACGATTAATGCCCATTCAAATACATTCAGAAATTGTAGAACCAAGAAAGCACAGTTAAGTAATACTTTGTATTATTCATAGCCTTTTATTATACCGGTTACCAAGAACTCTTAGATCAGTAAATGAAGCTAATAAATGATGTGTTGAACTATTGATCATAGCAATTTAAAGTTCTCCAATCTCCTAATGAGCGAAAAGTAATCTGCAGCCTATAACTAAATTGATTAAACAAAGGTATGGTAACTATGAACTATGTAAATAGCATAGGTTAAATCTTTACACCAGCAAATTCCATTTACAGCTATCATCTATACACCTCATAAACCTTAAAGAACGCATCAATAACCAATAACAGTGACAATCTGACCCGGCATGTAAAGCCCTCATTGTCCCTTTCAGAAAGTGTATAGGGCTCAAATCAGAGGTATCTATGACTTAATATAGGATCCTCCATATCAAATGGTGCAAGAAACACCTACACTCATATCATAGCTTGTAACCCTAGCAGCCTAAGACATATTTAAGAGTCATCAGAAATACAGTTATCCATCATAAAAGTAACAAACTCCGACTGAACAAAAGCACAAACAAACTAAAAGGTACTTCCACATGCTACTGATTTCAAAGAAATAGTTGAACTACTGTTTTCTAAAGAATCAAAGTAAATTGAATATAACATAAGCAAATTCTACAAGCTATTTGCTAGCTCTAATTCTATCATTATCTCCAGTTCGTATAACTTCATGTCACAATAGCAAGTTAAACATATTAAAAAGAACTCAGTTTCAGATTAAATATTATACCAGTATTAGCAGTCACCCAAGCACATCTCTTGCGTCCAGCCGAACCATCACCCGAAGCCTCCAACAAACCATCACTCTCCACAACTTTTCCACTTTTCAAACCAGCAGACTGCTTACCACTAACCGCCTTAGGCGTCACACTCCGTCGACTAACAGACGCTCGACTATGCGACGAATCGGACGAAGCATCCGAGGAGCACGAAGCACTCATCGACAAATTCGACTTCAAGAGCTTCGAATCCTTCCGCCTCAAACTCGACTGCGGTGGCAGAATCGGAGAAGTAACCGACTTCGAATTGACTGCCAAATTAACCGACGACGATGACTTCTTAACCTCGTCTCGTTTACCTACTTTACTCTTCGGTTTGGCAGCCGGCTTACGCAATTCCGTCGCCTTGTTTCCCGCCGGCCCTAGCACCGGCCGTGATTCCACGTCAGCAACATCCATCGGTGCATCCGCCGTAACTCTCGGTGGCTCCGACATTAACAGTATTTGAATTATAAAAAACAAAATAATATTCTAGGGCACAGAAACCGAAGAGTTGGAAATTTTCACATAGATTGGAAAATTAGTGAAATGTACCGACGGAGTGAGTGCAGATCGGCGCCGGCGATGGAGAGATAGATAGCTCAGTGGACGGACGGACGGACGGACGGCTGAGATGCTTCTAGAAGAGTTGGAGTTATGAGGTCTGCTCGGTAAAGTCCAAATTAGACTTTGATTATTAAAATCGTAATTAATTAATTTTGGCATTTAAATTTGTCTCTGTGTCACCTGCTCAAGCTAAAAGACTGTAAAGCGTAAATGTTTGTTATACTGTCGAGCCTGATGTTTTTTTTATTTTCTTTTTTTTAAATTTATTTATTTTATAATAGTAATTATACTGTTTTGTTACGTTTTATATACTATTATTAGACCACCTGTAGTGAGCGATAAAATGGACATATTTGGGGCGAATTTTTTTGTTAAACGTCGCCCGTAGGTGACTAAAGGGCGAAATGGGGTGGGTGGGGGGGCGCTATGAATTCTTGTCGGCCAGTTTGCCTTTTGTTTTATTATTATTTAATGGGGTGTGTGTGTTATATAAATACATATATATGGGACTAAAACATTATTACATCCCTAAAACAAATTTTTTTCATTTGCTGATTATGTATCACATGACATAAAACGCCCCCATTTTATAGCATCTCCACTACAGATAACCTTATACTTCAACTTAATGCTTGATAAATGCTAGTTGTGTTTTTATAAAGAAATTTAGATAAAAACTAGCTTGATTTACACTTATATATTTAAATAAATCTTAGAGCATCACCTTTTGATTGGATCTAGGAGCATAAAATAATATCGAATCTTATAGTGTTCTATATAGGTAAGATAAATATTTAGTTGGTTTATAAATAACAACCTTTCTTTGCTATTAGTTAGGTAGACAAGGTAACTATGGGAGTTTGTACCCGTTCGTGTGACCATTGTTTCTTAGACTGCACACTATGGGCATGGTCCAGGGTAAAATTGGGCTGATATTCGAAAGGAACACCGTTGAGGGGCGGCCTTGAAGGGGCGTTCAAGTTTCAATAATACCACTGTGATTATTACAGATGTACGAGGGCGAGTGGTTTCTTGGTCTTATGCTAGTACTTGTGGCTTCAAAGGTACAAGAAGGAGGGACGTCGTTTGCTGCTCAAACCGCAACGACAAATGTTATTTGTGCAATAGTAGATCAAGGTATGCAACAAGCATAACTCATGATTAAAGGTCCTGCGGGGGGGGGGGGGGGGTCACGAAGACTGGCGGTATTGGGGTGTTTTTATGGGCTCATCTACTTTTCACTCTCTCTTTTTCTCATACACACATACATTGGGGAGGGATTATTTGAAAACTTATTTGGCTTTAAGAACTTAATTTTTTATCACACATTTAGTTAATTGCTAGAGAGTATGTAGTTAGGAATCTACATATTCTAATATAAAATAATTGTAGACACGTGTCAGTTTGTGGTTAATTATCACAATTTTTTTCTCTCAAAAATTAATATATGTCATAAATCAATATTTATTCATTTTCCATTTACACTCAATATATATCTATAACATGACTAAATTATTAATTTTTATTTAAACTCTATTGATATTATATCTATACACTTTTATAAAAATAAATATTTACATATTATACTATTATACATTGTTAAAATATATTTCACAATGTACTTGGTGAAATTCAAAAATCAACAACAAACCGTGTTTGTTAAATTTTTGAAAGAATATAATTTTGAATGTTATCATTAACATATTATATTATGTATATTGTTGAAGATTGTAAATAAAAAAACCAAAAAAAAAACTTAAATATGCTATAAATTCACGAAGTAATATTTTTAATCATTAAATTATAAATATATGATCAAAACTTTATCCATTTTTTCGAAATTAAATCCATTTATCTTTTGTTTTTTTTTTACATTGTCATATAAATTTATAAATTATAAATATGTTAATTAAATCTGTCTATTTATTTTTTCAGTTAATTTAGTAAACTATACAAATATGTGTTAAATTATAAGGATAATATATACCAATCACTTTCAAATATAATAAAGTTTATCATATTTAGTTTCTTTGGGTTTTTTATCAATGATTGCTTCGGGTTTTTTGTGTAACTTAAATTTGATTGTTACGGGTTAAAAGTTGGTAAATAGATCGTTTGGTACTTAACTAAATTTGGCTCAAATTTGTTACGGGTAAAAAAGAAGTAATCTGAATATTTTTAAAATTTTGAGAAAACAAATAGATTTGTCGTCAAACTTGTTATGGGTTCAAAGTAGACTTGAGAATGTAAAACAAGTGAAAGTTAGAATTTTAAATGTGATCAGGTTTCAAATTTATTTTTAAGGGCATTTTTGGAAATAGTCAAAAGATTCGGGATTTTGCACATTGAGTATTTTTCCCATGACTATTAAAATTTAAGAAAAAATGACAAACACTTCCGACATGCCACCTTCAGGCCTATCAATGCTTTTAACTTTTATCACATTAGAAAATTTGTGTCAGCATTGACTTTTTCCTTAAATAGTGCCAAAATGTTGTATGTGAAGCATGTTAAACAAAATTATGCTCAAGTGAATCAAAACATTCACAAAATTAAACGGGTTAACCTATTATTATTTTTGTTTGTCAATTGGCAAAGTCGAGAAACCCCTCAAAATTTTCAAAATCTTTTTCATGGTGTAGCTCAAAACTATTATTATATGAGAAGTATTCTCCGAAATTAGTTCATAACCAAAATTCTTTCAATTATACATATATGATACTGAGAATAAATTTTCAATAAATGGAGTGTTTTGGGTATGTGTTTGTACATGCGTTATTTTTTTTATTATGTTTCTTTTTTTTTTTTTGGAAAAATCATCTTGTGATGTAAATAAATCAATTTATGTATAATGATACAAGCATAGATGTCATACATTTTTCTATATACATTATGTATTATTTTATTTATAACTTAATTATTTAGATCATCCCGTATGCTACACGGGCTCCAAAGCTAGTTAAACTTAATATAATATCAACAGAGAGGAATATTACTAAATGGTGAAAAAAGTATTTAAGTAAAATTCATACAAATAAGACATAACATCAATAATGCAACGCTGCTTTCTCATCTGGATCTCCCCCAATCGACAGTGTTGTTTCTTCCCAATCGACGTTCCTATCTCATCTGCGATCCCTCCCAACCCTCAACCAAGTAATCTTTTTTCTCCGGATGCAAATTTTATTACCGAAATTCATGAACCGTTTGGTTCGTTCTTTCTTCTCCCATATGCTAAGGTGTTTGTGTGGTTTTTCTAATATGTAATTTGCTTTAAATAAGGACTTAAAAGGGTTTCACGAACATGAACAAGTTCATTCCTTCGCGGGCAACACGGGCACGAAAATTTCGTGCAGTTATGTGTTCGTGAAACGTTCGTTAGACTAGTTAAAGCTTACCGAACGATCATGAACGGGCACGATTAAGGCTTCATTGTTCAGTTCAGTAAGGTCGTGCTCATTCATTTATGTTCATGAACGTCTAATAACGTGTTCTTCATTTACGTTCATTAAAGTTCGTTTGTTTTTTTATACTTTTATAATATATAGTTTTTTTAGTTTCACTATATTAGACAAATTATATTTCTTATCTGTGTAATGATGTTTCAAATTTCAGTTTATTTATATTTGACGAGTTGAAACAGAAAATACAGCACCTATCTACACATCAAAACCGTGCAGTTTTTTGAATCATCATGTTATCATTGTACCACTTTTGTTTAGGTAGTGTTCTTTTAGTCGTAATTGTAATTGGGACTATCAATTTGCTTGCAATTTTTATTTGTGTACATAGGTTATTTGGTTTGGTAGTTGTGAAGAATTAATTAACCAAATTTAGTTGATCATGTGATTATTAATCACAATATCACAGATATACATATGGGAGTGCAGCTCAGGGATATGTGTATATAAGTTCTTTCGCAGGTACATGTTTATTTATATAAAATACGTGCGTGAAACACGTGTATTTGCCTATATATTTGCTTACAATTTCAATTTATGTATACAGACTATTTGCAAGAAAAAGGTCATGAAGTTGCAAACAACAACACACGCGTCATACCACATCCACTCGCAGCGCACATCGGCTAACTCAAGCTACTTGACCTGACAATGACAATGAAACCAGATGGCGGTATCATTGTCAACAAAGTTACAAACATAGCATTCAACTAGCCGGTCAAAACGCAAAACAATCAAATACCCCTCACAGTCACACCAGTAACACCTAATCCCAAAAACGCCACCTTGAAAATGCATGAACCTGATACCTCGGGTCCTATTCTCCTGTTACTTTTTCTATCTCCTATTGTTGATTAGAAAAATAACTGTGACAATTGCAGGCAACGAAGGCCCGATGCAAAGAGGTTTAACCGAACTTGTGGAAGCGGCTCATATTCCCAAACACTTGTGCATGATGACGTGGAGAAAACTATAGGGTGGTTTAACCGAACTTGTGGAATCGGCTCATCTTCTCTTTTGGGGCAGCTTGTGTTTATTTTATACCGAGGGCATTTTTGGGGGCTGAAATTTGGTTATCATGTTTTTAATACGTATATCTTGATTATCATGTAACTTTGGTTTAATGGGAATATGGATATTGTAGTTACTTTGTTCGTGTCAATCTTTGTGCATTTGCATTTTAAGTATGAAATATGGTTTGCGTGGATGCTTAAATCGTGTGGTTTGCATTGGAACTTGTGTTATGGTTGCTCGTGTCCTTTTCCGGTCTTTCGATTGTTCAGGTTTTAAGCGAGTGTTGTGGAAAGGGTAGGTAGGTTTCACGGGCATTTGTTTTTTAACGAGCTACAAAATAACATGGCGGTAATTTAACTTCCATATTGCAACACTCCTAAGTTATTAGTTCAACTAGACCACTTTCGTCCATAAACATATTTGGAATGCCACTATAAAATATGACTATAAAAGGGCTCCACGCTAGTTCATGATCAATTCTTTTTATAACTATTTATCATTCAATGTTTTAACCAAACAAATACATTCATTCAGCACAAAATAGTTCAAAGGGGCAAGATAGTCATTTTGTACAGTTATTCAGATGTCCAACCAAACAGACTTTAACTTGTTCAGATCTTACTGGTTCAGAGTCTCTTAACCATTCAGACCTCTTATTTATTCAGCACTTAATGATTCAGCACAAGCCAAACAGCCCCTTACATAAATTATACAAATGGCATACACTACACAAACTACATATACTATACAAAAATACACATATCACATAAAGTACACAAATTACATAAAGTAATATTAATCTTTTATTTTGTAAATTCTAAACCTAAAAGCTTATTATTCTTGTATACACAAAATAGAAATAAATCCAAAATCTAAATTGAATATATAAAAAGCATTTCAAAATTTATTAAAAAAATTCAAATTAAAGTAAGAATGAAAACAAAATTTTCAAATAATACTCATTAAAAAATATATAAAAAAAAAACTTGTTTCTAGGTCGCATTACCTATTGAGGTTGTAGATCAGACAAAACCGAATTCATAAATTATTACTTCATCATCATTATGGCCTGAGGATGAATCAAACTGGACCTGAGCTTAAATTAATATACTTTTTCTGTTTCCTTTATGGTGGTTCAGATTTGGTTCTATAGTGGTTCCTTATTCACGGGGATAGAAGTCATTTTAGATATAAAGTGGACAGAAGTTTCAACAGAAAGACGAGCAAAGGAAACGACATTGCAATCGATTTGTCTTGATCTCTCTTGACGTGTCGGTATTCTAAAGGGGAATATGGAGTCCAACTTATGTAATTTGGATAATATATGTAATTTTTGTAGGTTTATGAAATTTTGGTGATTTTATATAATTTGTGTAGTATATGCAATTTATTTAATTTGGATAATTTATTTAATTCGTTTAGGTTTATGTTTTTTAGATAATTAATGTAATTTGTGTAGTTGTGATTATGATTTAGGTAATTTATGTAACAATATAGGTAATATACGCAATCTTGGGTAATTTTAATAATTTGTTAATTTTGTCTAAAATATAAAGATTTTATTGAAAGAGAGAATATCTACCTATTCTAATAAAGTAAAATAATCTGAGACACTTGTTAGCATACACTTCTTTTCCCGCCCAAAGCTTTATGTACCCGTTTACAATTGACACGGGTCATTTGATTATTTTCTTGCGGATCCTATATCATCTTATGGCCCGTTAGAAATTAGAAGGCAAAACCCTAATTTTCATCTTTCTCTAATTGTGGTTCGTCTAATTATCTCTCTAAAGAATCCATCGAGTCTTGATTTCAATCGTCAAGAACCACGGTACGTTAATTAGGATTTGATTTGAAACCCTAACCTCTAGATATCTCAAGAATCTGTTTTCCATCTTCAAGGTATTAATAAGATAGGTTTTTTTTTCTCTAATTAAATTGTTCGGTCTTCCATTCTTCTCCATTGACAATGATTACTTTTTGGATTGAATAGAATATATTTTTCTCACAAACATTTTTTGCTTTTTTATTTGATTTTGCATCTTTGGGTGATTTTCTGTTAACTGCATATGCTAGAAAGAAACCTTTAAGGGGTTATTTGGTCAAGGGTTTGGATTTGAGAATAGTATTTGACAAAGTAGGGCTGATAAGATTGGGTTTAAAATAGTATCTACATGTATGGCCATATGAAACTTTTTAAATTTTTGAACAAATGATCATATCAAACTAATAGTTGAGTTTAAAGATTGTCATGTGCTAATTGCCTTTTGATACCATGATAAGTTATTTTAGTGCTTAACTGATTAACTGTGTTTGATATAATCTATTTGGACAAGGAGTTTAAAGTTTTTTTTTATTGTAAGAAGCATAGACAAATAAACTATTTTAATGATCAATGCTCAAACACTCCCTTAATGCATACATGCTCTTGTAACATTGAATTTTTATGTGTTCATACTTTCTCCATCAATAGATTAATTCAAGCTTGACTACTATTAACAAAAAAAATGTTTATTTGGCTAATTTAGTTTTTTATCTTTGCAGTACTGCGAGGGAGTTTGAAGAATTAGTGTAGATTAGATAAAAGTTGAAGTTGATATTACAATGTGGGGACAACTCTATAGAATAGTAATCAAATTTTAAAATTGTTCCAATCAGGTCACTCATAAAATCTTTTGTTCCAATCTGGTTACTAAAGTTTTCTTTTTGTTCTAATTCTAGATATTTTACTTGTTTAGCAGATGATGAGTTTTTTTTATTTTTAAATAGTTTGATATAGCAAAATATTTTTTAAAAAATGAGAAAAATAAATTTTAAATTGTGAAAATGCAAATAATAATAATAATAATATGGAAAATTGCAAAAAAAAAAACTGGAAAATTTAAAAAAAAATCCTAACCTTTTTTGGTTTGCAATTTTCCAGTTTTTTTTTGAAAAAATATAAAAAATAATAATATGGAAAATTGCAACAAAAAAAACTGATTTTTTTTTAAAAAAGAAATTCTTATTTATTTATTTATTTTTTTTTGCAATTTTTCTCAATTAGTTTTTTTTTTCTCAATTTTTACTAGTTTTGCCGCTTTTAAAAATATTTTGCAATGTTAAACTATTAAAAAAAAAAAAAACCTACAAAACCTGCTATCCAGGTAAAGGGTGAGGTTAAAATAAAAAGTAAGGTGTGTCTAAAAAATGTAAGAAGAAATCTAGAGCGTTGGATCTCTTGATCTAGCGATTGTGGGTGTTTGGTGTGTTTTTCCTCGATATGTTTTATTTTAAAGAGATAATCAATGGGGATTAGGGGTAAAAAGGGTAATATCGTTAATTGTTTATCATAAGAAAGTCCTATTTTTCAGCCACCATAATGATCTATTGTTATTTATTTTCTCTCACATTTTAAACTTAATCGACGAAGTGATTTGAAATGACAATACTCTTGTAAATTTCTGGATCCTCTCTTTCAATATTTCCCATTTTATTTCTTCTCAAAAAGGAGGCGTGTTTTCTAAATATACATCGAATTATGATCTTCTTGTTTGTTTATTTTCATCTTTGTTTCCATAAACTTAAAACGTCGGTGTGTCGTATCACTTGGAAGAAGATCGATAAGCAATCGCTGAGTAATGCTTTCATTTTATTGATGAAGAAATAACGTGTATTATTTAATTGGATTGATTCAATGGATATTTTTTTAAAAATCCGCCAATTTCTTGGGTTTCAATGTGGTACGTTACGGGTTTGTTGTATTTGTTTATTATAGTGACAGAAACACATCTGTGTTTTTTTGTGTTGAAGTTATATGGTGTGTTTTTAGTTAGTGTTTGGTGTGTTTCTATTGCTTTTAGGGTGTGTTATAGTTTTTATGTTGTTGATGTCGTGTTTTAGTAGGTGTTATAGAAACCAACATAAATGTTGTTGGATGGTGAGTTGTTAATGGTTGATTTGTTTCTATTGCTATTATGCCTGTATTAGTTATCATGATGGTGATACAGGCTGTGTGTGTTCTCGTCTTTAGTGATGGGTTTTAGTGTTTTGTACAGACAAAAGCAAAGAAAGAAGGAAATGGAGTCACATAAAACTATTACAAAATAAAAGATATCTCATAAAGAAATCACTTCCATAACTACAAAAGAAAAGATATGCAATGAAGAAGTCAAGATAATAAAAGAAAACAAACGAGTAATTCGTGAGAGACACCGACATTTATACTATATAATAAATAAATGTTCTTAATGCCACATGACATTACATAAGATAGCTTCTTACAAAATTTTCTCACCTCTCTCTCTTATTAAATGCATTTCCCTTTTTATTAATAGTTTTATATTTAACTCTTTTTTTCCTTCTTAATCAATTATTTTCTCTTTTTTAATAATTATTTGTTAATTTAAAATTTAATACAAACATAGATATATTTTTTAGTTTTATATACATATGTTGTATTAGTTTTTAATATTATGCTTTTACAAGTAACAAATTTTCACGTTGATTTAGATAAAATAATTAATTTCAAATAAAATTTTTTTAACTTTATGTTTGTTTTGCAATGAATATTAATAAAAACTAAAGTCAATAACTATAGATGGTTTGATTTGTTTTTGATATAACATGTTTTAGCGCATGATGAATGATGTGTTTCATTATGTAAAGTTGAAATAAAAAATAAAACGAAACTACTAAGTTTGATATGTAGTTTAAAATTACAAATATTGTATACAAAAAAATATTTAGAGATTTATTAATTGTCAACAACTTTTTATTTCCGTATTGTGTAATATGTAATGTATTCTACCATATATTATATCTTTATATCATGACAGAATTACAAATTTTGTCCTTTAAAAAAAGCCAAATTACGGTTCGTGTCCTTTTCTTAGTTTCTTTGCAGGCGGTGTACTTTAAACATTTTTTTCCTACACGTTATGTCCTTTAAGCTAACTGGGTTAGAAAAACTCAGTTAAATACCCTCACGTGAGGCGCATGTGAGGGCATTTTTGTCTTTTCGTCTCTACCTGCAACTTCTTCTTCTTCCTCTTCTTCTTCTTCATTTTTGTAGATCTCAATCAACTCCGTTTGACCTCCAGCAGCCACCATTCACTCTCCAGAACCACCACTGTTTGAAACCTCCGTCACCCTCCACCACCATCGCTCATCACCCACCACCTTCCCTACCAAGTCACCGGAACCACCCAACCTTCAGATTCTGAGCTCTGGCCATCTCATACCTTAATGGAATCATTCTTACTAATAGGCTATTGATATACAAAAAAAGTGAAGTGGAATTGAAATCAAGAAAAAGAAATGGTCTTTGACTAATTAAAGCCAAAATTATGCTAGATCCGCAAGTTTTGAAAGCTCTAAAACGGAATTAAGTCGTCGGAAAACAGATTGTGACGGAGATTGATTCATCGGCCCGACCTAACTCGTTTCGACTCCCCAGGTTTGACCCAGGTACTGTTAGCCGGAAAATCGATTGTGACGGAAAATCAATTCTATCATTTGCAGGTCTTCAACAGCAATTCTGTCTTATGAAGTTAATGTAATACCAAACTTCAACATTCCTGCAATATTTATGGGGAGAATTATTCGATTTGATCTTCCTGTGAATCTTCAAGCTATCGCGCGCAGATCCGAGAGAAATTTTGAAGGAAATGAGAATATAGTCACAGATGTTTATTCAGCTACACAATCTGCAACTTCAACCACCATAGATATTGATGGTAACCTGGATAAGACTATCCCTACTGTAGCTTCCAAACAAACTGTTGAAGTAAACAATAATTAGGGAGTGTTTGGCAAAACTTGCCAGATTGATAACCCTCTCCGTCACAATCGATTTTCCGGCCAACAGTACCTAGGTCAGACCTGGGGAGTCGAAACGAGTTAGGTCGGCCAACAGTTCCGGCGAGTTGGAAACCCGTTTCCGGTGAACAGTGGTCAGTCACGAAACCCGAGGTGCGACCCACTAAACAAGATCTAAACCATGTGAACCATAAATGGGCTGGTGAATCTCGTATCCGAACCCGTCGGCTGGCTAGTTAACCCGCAAGACCGAACCATTAAGAACCCAGATCCAAACCCCACATGAACCTATCGAGCCATATTTGGAAACCCATTTCGCGCGAATCCCGGCACGCGAATCATCGGGAAGCGAAACTCCCAAGCGAAACCCCATGCAAAACTGGGTATTTCGCATCCCATGCGAAACTGGGGATTTCGCATCCCATGTGCGAAGCTTGTATGCGAAATCCTCGGATGTGTGGCCGGAATTGGAAGGGGCGACGGTGGTGGAGCCGTGAAGTGAGAAAAAGGGGGCCGGCGATGGGGTGTGGCATGTGGTATCAATGCAGCAAGATCTACACAGAACAATATATGCAAGAACAAAAATGAAAAAGAAAGAGGAAGAAGAAGTTGCAGGGTAGACGAAAAGACAAAAATGCCCTCACATGCGCCTCACGTGAGGGCATTTAACTGAGTTTTTCTAACCCAGTTAGCGTAAAGGACATAACGTGTAGAAAAAAAAGTTTAAAGTACACCGCCTGCAAGGAAACTAAAAAAAGGACACGAACCGTAATTTGGCTTTTTTTAAAGGACAAAATTTGTAATTCTGTCTTATATCATTTGACATATTATATTGTGTTATTATCTAAATAAATTTATTTATTCTAACTCGTGTTCTACATGGATCTTATTGTCATATGCCATTACACATGAGTGATCCTTACAAAATTTTCCATTTATCTCATGTTAAATATATATTTCTTTTTTTCTTATTAATAGTTTTATATTTTATCTTTTTTTCTTTTCAATCTATTATTATTGAGTAAACTGCGGTTTTCGTCCATATGGTTTGTCGAAATCTGCGATTTTAGTCCAATAGTTTTCCCTCATCTCTCTCACATTAACTACATTTCTCTTTTTAATATTTCATTTTCAACTTTTAATAATTCCATCATAATTTGAAAGAATTAATACCATCATAAATATGTTAATTTGTTTAATATAAAATGTATTGCATTAGTTATTAATATTAGATTTTTATAAGTAACCAATACGAAACGGGCGGGTTTCTTTAACCGATTAAATTATCAAACATTGTTCATGTCAAAACAGTTTAAGATTATAATGAGTTTTGGTCCACGAGTTGGTTTAAAAAAGTTGCCATTTACAACTAAGTTTTGATATAGAAAAGAACAAATAAATAATTTATGATTTATGAATTTTCTAACAACTTTTTATTTTCAAATTGCGTAATGTGTAACTTTTTTTACTGTATAATATATATTTATATATGTGATACATTTTTTTTGTATTTCACATTATATTATTATTTTAAATAATTACTTATTCTAACTCGTGTGCTGCATGGGTAACTAACCTAGTTCTAGGAATAGATGAAAAAATAGGGATGATAATTAATTTGATAATTAAATTCCATAATTAAAATATTTCATTGTTTCCGATCCTACCCCTATGTATCTAACGGTTCATATCACTTCTTACACTTTTTATGAAATAAGCACTTCTTATTATAACCTTGCTCTCCAGATAAAATATATAGGATTAGAACAAAAAGAAACTTTAGTGACCTAATTAGAACAAAAGATTTTATGAGTGACCTGATTGAAACAGTTTCAAAACTTGGTAACTATTCTATAGAGTAATCCCTATAATGTGATGTTATTTCTATAAAGTTCGTGTACAAGGTCAAAATAGTTTTTTATTGAAACTAATCGTTCTTTCAATACGGGTTGAACAACCCCAACCCGAGAATTCTTTAGCCTTGAAAAATAAATGAAATAACCGATGTGTTAATTTATTAACTTTTGAAGAAATGATATAGTTATGATGTTTCACCGATTGATCTTTTTGAGATAAAACACAATCCGAGTTAATGTTTTAAATATCTAATTGTTGGTAGTGTGACTATGCAAACAACCAATGGGAAGACTAAAGACAGTTATATATTGTGGTTATGCAAACTCTTCGTATTACAAGACAGAGCTTCTAGAAGGACCCTTTGAGATCAACGTCCCTTAGGTGAGAACTTGGATTTTGTTTCAGCATGGTGAAGAGGTAGGTCCCAGCAGGGCTCAGTTGGTCCCGCATGACTCACCTTGAACAGGGATGTCTGCGCAAAGACCATCTACTCCCGCAGGACCCACCATGCTCAGAGAAGCCTACGCGCAGTATGCAAGCTGCATACGCAGGGAAAAGCCTCCCAATGGTAAAGTAACCCGCCTGTTCCCGCAGTTGCGGATACAAGCCATCAGGGAAGGCTACCCGCACAGCATAGCTACACGCATAAGGCTTAACACTTACAAATATTCAGTGTCACCTGAAAGAATGAGCAAAGGCGGGAGGGGGAAAACTCCCGCCAAAATGGGCCAGTCCGTATGATGGAGGATCTTTTGCGTGATACCTGACGAGGTAAAGACAAAAGATCTGACCAAGAATGCGACAGCTCACTGACAGCAGCGTGGCAGACAGCACGCCACAGCACTGTGACCAATAGCCGCCGCCTGCCCACCAACTCCTGCCAGACCACGTGCCTAGCCTGCAGTTGGTAGAAGACGAAGAGTGCACGGCACGCGTGCTCTGTGTCAGCCGCTACCTATCCACCACTCACAGGTAGGGCACGTGCATAGGTTACAGTTGGTAGCGTGTTGGGCCGGCTAAACCCCTTGGAAACCCACCTTCGGCTATAAAAGACAGCAAATGGTATTATCATTTCATTATCTACTATCTCGTATAACTTACTTGATAACTGCTCTAATAGTATTCATACACTTTTATATTCAAAGAGCAATATAGACTGATTCTCACGCCGGAGGGTGGTCACAAGGAGGAACCCCCCCCTTCTCAGTGACGAGCTTACGGTGTCTGTTTTGCAGGTTCCCTGAAGTACAACTTACTCTGCTGGACCTAACCTTCGTGGGAAACATTACTTAGCCCCCAGATTACCTATAATCTGCCCGGGGTCACTTAGTGTTTCTTCATTGGCGCCATCCGTGCATAAAGCTAGAACTACATCTTTCTCCAGTTTTTCAAAACTTCCAAGATGACTAGAGAAATTCCGGTAACCACAACCCCAGCCACTGGGGTAAACACCGGCAACACAATGTTTACAAACACTACCCCAGCCACCCAAGCTGGGGCAAGTGAAGTACATTTTACGAACACTACCCCAGTCACTCATGTAGGGGCAAGTGGAGTAAATATTCCACTGGGATTCACTGATACCCAGCTGGAAAAACGAACTCGAGCCCCTCGCCAAACACTTGATCAAGTGAAGGCATGGGCCGAGGCACGTCAACGAGAATTTCAGGCTGAGTTGGACGAACGCTTGCGTTCAGTCCAACAAGCTGAGGAATTCGGTAGTACTCGCCAGCACCTCAACATGAGTAGTGAGTACGAGCACTCGGACGACGAGAGGGAAGACTCCGACACCGACGCGAACCCTCGCCATAGGGCGAAAGGGAAGCGTAAGGAAACGGATCCCCAGCCAAAAAGGAATTTCGGGGAAGCATTCCAACCAGTCACGGAAAAAAGCTCGCGTGACTTCTCCAAGGCCTTTAGACCTACTGCTACAAACGCAGGAAGGTCAAAATTTGCAAGGGACATTGCAGAAGCAATCGCCCCGAGGAGTGCCAAACAAATGTCCAACATTGGCACATACGATGGTCTATCCGACCCAGATGACCATCTGAACAGGTTCATTGCGGGGGCAACCGTCAGTAACTGGACGGAACCCACGTGGTGCTACATGTTCCAGATGACTCTGGTAGGAGCAGCCAGAGCATGGTTCGACCGTTTACCGGTCCACCACATTTATGACTGGGCAGACTTCCAGAACAAGTTCAGTCAACAGTTTAGTCAACAGAGGAAGCACACTGAGGAGCAGTGGACGATCCTCAACTGTGTGAGAGAAGAGGATGAATCCTTACTGGACTTCATCACCCGCTTCAACTCCAAGAAGCTGAGTCTGGGCAACATCAGCGAAGACCTCGTTCGCGCCGCTTTCATTCAGGGCGCTGAGTACCCAGAACTTATCCGCACTCTGACGGGTAAAGACGGCATGCCATCCACATGGGATGCCATAATGACGGCAGCCAAGCGCTTCGCCGAAACGGAGAAACAGCTGGGAAGAGATCTCCCCCAGAATACAAACCTCTACACACAGAGGACAAGGGAGAACAATGTGAGAACCGCCCGGCTAAACAAAAAGAGGCGGCAAGGTATTTGGCAGTCAAGGATAAACTTTGACACCCCCTCAAGCTCTCGCCCTCTGGTTGGCGGAAGGGACAACACGCACCCTTCGAACCGGAAAAACCGTTGGACGCCACTCACCAAGAGCGTCACGGAGATATTTGCCACGGAAAAACTGCCATGGCCAAAAGCCCCAGCGATCCGACAGAAACCCAATGCGGATCAGAGCAAGTCTTGTGACTTCCATGGGACAAAGGGCCATAGCACTGAGGAGTGCACATCCTTGAGGGACATCGTCGAGACATTCGTCAAGGATGGGAGGCTCGCACACCTCGTGGCATCTATCAAGAAGGGAGGAAGGAACGACAACAGGTACAGGGGTAACGGACGAAAGCCCGTCGACATCAGCATCAACATGGTCCATGGTAAGGTCAGAGGAAGAAAGAGACCGATGACCGAACCATGCGCATGGAAGGAAGCAGAAGTGCGCTTCCCGCGAGTGCCGGGAGGCCCAAACAAAGAAGGCCCCATTATCATTAAAAGCCAGCTGGGGCACTACATCACCTCCCGCACCCTCGTTGACAATGGCGCATCGTCGACAGTGATGTACAGGCAGTTCTTCGACAAGCTCGATGATGAAGACAAGGAACGCCTGGAGACGGTCTACGCTTCAATGGAAGGGTTTGACGGCAGCATGAACACTCCCTTGGGCATCCTATCTTTCCCCGTCACTCTCACCGATGGGAATTATTCACGCACGGAGGATGTGGATTTTGTTGTGATGAAAAAACCACATCATACGTATGACATCCTATTCGGGAGAGACGGGATGGCAAGATTCAACGCCGTGGTATCCTCAGTCCACGGCATGATGGGATGGCCAACAACTGAAGGCGTAGCGATGATCACGGGCATTCCCCAGGTATGCATCGCATCTGTCTCCTCTAAACCCAAACCGAAGATGGCCAAACAAACCATCACTGAACCTGAACAGTGGGCATTCAATGGGAAATATCCCGATCAGGCCGTTACCATTGGCCCGACAATTGTTGATCCAACACGCACCTTACTCAAGCGCTTACTGCAGCGAAACGCAGACATCTTCGCGTGGACACCAGCCGACATGACTGGTGTACCCCGGGGAAAGGCAGAGCATAAGCTCAAATGCGATCCGGCCGTTACGCCGATCGTACAAAAGCGCAGAGTAATGGGGCCCGAGCAAACCAACGCGTGCAGAACCCAAGTCAAGGAACTCCTTGATGCGGGCATCGTGCGCGTCAGCAAATATCAAACATGGGTTGCAAATCCCGTAATGGTACCGAAGAATAACAAACAATGGCGCATGTGCATAGATTTCAAAGATTTGAATAAAGCATGCCCCAAAGATTGTTATCCGTTGCCAGAAATTGATCTCAAGGTGGATTCGGTGGCACCATTTCGCCTTAAATGCTTCTTGGATGCGTATAAGGGGTACCATCAAATCCACATGGCTGTAGATGACCAGGACAAAACCGCCTTTCGGACGCCCGATGGCACATTTTGTTATAAAATGATGCCGTTCGGACTTAAGAACGCGGGGTCCACGTACCAACGACTAATGGACAAAGAGTTTCACGCCCAAATTGGGAGAAACTTGGAAGTCTATATGGATGATTTGGTCATCAAAAGCCCCGAGCCAGAGGCGATGTTGAAAGACATTGAGGAAACTTTCAACACGCTCAGAAAGATAAACATGAAGCTCAACCCGAGCAAGTGTTCATTTGGGGTGGAAGAAGGGAAGTTCTTAGGAGTCATTATTACTAAAGATGGCTTCAGAGCGAACCCTGAAAAGGTCGAAGCCATTGTCAAAATGGAATCACCTACCACCATAAAACAGGCTCAAACACTTAATGGACGACTAGTCGCGCTTAACCGCTTTTTGGCAAACCATGCGGATAGGTCGTTCCCTTTTGTGTCAACGCTAAGAAATTGTTTAAAGAAAACGCACTTCCGCTGGACACCAGAAGCGGAAGCAGCTTTTCAGGAGATTCGATCACGCCTGATCGAACTCCCAACACTCACGGCACCACAAGCGGGGGAGGAGTTAATCTTATACCTCTCCGCAACAGATAGAGCAACCGGGGCAGTCCTGCTTGTAGAACGAAAAGGCATCCAGATGCCAATCTATTATGTTAGCCGCGTGCTGGCAGACGCGGAAACCCGGTACTCTACCCTGGAAAAACTGGTCTTGGCACTTATACACGCTTCACGCAGGTTGAGACGATATTTCCAGGGTCACCCAATCACTATTCTCACCAACTTCAAACTCTCAAATGTTCTAGGCAAACCCGAGTTATCGGGACGTCTAGCCAAATGGGCAATTGAATTGGGAGAATATGCGATTCAATACAAGCCGAGACCAGCCATTAAAGGTCAGGTCCTGGCTGATTTTATTGCAGAAGTCCCCGCTTCACGGGAGAAAGAGTGCCAGGAGGAGGTTCAACCCTCCCCAGCACACGAAATCGATGAAGTCTGGCGACTCTACACTGATGGAGCAGCTAGTAACGAGGGTTCAGGCGCAGGGTTAAAATTAACAAATCCAGCAGGCCAGGAATATACTTATGCTATTCGGCTGGATTTTCCAAGTACGAATAACGAAGCTGAATATGAAGCATTCCTGGCCGGATTGAGGATTGCGCGAAAGATGGGTGTAAAAAATTTGGAAGCCCACGTAGATTCCATGCTAGTGGCAAACCAAATAAACGGGACGTACACGGCTGTGAACGACACAATGGCCCTGTACCTTGCCCAAGCCAAAGCCATCATGCGCGATTTTAATGATTGTAAAGTGATACACGTCAAGCGCAGCGAAAACAAATCTGCGGATGCGTTAAGCAAGCTTGCATCACTGGCCTTCACCCACTTGGGGAAGGACATCCGCGTGGAACTCCTCGAAACACCATCAGTCCCGCACAAGGAAATTTGTGTCATCCAAACCGGTACAGAAACATGGATGACCCCAATAATAAAATACCTTGAAGCAGGAACGTTACCAGAGTCGAAGTCACAGGCAAGAAAACTACGCTGTAAAGCACTGAATTATCAGCTGGTCAATGACACCCTTTACAGACGTAACTTTCTTGGCCCATTGTTAAGATGCGTGGACAACCAAGATGCTGACTACCTCCTAAGGGAGGTTCACGAAGGCATCTGTGGAGTACACGCAGGCCCCCGCGCTGTGGTAGCCAAGCTAAACAACGCGGGATACTTCTGGCCGGGGATGCATATGGACGCGTTGGCATACATCAGAAAATGCAGATCTTGCCAGCTTTACGCACCCAACACGCATCGCCCGAAAAATGAACTTGTTCCTGTCACTTCCTCGTGGCCATTTCAGAAGTGGGCCATTGACGTGACTGGCCCATTTCCAACAGCAGCTGGGAATGTTCAGTTCCTAGTGGTAGCCATTGACTACTTCACCAAATGGATAGAAGCGAAACCTTTAGCCCAAACAACCGCAAAGCATATCAAAAAATTTATTTGGGAATTTATTATTTGTCGTTTTGGACTTCCACAGAATTTGGTAAGCGACAATGGCACCAACTTTGCTGACAAGAAGCTACAGCATTGGCTGAAAGAACTTCAAATCACCCACACCTTTACCTCAGTGGCACACCCGCAAGGTAACGGTGAGGTGGAAAGAGCAAATAAGAGCATCGTCGAAGGCATAAAGAGAAGACTCTTGGAACATAGATCCGGTTGGGTGGACGAGCTTCCACACGTCCTTTGGGCAAACAGAACGCTGAAGAAGACCAGTACGGGAGAAACCCCGTTCAGTCTCACTTATGGCACTGAAGCCATGATCCCAGTCGAAATCGGTTTACCCTCACCAAGGGTCTTAATCCAACCAGAAGACAATGATGCGGAAAGACGGTTAGACCTTATGCTAACCGAAGAGCGCAGAGACTTAGCCGCCGTGCGTGAAGAAAACTACAAACGACAAATGCAAAAATACTACAACACGCGGGTAAAACTCTGCAACTTCAAGGAAGGAGACTACATACTGCGTAACAACGAGGCTTCGAACCAACAACGCCCAGGAAAGTTGGCCCCGATTTGGGAAGGGCCATACATTATCAAAGAAGTTCTGGGAAAGGGCGCGTACCGGCTCGAAAGGCTCGATGGCACTCCCATCCCTAGAACATGGAATGGAGCTCAATTACGCAAATGTTATATGTAGATCAATTCCAACTTGTAAAGAAAAGGCCTAGAGCCACTTCTAATGGAAATGATTCTCCTTTCATGATGTATTAATAGCTTGTAACCTATGAACTTCCCTTACGGGAAGAAGTAGTTGCGTGTGGAAGGCGGCAATACCCGCATAAACACAACGCCAAAATGTTAAAAAGTTCTAAGAAAAACCTACACGCAGGTCAGATGTAGGTAAAGTTTAGCCATCCTTGTAAGTGCAAGTGACGGTCTTACCCGCACAATCACGAACAAGGAAGCCAAACTTAACTTACCGTCTACCACGTTAAAAGGTTAACTTATGAACACTTAAAAGGATAAGAAAAACCTACACGCAGGTCAGATATAGGTCTAAAGTTAAAGCCATCCTACTAAGTGCAAGTGACGGTTACACCCGCACAATCACGAAAGAGGAAGCGAAAACTTTAGTCCATTATCAACCACGTTCAAAGGTTTAACTTAATGCCTTAGAAATTTCGAAAAGGAAAACCTACACGCAGGTCAGATAGAGGGTAAAGATTAGCCATCCTACCAAGTGCAAGTGACGGTTTTACCCGCACAATCACGAAGGAGGAGGCGAAACTTTAACCCATCATCAACCACGTTCAAAGGTTCTTATTCTAAACACTTGGGAAATTGCTAATTTAAACTAAGTATGCAAGTCATAAGTTTATAAAGCAAAGAACCCAAGGAAATAACAATCTTATACGCAAAGAGATTAATATTTCACAATCAATTACAAGAATGGCTGGGTAACTACCCGCCTAAAAGAAATCTATACAAGGCTGTCTATCCTAGCAGGGGGAAGGGATCTTCAAGATCAGGCTTCAGGGCCACCTCCGCTTGGACCAGCACCGTCAGAGCGCGGCTGCCCAAGTAAAGACTTAAGGATGCTTAGCCCATCATCAGCAGCAGCAGCTTCATTCACCTTCTCCACCACTGGATGCGGGAAGGCAGCGTACTGATTCACAGCTTGGTCATAAGCAGCTTCAGTATTAACATTGAATAAAGGGAAGTTGGAGGGCGGAAAGCCTCTCTCAGCAAACCCTAGACCAAGCAGGAAGCCAGTCTTCTGCCCATCCTCATGAGAAGCGTTGAGGGCTGCGCTCATTGCATCGTCGTAAGAGGTCTCTGAAAGGACCCGACGCACAACCTACAAAAGAATATTACAAGTTAGAACATTTTCTAATTACGAGCGGAAAGCGTAAAGAAAAAGATAAAGATACCTCAGGCAACGCTTCTCGAAGCAGCCATTGGAGGGTAGCTTGACTTTCTTTGTAAGCACGTTCGGCTCCGCTTTTATCAAGGTTGGCAAGTTGAACTTCCTTGGCGGCAGCTTCTTCGACGCTTTTGAGTTTCCTTTCAGTACGGTCAAGCATCCCCCTCTGGTCAAGGATCTCCTGCAGCTTCTTGGCATCTTCCATTGCCAAGGCGTCATGAGCATGCTGAAGAGCCTTTAATTTGCATTTAAGCTGCTCATTCTCTTCGCGAAGTGGCTCAGCAACAGCTTCAGCCTTGGCAGCCCTCTCAGTTGAGTTTCGCGCAGTCTCCTTGGCCAGCCGAAGCTGTTCATTCACAGCTTGGGCAGCCTTGGAGCGGGCCTCGAGTCGCGCCTGGACTTCAACCTCGAGGGCCTTGAATGCCTTCTCCTTCTCGGCTGCGGCAGCGGCCAACTGCCGGTTCTCCTCCCGAAGAGCCCGCGCTTCAGATACATCTTTGGCGCGAGCTGCTTTTAACTTGTCGTTTTCACGACAAAGCAGCTCGACGCGGGGCTGCGTTCGGGCCTGGAGAACCCGAAGCTCATTGGTTAGCCTACCCTCTTGGTAGCTAGCCATGGCTTCCCCCAACGCACCATGAGGAGCAGCGTGGCGAGCCCAGTCCACGCACTCCACAGGGGTGCGAAGGGTTGTTCCTCGGCGTATGTTCCATCTTGGAACATACACTTCATTGGAATCCGACACTGCAAAAGAAACAAAGGCAGTTAGGAAAAGATGACAAAAATATACAAAGAAAAAAGAACCCTACGTACCTGTAGGGTCAATAACAGGCCGATAGCCGCCAAACCCATCACCTGAACCTAAAGGAAATCCATCCAACAGGTCAGGCAGACGGGAAGGTGGCGTAGATCGGCGGGAAGCCCGGCGCGTACCTGATGGTCCGGCCGTCGGTGCCGGTGGCGCAGGTATAGTGGCAGCCGCCGTGGTAGCCATTGTTGGCGCCGTCTCCTCAGCAACAGTAACCGCCGGCTCCGTGAAAGATGCTGTAAAAATTGCACTCACGGCCGGCGGAGACACCTTCTCAGCTGGAACAGCCTCAGGAAGGCTGGAACCAGCGGAAGCAAGCGTAGACGCCTGGGTCGACGCCTCGGGAAGGCTGACCGAGCCTACCGTCATTGGCGGGGGAATACTTACTCCAACTCCACCCTGGAATGCGTCAACATCCACACCTGCACAAGCAAAAGTGTTAGAAAAATTTATTTGAAACAACAAATATAGACAGGAATTATGGGGGTACTTACGGGGTTTCTTGAGCTTGAACGCACGGACGAGCGGGGGCGAACCCGATGGAGCCGGCCTCTTGACACCGGTAACCGTCGTCGTCGCTGCCTCCCCGGAGGTAACACCTGCAGCCTCCGGAGCGGTGGTCTCCTCACCACCGGGCTTCCCCGCCACCTCTGCGTTATCTGACTCCGAGTCAGATAGGACTACCGGGTCGGCCGTAGAGGCCACTTTCTCCTTGCCTCTCCCGACGGCAGCCTTTTTCTTCCGCACCAGTGGAGGACCTTCTGCGGATTCCTCAGAAGAAGAAATGTCATGAACTCCAGCAGCAGGCACAGCATTGAGAGGTTCAGGGTAGAAGATAGGCTTACCTGGCCGTCGGTGGCTCAGGATCTCTTGGCCTGGCGGGTAAACCTCCACGAACCGACCCGCAGTCTGCTCTAAGATGGGCAACTCGTTCTCGTCCAGAGCACGAGTACCCATCCGCGCAGGACCATCTTCCTCCCGCGGATTCAGGAGCGACTGAAGATCGTTACCCTCTGAAATCAACAAGAAAGTTAGAAAAAATCGTAGTCAGCAAAAAAGAAACAAGACATACCATAAGGGGTAGAGTTCGAACCATATTCAAGGACGATCGGAACCTTATCCGCATTCGCCGCCTTCCACACCCGGCTCATCCCCAGCATCACCATCGCCGACTCCGGAAAACGGAAAACCGGGGACTGGACCCGGGATATCTTCGCGAACCATTCCGCCTCCTCGTAGTTGATGGCGGGAAGGTTCGGAAGCGGCTGGCCATTCTTGAACTTCATGGCAATAGGGATGGCTCGAGCGGATATAAAGAAGAACTCTCTTCTCCATGAGCGAAGACTCCGCTCGGTGGTACAAATCTTTAAACCCTTGATACGGGTTGTAAGAGTGTACCACCCTTGGATGCACCTCCAAGTATAGAAGGTCATCAGGCGGTCAACAAGGGGCTCAAGGCCCAGTATCCGGCACACCCACTCAAAGTGCCGGACCTTGGCAATGGCCATGGGGTGCACCTCTGTCAGGTGCACACCGTGCCTCTCTAGGACACGGTACACAAACTTTGTCAACGGAAACCTAAGGTTCCCGTAGACAAAGAATGCAGCATAAACCCCGATTTTGCCACTAGGGGCATCGTACACAGTATGGTGGGGCTCAGGAAACTCAGGCTCGAGAGACTCGAGCATGAACTTCCTGACGATATACTGGTACAGCTCGACAGGAAGATAACACTGGCATTCGCCAGCAGTCTTCTGATCATCAGCATCGTGAGAAGACATGGTGGAAGAAAGAAGAGATTTCAGAGCAATGCTTTACTGAAAAAGAGAAATTCGCCGGAAATTACTGGAGAAGAAGAGATGAAAGTGGAAAGTGTGAATTGCAAATAACCTTCTCCCCCTTTATATAGCAATCGCAATTAATGCGATGAATTTAATACGGAAGAGAGAGAAATCAAAGGTGCAATGAAACTATGACGCGTGGCAAAAGCAAACTGGCAACAGCTGTCAAAAAGGACGTGTGCCAGAGATTTCGCGGCTACGCGCCCGAAATCCCGTGCCCACGCGCCTGAAAAAGCAACTGGAATGACCACATAATGTCATGTCGCCATAACTTCTGGCACGTCCTGACACAGTCAGAAGAAACCGTCGCACGACGTTTGAGGTATTGGGTTGTTATCCATCCAACTCTTCAAATTTCAAAATTTAAAAATTTGAAGACCAAGGTTCAAAAAAGTAAGCGGGAAAATATCCCTTACCTTGGCAAACAAGTAACCATAAGTCGGGTGTGGGTACAGTGTAAAGGCAAAACCCTTCACATACTTAACACCCGCAGGGAATTGAAGCCAAAATATTTGGCAACCAAGTAACCATAAGACGGGTGCGGGTACAGTGTAAAGGCAAAACCCTTCACATACCTAGCACCCGCAGGGAATGGACGCCAGGAATACCTTGGAAGTAAAGTAACCGTAAGACGGACGCAGGTACAGTGTAAAGGCAAAACCCTTCACATACCTAGCACCCGCTGAGAATTGAAACCAGGAAGGATCTTCTGGGCAATGCTTGTGAAAACGGAAGTAATATCCCCGCATTGCGGGAACATCGAGTACTACGTTGTTTGAGGCTCCAAGATGGAATTGGTGGTTTAAACATAATTGATCACTATGTTCAAAAACTACCAGAACCACAGGGAGAATCCGCACAACTAAGACTCAATGCTCCTGACTTGCGAGGAGGTTACAGACCTACCCGCATCATACCCAAAGACCAAGCAGGAAACTCGGGAATTTCTGCAAGTGACAAGGACTTCCGCGGGAAGAACCCCCATGGAAAACCTTACAAAAACCCCTTTTCAAAACCCTTTGCTTAAGTCCAAAAGTTCACCTCACTTTATTAGACATTCGTGAGAAGAACATTGGACTGGGGGGACTTGAAGAGGTAGGTCCCAGCAGGGCTCAGTTGGTCCCGCATGACTCACCTTGAACAGGGATGTCTGCGCAAAGACCATCTACTCCCGCAGGACCCACCATGCTCAGAGAAGCCTACGCGCAGTATGCAAGCTGCATACGCAGGGAAAAGCCTCCCAATGGTAAAGTAACCCGCCTGTTCCCGCAGTTGCGGATACAAGCCATCAGGGAAGGCTACCCGCACAGCATAGCTACACGCATAAGGCTTAACACTTACAAATATTCAGTGTCACCTGAAAGAATGAGCAAAGGCGGGAGGGGGAAAACTCCCGCCAAAATGGGCCAGTCCGTATGATGGAGGATCTTTTGCGTGATACCTGACGAGGTAAAGACAAAAGATCTGACCAAGAATGCGACAGCTCACTGACAGCAGCGTGGCAGACAGCACGCCACAGCACTGTGACCAATAGCCGCCGCCTGCCCACCAACTCCTGCCAGACCACGTGCCTAGCCTGCAGTTGGTAGAAGACGAAGAGTGCACGGCACGCCTGCTCTGTGTCAGCCGCTACCTATCCACCACTCACAGGTAGGGCACGTGCATAGGTTACAGTTGGTAGCGTGTTGGGCCGGCTAAACCCCTTGGAAACCCACCTTCGGCTATAAAAGACAGCAAATGGTATTATCATTTCATTATCTACTATCTCGTATAACTTACTTGATAACTGCTCTAATAGTATTCATACACTTTTATATTCAAAGAGCAATATAGACTGATTCTCACGCCGGAGGGTGGTCACAAGGAGGAACCCCCCCCTTCTCAGTGACGAGCTTACGGTGTCTGTTTTGCAGGTTCCCTGAAGTACAACTTACTCTGCTGGACCTAACCTTCGTGGGAAACATTACTTAGCCCCCAGATTACCTATAATCTGCCCGGGGTCACTTAGTGTTTCTTCAGTTGCTATTATGATGGTGTTGTGTTTCTTAGAAACATGAATGTGTCGTGCCTGTTGTAAGTGATAACAAGCTCAGAGAAAACAATTCGGGTTGAGCATAACCGTTTTTGGTTTTTGTTTCTCACAAGTTGGATGTAAAAAGTTAATGTATGGTTTTTTTTTTGTTTAATTTTTAAGTTTTGACAAGGAGTGTAAAGATACCTGAGAGAGTGTATCATTATACCACATACTAGGATACTAAGCAAAACAATATTATTTATAAAAGAATCTCAATTTTGAAATTCATGTTAATCTCAAAAGGGTTGAGTAGACCTTATTAATAGTTATAATACATACACCATGAATGATGTTATGGTTACTTAAAGTTGCATATAGTTTATGTCGCGTACTTGGGTGAATATAGAAATTGATATAATCTATTCTTCTAATAGTACTATGTAATTTTCATTGTTTTATTAAGGCATTAAATGATTACTACAAGTGTTTTTTTTTCCAATTGCATTAGTGTTTTTACATTTTTTGCATTTTGTTATTTTTTTTTTAAATTTGTATATTGTAAATACAAAGCTTCTTTGTGTATAGAAAGAAATATAAATGTAATACAGTTTTCCAATTACATTATGTAGTTTAATTTTATTTGTACCTTTATATTTATATCATTTCATGTACTACACGGCTTCTAGACCTAGTAATATATGAAAGAGATTAAATATAATAATGAAGAAAAAGAATATGCTAAATTAAATTAGGAGAAATAATATAACATGCAAAAGACTTTATTACCCTTTTATTATTTTAATTAATGAATGATGTGGTTAATTTTGAGCCACACGATTAGCTTTCAAGTTCTTAAAAGTCAAATGGTTCTCAAAAGAATTCACCTCTAGGAAAGGGGCTTTAAACCCCAACGGGATATTATGGAGAAATGCTTTGAAATTCCTTATCCTACATGGCGATGACGTGGAGGGGCTTTAAAGCCCCTCCATAGTGAACAACCTTAGGGACAACCGATTTGATGAATGTTAGAGTAATGACGTAATCATTATTGACAAATTGAACGGTTAACATACTATTTTAGTATTTCCTATTTGAAATGCATAGGCTTGTGACTCTTGTCACATGTGTTACGAAACCAGTCAAACCACCCATCTGACTCTTGTTGGTATACTAATAGTTCTTCGTTTCGTGTTGTTTAAAAAATATATAATGATTGAAATCTCACGTATTTATACCACTATAAGCTTACCTTTTACACAAATTCATATCTATTACAACTTAGATCGTTATACATTTGTATTGAATATATACCTTTGCAAACCCAATTATCTAGTTGACATATCACCACTTGTGCAATATTAATAAGGAACATTGCATGTTACTTTCTTGTAATGTTATTAAATGGGTTTCTTTAAACACCATAGCACAATATTTATGAGTAGTGGATGCGAAATTGATTTAAAGATATAAATTAGCCACCCTAAAGTTTTAAGTTGCAGCATCAATCACCGTTTTAGTTTGTCATTAGCTTAGAACCTTGAAAACAACAATCTTTAAGGGAATTCTCGATTAATAATGGCAATAAAGTTGCCATAATTCGTTTGAGTCGGTTTCAAATTAAAGGCGGCAAGCCAAGTGAGGGGTGTAAAAGTTTGGGTTTAATCGATTGGGTCATCAAGGTTACTTTGTTAGTTTTGATTGAATTTACGGATTTGGGGAATGAGTTATTTAGAATGTAGCAATAATGCACGTAAATTGTGGAACACTGTCCCATGTTCGATACCCGTCTCACCTCCTTACACAAAACGCCTCAGGGGCGGTGTTCCACACCCTGGATGGGTGATGTGGCACCGCCACACCAGACTTAAACCTATACATATATAGCCTAATATTTGAACAACTAACAACTTATTTAAATTTCAGTTATTGGAGTCTCTATCTGTGGATAGAGCGCCACATTTACCATATCCAATCATCTTCCACAGTCCACACATTCAAATCCAAATGTAGCCATTTACACATGACATTCACAAATCCTAAAACTCAAATTCTCATCAATGGCTACAACCTCTCTCTTACCCAAATCAATCCCACCATTTCTCACTAACCCCACTTCAATACCCTCTACCAGGTTCACAAACATCTCAGTCCCGGCCCACCAATCCGATCAACAACCCTTATGCACACCAACTGTTCGACCAAATGCCAGAAAGAAAAACGAGTGGCTCGATCCCTTCGACACCGGCGAGGACCCGGACATGGAGTACGGAACACAGTATGCCGAAGGCAACCAGTCCGAGGACCCTAGACCACCTGAAAACCCCGATAATCCATACGGGTTTCTCAAGTTTCCGATGGGGTTTATGCCGGAAGTTGCGTCACTCGGGTTGAAAATTAGGGGGGATGTTAGGAGATGTTGTGTTGTGGTTGCGGGTGGGGTGTATGAGAACTTGCTGTTTTTTCCGACGATTCAGTTGATTAAGGATCGGTACCCGGGTGTTCAGGTGGATGTGTTGAGCTCGGCGAGAGGGAAGCAGACTTATGAGATGAATAAGAATGTGAGGTGGGCTGATGTTCTTGACCCGGATGATGATTACCCGGAGCCTGCAGATTATCTTGATTTTTTGGGAGTTATTAAGGTTTGTACTAGGAAAGTTAGGATTGTTGATTTGTTAATGGGTTGAATTGAAGTGGTTAAATAATCTTGAAAATAAGTAGGTATGATAATTAGACGAGTATTGGTAGGGTTGTTCAAATAATTCGTGGCTCACTTGAAAAACTTGTTTGTGATGTTCCGAACCAAGCCGGATCGGTTTGTAAATGATCCAGGCTCGTGACTCACTCCTTTGGCTTGTCTAGATCAAACCCCAAATTTTAATATATAATAACAATAACATATAAGAATATTGCAAAAAACAAAAAATAATGCATGTAGTAACATAAATTCTCTAGTTTATAAAATTTACATTATTTTTATGTTAAAATAATTTTTTTTGTCTTTAATATATCAATAATTGTAAAAAAGTTTGAATTAAAAAAATTAATGAGCTGATTCAAGCTTTTCACCAGCCTAGCATGAGCTATACATTTCAGCTCATTGAAAATAAACAAGCCGAGCCGGCTCGTTTAACTTCAAGCCCGAGCCCATCATGGCTCGGCTTGTTAACAGCCCTAACTCCCATACCCGATTGTAAACTGTCCGTCAGGTATATCGCGCATAGCTGTTAGTTTGTTAAAAATTATCCATTAAGATTTCCAAATAAATTTATTAATATTTAGTTATTATCTAATTTTATTACCCAAGGAGATTAAAAATATAAAAAAGTACAATTTAGTGAGTTGGCTTATTATTCTATTACCCAAGAGCAATAAGAAAAAAATGTTTATGAGCATGATTCGGGTAAATGAGTATGAATGTTATGGGAATTACTTAATAGCATACCCGTCCCATACAATATTTCCTAAAACTAACCCGATACCTAGTCCGTTACTGTTTTGGGTTGGTTTGTTATAACTAATTATTAGTTTGCTTGGTATTTGCAGAATAGGTACTATGATATGATGTTATCAACCAAACTGGCCGGTCTAGGACAAGCCTCATTTTTGTTCTTGTCAATGGCTACCGAGAGAGCTAGTTACATCTACCCAAATGTGAATGCAGCAGGTGCAGGATTACTACTATCACAAACATTCACACCTGATCGCTTGAACCTGTCCGAAGGTGGATATCACATGTGAGTTTAATTATATTATAAATTATTAAAGGAAAACTAAGTTCTATGTTACTGAAATTCAGAAAAGAAATGAAAACTTTTCAGTTTCAAATGGAAGAGAGAAAACCAAAATAAGCTTACATATACTTTTAAGATTCTTTTGAAAAATACTGTAATTAAAAAAAAAAAAAACTTGATTTTGTTATGCTCTCTGAAGTTATAATAGTCACTTGCTTGAGTGTATGAAAAATTCTAATTACTTGGTATTAAACTCGTTAGTTTATGAAACAAGCCAATTAATGAAATGTGAGTAAAACTAAAAGTCTCTCAAATCAGGTTAAAACAAGAGATGATTTGGTAATTTCTAGTTTACCTTAAAATTACATCAGTTTTTGGTATCAAACTGATTCAGATAACAGTAACCATGATTTGTTAACTGAAACATTAAAAACTGATCATCAAGACTTTCAAAACATAAATCAAGCACCTCCTTAATCTTTAATCAAGTCACATTATAATAAAGAATATATTTTAAGGAATTTTGTAAAACAGGTACAAACAAATGACAGATTGGCTAGCAAGACCAGGTAGAGGGGTCCCGAGGCAAGAGATTCCACCGCTTAAAGTATCAATATCCCGAAAGCTGAAAGACGTTGTAGCTGAAAAATATAAAAAAGCGGGTGTTGAAAAAGGAAAATATATTGTTATACACGGTATACAATCGGATTCAAAAGCTTCAATGCAATCTAGGGGGATACTGACAGCTTACTACCCCTTGATCTATGGGCAGAGATTACAAATTCAATAAGGTGAACAAAGTTTTATATATAACAAATTGTCTAAAATGAGATAATCAACTGTAATACATATGTAAAATAGTGTTTTGATGTTTCAAATTGTAATAACTTTTACACAAATCTGATATTTTGAGGAAGTAACCGAAAAATTCTAACAAAGTTACTGTCGACCGACTTGTTTTGGTTTGGACGGTTCAGTCAGTTTCTAACTGTTTATAAACACCCGTATTTTTTATGTTATTTTAATCATTATAGGATAAAGAGTTGTATTGCAAATTATTTGAAATTAATTATTTTTATTTATTTATTATTGTTTTTATTTGATTGTAATGTTGTGTAATACAGGGGAGTGAAACCACTGTATGTGATTCCTCATGAGAAGGAAAGAGAGAATGTGGAGGAAATTGTAGGAGATGATACCAATATTATATTCATCACCACACCAGGCCAGGTTGGAATTTCAGATTTAATTCTTCAAAATAATATTAATAGTTATTAATTTAGTTAAATGCTACTAAATCTGCTATTTGTATTAAAATTGAAGGTAATATAATGTTCATATTTTGTTAACTCTATGCTGCAGTTGGCTGCTCTTATTAATGACTCTGTTGGTGTCATATCGACTAACACAGCAGCCGTACAACTAGCACACGCACGTGAAAAACCCTGGTGAGTTTCTTAATACTTATTATAATGTAAACATATATTTAATATATTAAATAGAAATTATATAAATAATTGGCTCATGAGCCTAGTTAAGCTCGATATGTGAAACTCGGGCTCAAGCTCGTATAGACATATATTTAATGTATTAAGTAGAAATTATATAAATAATAGGCTCATGAGCCTAGTTAAGCTCGATATGTGAAACTCAAGCTCAAGCTTGTTTAAACCCAACTCGATTCAAACTTTTAGCAAGCTGATCTCAAGTAGCTGTGCTCGTTTACACCTCATAAAATGTTCTACTAAGAGTATTACTGTAATAATATAATATTGGTATCATATTTAACACACTAATAATTTATAAAATAATTCAAAATTTTTGTACCAAGCGTTTCAGGCCAACCCAACTCAGACTCATTCTGACACATAAAAAATACCCGTTTTGAGTCAGTTTGATAACAATTAGTCTATTACACTAGTTGACTAAATACTTGGCTTACTGGTTTTACTTTGACTCAGCGTGGCATTGTTCGGGTCTGAAGAGAAAGCAAAACTGTTTCTTCCAAACATAGATAACAGTAAATTCATCATAGCTTCATCAAAAACTGGGAAGTTGGTAGATATTGACATAAACGCTGTCAAAAATGCAGTCCAGATATTTGAGATGCCACTGGCCATTGCATAGAATGAACATCATATTTGTTTTGTACGATGTTTATGTCATTCTACTGTACATTTAACGATTTAAATTGCTGTTAAAAAATAAAATTCAGTTTCACATTGTTGCAGTTACAGATTTTAGTTCAGCCAAACTAAAACAAATTCAACTTCATGTTAAATACAGAATAATAAGGGGGTGTTGTATAATAAATGAAAATAGAAGGTGCAATTATAATGACTAGCAAATTGGTTAAGTTTCAATATACTTAACGACTTATCGTTAATGCGAGGCTTATGCAAAAGCGGGAACATCTCTCTCTTTTAAGCGCTTCACTTCATGAATGTTAAGGAGACCATTTCGACCTATTTACTTGTGAATTGAATGATTCATGTTTAATCTTTAACGTGCTAAACATATAAAATAAAAATATTTCATTGTACGAAGAAGGTTTACAATGAGGATTTTTTTTCATTGTGCTTAGACGAAATACGAATGGTTATGAACATAGACCTAGACCTGGTAGACATTGATGACGAATTCTCTAATTAGGCTATGTGATTAAGCAAAATTATAAATCTAATTAACGTATATATGCTGGTAAACATAACTAATTGAAATGCAGGGGAGAGTTCCAACGAAACCACATGTAACTTGGAAACTCGTGAAAACCAATTTTAAACGCTAGTTTTTCTAATTTTTATTTTTTCAGTTTTTTATATGTTAATAAATAATCTTTGCCAAAACCTAAAAGAAATATGCAGATCCCTGAAGTCTACATTTTAACTCGTTTACGTGTTTGACCCGTTACCCATATAACCTTTTGTAAGTGTTTATTCAAGATTTTGAGGTACAAAACACTAATCATCATCATCATCATCATCGTACTCAGTATATCCCGCCAATAACAAAGCTATGGTAGGGTCTGAGGAGGGTAAGATGTAGACAGCCTTACCTCTACCCCATAGGGATAGAGAGGCTGCTTCCGGTGAGACCCCCGGCTCGATAGTAGTTTTGCATCAAGCCTTGGATATAAGGCACATAACACTCAATCATCGGGACACCGGCTGATTGGTGCATGTACCCTTGTCTTTCGGCTATCAACGCCACCACATGATGCCTGATTAACCTTCCGTCACTTTTAACGTTATTTTCACGAGATTAGTAAAATAACGTCAAAATTAGTGCAATTTCACTTTTGCCCACCCGTGGGTTCACACATATATACATTATATGCGCGCACCCGTGGGTACAAAACACTAATCACATCAAGACTATTTGGAGAAAGCAAATATAGCTGTTGATCTCATTCTGATACATTCTTTTCACTAGAACGACCATTTCAATGCAACCCCATTTTGATTATAACATGATCCAAACTCGACCAAAATGATGCCTTTTTAAAACGGTCCGTTGTCCCGAACCCGGTTTGACTAGTTACCTGACACACCCGTTTTGCAAGGCTTAGTGTTTTGTAACCGACTTTGTTTCTTCATTTATCATACAATAAAGTCATGAGAATCCATCAATCAAAATGATATTCACACTGACACTTTATTTGCATCAATAACTTCAGTCACATCTGGAGTTAATTGATAATCTACATTGGCATCAATCTTTTGTACTTGAAAAACCACAAAAATGAAGAGAATAAAATGACCCCACAAATCCCTGTAATCAGCAGTACCCATTTGAATGCTGATGAGTAACTAAACAATGAGATATCAAAATTCATCCCAAATATTGCTCCTACGACACCGAATACCGTCACAACAAACGTTGCGGTTGTTAGTAGCAATTCAAACTGTATAAGCTGGTTTCTAACGTTACCCTGCACATCAAATCTTCTTTTAATAAACAAGATTTCAATTAAGTCAATCGTATTTTGACCACCGTTACACGTACCAAGATGGTCTGGTCTAGTCGGGTCATGTAACGAGCCAAAACAGGTTCATGTAGAAATGGGTCGTTCAAGTTAGAGGTGCATATTTTCGGTTTTCCCCCAACCGGTTCGGGTAGGTCAAGTTAAAACTGGTTTGAGTTGGAACCAGTTAAGGCTTGGGTAAAAAAAAATGTCAAAACTGGTTGGAGGTGAAACCTGTCCATGTTGATACCACTTCTGGTTTTGGTCAACAAAAGTCAAAATCATTTTGGGGCGAAACATGTTCAGGTTGAAACAGGTCTAAAAAAGTCAAAAAATCGGGTTTGACCAGTTTGAAAATATCAAAGAATCAGGTTTGACCAGCTTGAAACCAAGTTTTGACTGGTTCGGGTCAGGTTTGACAGGGTTGGAGCTGGTTTCAACGTGTAGGGCTACAACCCAATTTCAACCCTATGGTTTGGGTCGGTTCCTAACCAGCTTCCTATTAAACCAGTTTCAATATCAGTTCTGGGGCAGGTTAAACACCCAGATTGACCATAAAAGGTCTAAGTAAGCATTCTTTGAAACAGATGGAAATAATTATTAATTAATAATATTAACAACTCTAACAACATATAACAGAAACATACCAGTTGAATATTGATGAAATCTTCAGTATCGTCAATGTATTCTTTCAGCTACCACACAAACAAAAAACAAATCTTCAACAAGGTTGTTAAACCTCTAAGTAGTTTAATAATTAAATATACCGTTGTAAGCTTATTAAGAGTATTATCAGTGACAATAAAATAAGCCTCCAGCAGCATTTCCAGCTCATCAATGTTTTCAGTAACACTCTCTGAACTACTTGTAGTTGTACCCTCATGTCTGCTTCTTGCAAGGCTTAAATTCCTGTCGAATCCTTTAACATTTGGAGGTGAAGAAACGGGAGAAATTGGAGCGGAAACAGATTGAATCCCATCCGTTGATCTGGGTCCCGCCACAGATTGATCTCCACCATAGAATAATGCCTCCATATGCCTTTTCTTCTCAGTCAGATACATTTCAACCATATCTCCATCATCATCCATCAGTTGCTCTATCTCATCTCTTACCTATATTAACATGATGATAAATCAAAATAAATATTAAGGACAATTTCGACCAGTTTACTTGTATCTCTAACGAGTTTGAATTTAAAAAAAGTAAGCTAAAATGAAACGGTTCAAATGGATCGATAAGGAACAAAGCGTATCTTAACGCATATAAAGATTAGAATTATAGTATTTGAAAAAATATATCATTAATTTACTATTTGAATATTGTAATCTTGTAATCATATTTGACAGAGTAATCAGGAGACGGGTTATATGACCTTTTGAACTTTTCGGGTCAATGCAACAAGTCTGCTTTTTAATCTACGAACATGTTCCAAGTTTGAAGTGCTGATTTTAGATGTAAGTTCATCCAGCAATGGATATGCTTCAATTTCTAATTCCGCAGCCTGATGAAATTAAACAAGATTATTAACATCTAAAACTGAAACCAATTGTTTGCTTTTAGAGAAAAGATGTGGCCAGTGAAGCATAGATAACTAGATTTGATTGTTAACATTACGATATCCATTTAGGGGGTGTAAATGAGCCAAGCCGCTCGTGAGCTAGTCAATATCGGCTCATTAAAAGCTCGAATCAAGCCAAGCTAAAACGAGCTCGAGCCAAAAATTAGGTTTGTTCAATAAATGAGCCCGAGCCCAAGCTTCACTTATTGAGCTTGAGTTAGCACACGAGCGTAAAGGAGCCTATCATATAATTTATAATTTGTATTTGATATATCATATATAAATTTATATAATATGTATATAAACTAACTAATAAATAATATACAAGTTGAGCACAGCTCGAGCTTTACAAATAGAGCTCGAACTTAGTTGAGCTCAAGCTGGATCGCGAGCCTAAACGAACCTACTATACATATAATTTGTATATAACATATTAAATATGCATTATATAATATGCTATATATGAAATATATATAAAAAATAAAAACAAATACATATAAATTAATTAATAAAAAATAAATGAGTCGCACCCGAGCCGAGCTCAAGCTTGAAACACTACTAGCTCTCATAAATTAAATGAGCTCAGGCTTGGCTCAGCCCGGCTCGTTTACACTCCTAGATCCAATGATCTTATGCCATAATAATCTGATAAACAACATAAAACAAGTTATGCTTAAAGGTCTAATCTTTTATAAAAATAATAAACAACAAACCTGTGTGTCTAAAGAAGTACAAGCAACCTCAAGAGCAACTTCCAAAGCCTTAAATTCAAAGGGCAAATAATCAGGTAATGTGCATTCAAACACCCCCTCAAATCTCCTACCTCCTTTCGATCTATCACAATCAGAGCTTTCTGATTGCCAAGAATCACCATCACCTGCAGGTTTTAACCGCCTTTGTAACTCCACCACATACTGTAAAACATAGTTATCAAGAGAATTCAAGAGTAAAACTTCATCAGATGTTATAATGCACCGAATCTGTTCCAAATTTACAACTATAGCCTTCTCTCTGCCAAGAATTGTTGACGGGTACACAAATAATGGATCAAGTAGGCGAAGATCACGTGCAGGAAGATCACAACGTCTCATCATTGTTAATTTGTCAACTTCAATAACTTGTGACTCCCCTGTTGCAGCATCCACACTGACCCATGATCGAAGACCTTGACCACGTTTTTTTAGACCTAAAACGTCTCTACGGTTTACAACAGACGCGGGTTTTGATGGAAGTAAACGTTCTTTTAGGTCTTCCATTAGTGAGGTCTAACTGCAGAAACATAACAGTTTTGAATAAATTCAATTCGTATTTTGTGGTTATAAGATAAGAAGATGTGATACAGACATGAAAATATGACTTTGATTTTCAAAAGTGTTTGATTTGTATTGTATGATATATCATCATAAAGAAATGGATTATAGTTATTATAGGTAGCAGTATATGAACACCCCTAATATCAACACGAGATCAAACACTCGTGTGAAACAATGTAGCTTTAAAAATGATTAGATAAAACGTGTAGCTATTATGAGTAGCTGTTTTAGTTTTCAATTATGCTGTTAGTTTGTTACCGCCATTTCAATTATTCTTCAATTCTGTTTTCCTAATATTGTATCGTTGCAACTTTTCGTATCGATTGAGTTTGAGTTCAGTTTCATATGACTTAGGGGCCCCCGAAGAGGCCGTTCCCAACCGCTCTTGCAGTCTGGCAACAGCGACGGGCTTGGGTAAGAATTCTATCTATCAATAAACTGGCAGAAAATAGAGGCACCTAGCGATAATTACTTATAGTATTGCAGTAAGTATTCATATGTATAGTCATTCTAAATGTCCATATAACATACCTATGTCATCTCTTCATAATAATTATGCACGTTGTTAATTGCAATGCATGATGCACCATTTCATTTAATTAGCAGAAATGTATGTATTTATATGTATATTATTATTATTGTGAGAATCGAGGAGAAGATTTACAATGAGTTAGTATTTGGTTCATCCGAAATGAACGAATTAATTAGGGTTTGAATCAACAGCAGCGTTGATCAAACAGCCTGCAAGAGGAATTTAAAAGAATCATATTATGAAATGATAGCGAATAGATGATGCATGAATTATCATTTGTGTGTCACCTTTGAGATGAATTAGCGAATGACAGGCAGGTGTATCACCACCGCCATCGGTGATCGGAAACACGATACCGCTTGGTTGGATTCTGAGACAGACGTTACAGATTTATTTGGAGCGTAACTTTCTTTTCATTCCAAATAACACAAATACAGGTCGACCCGCATAACGTTAGGTTTCTTTTTAAAGTTTAAACTATTTATGTATTTTAACAGGTTATTGACCCGTGGGCGTCACGGATGGAAAGATATAAATCATGTAACTTTCACATGTTTCTAGCATCAACTGATATATAACATTCAACTAAAATAACATCTATTTTACAATTACAAATTAGTAAATAGTTCCTCATAAACCACATTTCTAGTTTTATTTGTAACTTTACCTTCCTTGTTAATATAAGCATTTTAACACCATCTCTACTCGTCACTCGTGATAAAGCCATATATAGTTGACCATGTGTAGACACCGGTTCTCACAGGTATATGTCAACTCTTGCTAGTGATTGGCCTTGACTTTTATTAATGGTCATTGCAAAACAAACCGCAACAGGAAACTGTCTTCGTTTTAATATGAATGGTAGTTTCTTATCTGAAGGAGTTATACCACTACGAGTTATATAAGTGTGAAACCCAATGTTAGAACCTGAATCCCCAAGTTTACTTGTAATCTGGTTCCGTTTCATAAACCGTTCTTCTGATCAATATTCCTTAGTAACATTATTGGCACACCAACTTTCATAACCAATCTATGATTAGGCATACCAGACATCTTTAAACTATTCAGAAAATCAGTGTAATGCTGGATTGAAACCAGGATCAATACTATCAGATTTGTCTATACTATCAGAACTAAGATATTCAACTTCTTATACGGGAAACAAAGACAAAAATTTATCATTAATATCTTGGACAACCTCATTTAAAAGTGCAAATATGGCCCTTTCTTGAAAATATGAGATATCATACAAAATTTTCAATAATGCTGGATATACAAAATCAATCAGATCAGAAACATGATCGGATGAATCACCAATCAAAAGATCATCTGGTATATCTATAATGGCGTTGTTGTATTTATAAATAATGAAATGCAAATGTTGTATTTATAAATAAATGATAATTATACATGAATTATAAGACATCGTAACTTATTTGAATTAAATACAAGAACATACAAAGACTAACAAAGATAAATGAAAAATTAAAATATTTATAACTTATATCATGAGTACAATAATAAGCAAACAAAGAAATTAGTCTCCAAATCAACAAAACTATTTTACAATTTTGATTCAACAAAACTTCTATCTCAATGTTGATTCAAAAGATGAACTTTATCAAAAACATTTATTACACATCATTAACCGTAATATTTATTACTCTAAGATAGTACCCGTGTTTATTTACACATCAATTTAAATATTTGTTGCACATCAATGTTAAAAGATGAACAATTCTAAGACATTTCTTTTTATAAATATATTTTAAATTTATGTTACAAAACAAACTGTTATGAGAATCTAAAACCTAAATTTAGTATTTCATAATACTATAATTAATTGATCTTCAAATAAAGTCTTAATCAATATTCAATAACATATTAATTTTCATTTAAGTAGAGTTGACATATAGTTGATTCATAATATATATCATTTAGAAAATTATGCAAAGTTTTCTCATCCATTTTTTTATGGATAAGTTATGTTAAATAATAATAATAATAATAATAATAATAATAATAATAATCTAATATTGTTTTAATAGATTGTGCTCTTTAGCTTTTATGCTTCTTTCATTGTGTATCCGTTTAACCCGTTTTCTTTTTGCTGTATTTTTTTACCCATTTCGACCAATTGCATCTACTCGAGAGATTAAACTTTTTGCCATATTTTGTACATACTAATTTGGTGGTGATGAAAATAGAAATTTAATTTTGTTAAAACTTAAACATAGAAATAATTAAAAATTATTTTTCATTATGGGAATAATATGAATAAACTAAGAAAACATTCCATGTTCACTAATGGTTATTTACGGAGAAAAATGTATAAATTAAGGAGAAAACGTGTTTTATTTTTAGCAACCACTATTTGTTTGACAATTATGTTAAAATCATTTTATGCATTATTTTTAAGTATTTAAAAATATAAGATTTAATGTAAATTAATGTTTGTCAACTTAAGAATTGATTTGAAGTCAAAACTTATAATAGGTCAAAAAAGTATTATCATGTTATACAATAGAAATAGTGATTAAAATACGAATTAAAACATAAATTTAGTAGATGATGTATATGAATATGCTTGATGACTATTAAAGAAACTTTATAATTAATTTTATTTAAACGAATATAAGTTGAAAGTTACAAATAATTTTTATTTCTAGTTAGGAATAAGGTATTGATATATTTTGATACCATAATTAAAAGTGTAACAATTACTAAATAAATAATTAATTAATACAAATCAATTATTTAAGTAATTGTATTTAACACAATGATAATTTTGGTAATACGATTATTATTGATATAAAACGAATATTGATTTTTGACTCTAACAATAATGGTTTTTTTATTTTATAAAATGTTGTAACAATAGAAAGTGAGTTAATTTGATAATAATTGTGAAATAACAAAATGCTCAAGGTACAGAAATATAGGAAGTCAATTGATGCTATTTTTAGGCATATGCATCTTGACATTTAGACATAATTATAAAATTGTCAAATAAAAAAAATGTAAACTTTTGTAATATTGAAAAGTATCAAAATCTTTTAAATATCAATGAGAATTGGTCAAATAATGTTTGCTGAGTTTGAGATACGACTACAAATTATTTATATTCCTAGAATTTGACAAATTATAATTGTAATGTTTGTTACTAAAATTTGGAATGAAGAAACATGCATGCTTTTTATATGAACAAAAACATATAATTATATAAAAACTGTAATCAATAAATATACAAATTGTTATAAAAGAATTTTTATTTTAACTATTGTATAGGAAACATTCAATAACTTTTTATGTTAAATCTATTAAATCCAATGCTAGAGTTCACTTTTATGAATAAAAACTATTATTAGTAAACTTCGAAAAAAAAATTAGTACAGTTGTATAGTAATAAACAAACTTAAAAAAATGTTTTTTTTTTATTTTTGGAATATTAAAATGGAGGTTTATTTTATACATTAATTTTGGCATTCAATTTGTTAAAGTTTGTATTTAATTTACAAATTCCGTATTTAATCGGTTATAGAAAATATGGGGGTTTTACTAAAGGTATGAATCTTGAAATTTTGACATAATTAAAAAATGATCAAATATAAAATATATAAATAAGGGTTTAAATATGTTATGAATGTTAACCATAAATTAAAGGTATTATATAAAAACCGAATTAAATAAATGTACATTTTATTATATATTTTATTTTTGATATTTAGGAATAAATATATTAATAGATTTAGTTGAAACTGGCATTAAAATCATAATAACTTGAAATATTTAGAAGTAATTATTAAAAATATTTTTTTATTTAAGGCATTAATATTGAAAATTTATGAAATTGTCAAATTCGTTAAATTTCGGTTTTTGAATAGCTGGTGAAAATTCAAACTATATAACACATTTTTGTAAACTTCACATAAATAGTGAGTATCCAAATTTGAATGGTGAAAATCGGTTTCTAAAATGTCATATTAAATGTGTATTATTTTAAAATGTTAAATACGATAATATTGGAAAGTACAATAATGTTTTAAATTGCGTTGACATTAGTGATTTAATTGGAATTTGAACAACAACAATATAAGATTGATTATCTTACTATAACTAATTTAATGTATTATAGAATGATCAATTAAATTTAATTTCCGGATTATATAATAATCAATTAAATTACATCAATAGTGAAAAAAAATACATGAATAATAACAAAAATATACATTAACATTAAACAAAAAATACGACATCTTGTCAACAAATTCTCAATACATTATATCAAGTTGGGGACAATAACCCGAAATGATAAAATTAAATATTAATATTAATATACATAATAAATAAATTACCAATTATGGAAGATTTGAATTATGTGAACAAATGTAAATCTTACCGAAAAACGATATACCTTACCGGAAAAACATATAAATGTGTATTAGTACAAAATCGATGAAAACCTAACCAATAAATATAAAAACATTCACCATCCAATAATTAGTACAAAATTGTGGGAATAATATACTAAAATTATTGAATGTGTAATTCGGAATAAAAGTAAAAGTCCGGATTATGGTAAGCTATTTATTTTTATGTAACAATACCATTTCGTCTTGCAAATCATCTCTATTGACCAATCTGGCTTGTTATTGTCCTTGAGACGCCATAGTTTCAAAATACGAACCTTGAGGACACAGTCGTTGTTAAGCACATCCAATTGGTTCAACATTGTAATATTTGTTGGCTTCATCTTCATGGTGGTGAAAAACTAAAAATAAACAAAATATTAATTTTTGAACAATTATACTTTGAACCGATGTAACATCCCGTTTTTCTAGTTTCGGTTAATAAATAAAAATGAGTTATTACGAGTCGGGCTAGTGTTGGGTAAATGGTATGGGTTATGGACTTGGGTTATGAAGGAAAGGGGGATAGACCATGAGCTTAAGCCCATGATCAATAAATATATATACCTTAATTATCCATTTATTTCTCATTTTCATACACCACCAAAACACACACTTAAGCTCTCTCTCTCTAGTTACTTTCTCTAGCCGAAATATAGAAGAAGAACCGATTCCGACCTAAGGTAATGACAGTATGATATCGTATGAGCTTAAATCCGTTAGATATAATCACGAAACGACGAGCCGGCACCGTTAAACCGTTTAAGTCACGAGATCCGGATGGAATCGGGTATAAACCGAACCTATGATGAGCTTAGGGGTCACCATAGCTCAGATCTGGATCGAACGGGTCGAAAAACGGTGAAAAACCCGGCGAATTCGCGGTTTTCCGGCGACGGCGCCGGAAAAGTTAATACGAGGTTAGGTATGTCAGGGAATGTTCTGACATTCCCTGACCTAACCCTAATTCGCTAACGGAAAGTTAACGAATTAGAGGTAATTCGTTAACGTGGAGTTAACGAATTGGAAGCAATTCGTCAGCTGATTCGCTAAGGAAAGATTAACGAACTAGCTTTAGTTCGTATCCAATTTGTTAAGGGGAAAAGATAATGAATCACCCTTGATTCGTTATAGCCAGTTCGTTAGAAGAGATAACGAATTAGATGGACTAATTCGTTATATGGACTGTTCGCTATGGACTGATTCGTTAAGAAGTCCAGTTCGTTAAAGGGGTCAATTCGCTATGCGAACCAATTCGTTATGATAACCCAATTCGTTAAGAATAAGTAACGAACTAGAAGTTACCAAAATGACAGAATGGTCCCTTAACTTGAAAAAGAATGATTTAATTACAAAGAAGCCCTTGAACTTTCAAGTTAACCAATTAATTAATGATTCGAAATTCTAATGGAAAATGTGATAAGACAGTTAATAGAAATAAAAATTTTCCAAGCTGACCTGGCAGCTCGATCCCAGCCAGGGGCTCTGCCCCTTGGACCCTGTTAGGGGCTGTTGGCCCTAGACCTCGCTGCCAGGGGCGCTGCCCTCGGACCCCCGTTCGTTGAGGGCTATAAATGGACTAGAAATACGATATGGATAGTGATAGTAATTAATACACGTAATTGTTATATAGTTAGTTGTGCACAGCTAAAGAGGGGGATAACTATAAACGGTGAACGCAACCGCATTGAGGTGAGTTTCTACCCCACTTCCTTGTTATGTTTTCGGGGCTGTGTGCATACTCGATGTGATATTTAATACACTTACCTTAGGTGATAAGTGTATGCCTTGTATGATTTATGTATGACGATTGCTTGACGGTGTGTGAACAATCTTCGGATATTGCACGTGTCGTCAAGTGGTAGTTAAAGGTATGATTGATATGTGTGATGTATGAATGATGTATGTATGAATATATATGATGTATGAACAATGTATGTATGATATGTTGATGGTATGTGAACGCTCTTCGGAGATTGCACATATTGTCAAGGAAAGTACGTAAAGGACATGTATGTTATAGTAGTACGAATGAAGGGAACCGACCCTAATAGTATCGGCGAATGTAGGGAACCGACCCTAATAGTATCGGCGAATGTAGGGAACCGACCCTAATAGTATCGGCAAACGTAGGGAACCGACCCTAATAATATCGGCGAACATAGGGAACCGACCCCAATAATATTGGCGAAGGTTATAGGGCGGAATGCTCTTTAAAACGTATATGTATGAATGAAAGTATGAAAGAAAGAATGTAAGTAAGTATGTATGTAAATGTGAAGGTATGTACTTTCGGGAGCATATGTTAGTATGTGGATGTATTGTATGTCGCATGATTAACTAGAACTCACTCAGCGTAGCTGACTTTTAGTATGCACGCAGGTAAGTAGGATGAGACAACTTGCATAAGGGGAGACACATGGCATGGACTTGAAGAAACTGGCATCTCTAGGAAGTGTTATGTTATTTTAAAGACAATTTTTATGTTAAATGATTTGGAATGATCGTTAAGACAAGGAGTATGGTTATGTAATGACATGGTTCGAATGTTTTTAATATTCCGCGAATGTTTTTGTTAACTTTGATATTTAGAATTGTGTTTATGAGTAAATCCAACGTTAAAGTGAGGCACCGGTAACGGGGCCTTACAACCGAACAACTAAACAACAAAATGAATTATATAAGCACGACCAAACTATATACCTTACAAAGAAACAAATTCGTTTTTGCTAATTCCGGTGTGATGGTGTGAGAATTATTGTGTGAGAGTCAAAGTATTTATACATAAGTATTAGATATTTGAATTTTTGGATAGGTGAATAAAGAAGTAAGGTATAAATGTAATTAATTAAAAATCATAAAATTAGGGATTTTGAATTAGCTTGAAATATGGACGAAAATTAGGAGGTCTTTTATTACGGATTTTGAAATTTTGAAATATTTGAATTTAATGTTGTTAAATTATATTATTATACTATAATTACAATATAAATAAAATTAATATGTTTAAATATACACCATATTTCAACATACAACATTAAGATAGTAATGTACAAAAATATGTAACTAATTTATTTTTTATTTATTACCGTTAATAAAATTAATCATCAATTGAATAATTGCATAATTGATATAAGTTGTAGATTTATGATAATTTTAGAATCCCTATGATAATTGTTTCTTGTATAATGAATTTTAATTTTTATTTAGTACCATCCATAGAATTAGAATCATTATGATAATATTAGATCCTTAATAATATGCTTGATTTGATGATTATGTTAAAATCAATCATACCACGTATATATCATAATTGATTATAATTTGAAAATTCTGTAATCAAAGTAATCCTTAATCATATGATTGATTTGTTCCTATTTCTTAATATAGAGAAATTTACTTGCAATTGATTACGGATTTCAAGTTTACTTGCAATTAATCGGCCAAATCTCATAAATCTAAAATTAAAACCATTATTTATCAATTAATAAATTAAACAATTAAACATTAAGCAATAATAATAAAAAATAACAAACTGACATTTGATCGAATACCTGGTGGGCAGCCTAAATTAGTGTATGAAATCACAAAAAAAAATATATATAATTTCATGTGAATCAACATACACAACATAAAAAACTGATGCTTTAAGTGACCGGTAGAAACGTTGATGATTTGTTAACACGGTCATGGGTAGGCCGAATTGCTGTAGATTAAACGCCCGGATGGTGAATAGCTTCATCGACGGTGGACGGTCAATTTATCGGATACATGAAAGGAAGGTAGAGATCCGTGGAAGAACATGATGAAGGGGGGTGAAAGAGGGGATAATTGATTTGGGTTTAGGGTAAAACACATTATAATGAATAATGAAAAATGAATAATACAAATGATATAAATTATTATTAATAATCAATAATCATTTAATAGAATTTATTGTCTAGTATTTTTATTTATTTTAGAATTTTTTTATTCACATCAAAAAAAGAGAAGTGATAGATAAAAATGGAAAGTTTAAGAATCCACCAATAGGAAAATGTCATGTCGAGTTAAACTCATTTGTTCTAATAATATAGTTAGATAAGAAAACCCCAACTCCAAATATTTGGTATGGGTTTGGGTTGAGTACATGATCAGCTATGAAATTAGTACCCGGTAGCTAATACCCGACTTATTCTCCAAACTCCTTTTTTCTGTTAGTATACAAAACAAAAAATATTAAAATATAATAAACAGAATGTTGAAACGGTTAGAAAATATAATTATAGAGTTTATAAAACTTAGTCGTGCATTTAATATTTGATGTAATTTGTTGAGGTGGATTTAAGATTATAAATAATAGGTATATCTGATACCTGTATATCAAATGGATAATGAGTAGTGGGTACTCGACATGAAGCAAACACAAGCTATGGCTGGCAGTGTGGTGGCATGTAGCAGTTGGCGGTGATGCAACGCATTTGTGGTGTGGAGGAGTCGATCACAATGTTATCTTGAGGAGGAGATATGTAATACAAAGAAATATCGTTCATTCTTCCGTCATTTTAAAAGGTTGGAATTTGACTTTATGGTCATTTTTGTGGGCTTTTATTAATTATCATTGTATTTGAATGCTTGGGATGAGAGGATTAAGCAGGATTTGATAGACCCAAACCTCTCCGAGGACATGGTTGAGGATATGAATTCTTGGAGAAGTAGAATTAAAGTTAAGGATTTTTAGGGAGAAAGGAATACCATAGGGCTTCTATTTACCTTATTTTAGACACACACCATAATAATATCCTCTCTACATAAATAGTATTAATATTTTTATTGCTATTACTATCAATCAATCAATCAATCATACCCAGTAAAATCCCACCGACAGCAAAGCTATAAGTAGGGTCTGGGAAGGGTGGGATGTAGGCACACCGTACCTCTATCCAAAGGAATAAAGAGGTGGCTTCCAGAGAGACCCTCGGCTCTAAGTACATGTGTATGAAGCAAAATAAAGGAAATCAAAGTTTAACAGCTATATAAAAACTACTGTTAATTATAATAATATTAATAATAAGATCACAGTTTAACAGCTATATAAAAGCTAATAATAATTATAATAATAATAATAATAATAATATATGTAAGGGAAATACCATTATGGTATGTGACCTAAATAAGTTAAGTCTAAGCCCTAAGGTATTCAATTCTCTCTAAAAATCCTTAACTTTAATTCTACTTCTCCACGAATTCCTATCCTCAACCATGTCCTCGGAGAGGTTTAGGTCTATCAAAATGCCTAATCCTCTCATCCCAAGTCAATTTCGGTCGTCCTCTACCCCTCCTCCCCTCTATAGTAATGTTGTCTACGGATCTAACAGGATTCGTCGTCAGTCTTTTCTTTACATGTCCAAACCATCTCAATCTCCACTCTCTTATCTTGTCTGCTATGTTCGCCACCCCTAATCTCTCGCGAAACACAACGTTTCTTATTCGGTCTAGCCTTGTGTGCCCACACATCCAACGTAGCATTCTCATTTCTGCTACCTCCATCTTCCGCACTTGTGCCTTCTTGATGGCCCAACAATCTGTTCCATATAGCATTGCAGGTCTAACTGCCACCCTATAGAATTTTCCCTTTAGTTTAGTCGGGAAACTCTTGTCGCACAATATACCTGTGGCTGCTTTCCATCTACACCATCCTACCTGAACTCGGTGGGTCACATCACTGTCTAATTCCCCATCGCTCTGTACAAAAGATCCTAAATACTTGAACTTCGTTACCTGCGGGACCACCTGCCCTTCAATTGTGATCTGTGCGTCTTCATTGTCGTTTATCCCACCAAAATCACAGTGGAGGTACTCCGTCTTAGATCGGCTAATCTTTAAACCTTTTGTCTCTAAGGTTGTTCGCCACTCCTCAAGCCTCATGTTTAGATCTTGTTTTTTCTCAGCAAGTAACACAATATCGTCTGCGAACATCATGCACCACGGGAGAGTCCCCTGAATCGACTTTGACAGCTCATCCAAGACTACTGCAAAGAGAAACTGGCTCAACGCTGACCCCTGGTGAAGACCTACCTCTACAGGAAAGAAATCAGTATCCCCCACTGGCGCACGGACACTTGTTTCACTCCTGGTATACATATCCATAATTATCTCTATGTATTTCCTGGGCACTCTTCTACCCTCCAAGCACTCCCAGAGCACCTGTCGTGGCACACTGTCGTAGGCCTTTTCTAGGTCAATAAACACCATATGTAGATCACGCTTCTTCTCCCTATACTTTTCCATTAATCTTCTTATAAGGTGTATTGCCTCTGTGGTGGAACGCCCCGGCATGAAGCCAAATTGGTTGACCGTAACCTGAGTTTCTCGTCTAAGTCTAACATCAATCACTCTTTCCCATAGCTTCATAGTATGACTTAGTAGTTTGATTCCTCGGTAGTTACCACAACATTGGGCGTCTCCTTTGTTCTTATAGATAGGAACTACAACGCTGCTCCTCCACTGGTCTGGCATCTTACCTGATTTGAGAATACTATTGAACAGAGTAGTTAACCACATGACTCCTTCCTCCCCCAGGAAGGAGTCATGTGGTTAACTACTCTGTTCAATAGTATTCTCAAATCAGGTAAGATATTATTATTATTAGTATTATTACTACTACTACTGTTGAACTCTGATTTCCTTTGTATTGCTTCATATACATGTATTTTAGAGCTGAGGGTCTCTCTGGAAGCCACCTCTTTATCCATGTGGATAGATGTACGGTGTGCCTACATCCCACCTTCCCCAGATCCTACTTATAGCTATACTATTGGTGGGACTTCACTGGGTATGATTGATTGATTGATTTGTATTTGAATGCTATAATCTTACATAGCTTTATTAAAATAAATTAACCTTATATTTAAAATTATTCATGAAGAGTTAGACGAGCCACTTTCACATAAGTCATTTTCAGTAAAGTTATACAATCTTATTGACACGTGGTCCATGGGTAAAAGCACTACAAATGCTGTAGAAAACAAAAGGATCGGAAGAACAAAATATTTTGTTTACAAACAATTGTCACCTATCAAAGTAAATCATTGTATGGCTGTTCACCAAATTTAACACAACCCATATCAGGGCTAACTATAACTTCCAACACCAACATGACCAAATCCAATATACAACTTTCAATGCACAATATACAAGTCATAGTAGCAAGACTGTATTTGAATGGTCGAATCCCGCACCGCAGCAACCAAGATTCATCTATACGCCATCCAAACAGCCATGGGCCTTCAACAGTTAATGCAAATAATAAACATGTTGAGACATGTTCACTGCTGGTTTGATTCCGATACTTCTTGACCGTTGGATGAATCCAATGGCTGTGAAGTGGATGCGGATGGACCAGATTCTAGTTTCTTGAACTGAACCAAGATCATGGTCATATTGTCACACCCTTCCCCGCCAGATACAGGAGCCAAACACCGATCAAATACCTTCTCACATATTGCAGAGAGCTTACTTTCCTGCAACAATAATCAGTATAAAAAATTCTTAAATGCTAAAGATGGTTATAAACTTATATACATAACTACACATGCCAAATATAAAAATATATCTAAATAATAATGGTCAAACGGACGGTTCGGTTTACACAGCCACTTTCAAGTTCAAAACTGATCGAACCGTTAAAACCGCCAAAATGGAACCATTTGGATCTCAAACCAGCCGACTTGTTTCGGTTTGGGTTTAAAGTGTAGGGAAAACCAAAAACCTATAATGAAGTGTTAATGCACTTACCGTTTTTAATTGTTCGCGAACAAAGTCTACAAGTTGTTGGCTAGACATGCAATCCCTGTAATAATAAGAAAAGGTATAAGCACTACATGTTTTTCAAGGTCATGACGCCTTTGATAATGTCACAATGATTATTGAACAAAATGTTTAAAATTGTCTTTTTCTTTTTTTTTTAATAAATAAAATGCCATACTAGACCAAAGGTCTAAAGCTCCAAATAATCAACCCATTTGACCCATTGCTGAAAGTTTTAACCACGGAAGCATTATATCAAAAGAATTAAAAGAGATATTGTATATAACCAAATTCCAGCATAACTGTATTAATTTGGATTTAGCTTGTATATAACTAAAGGGAAAATTCTATAAAAAGATAATAAATATAGTGGCACGTTATTAAACTGAAAATTTGAAAGTAGGATACATTAGATCAAAAAGTTCAAAACATTGATGGTTTTTTGGGTACTAAAAAGTTGGTTAGGTAAAATAAAAATGAAACCATATCCTGTTTATTATATTAAATTCAATATACCATATACCGTCGCAAGCAAGAACAAGAAAATCGTCATCCTCGCAAAGCTCAACCTAATTTGAGGAGAAAAGGGAAAAGCAAGTCAAATAAGCGTGTCATCAACAGATATCGAATCTACGTTTTATGTTTAACAGACTAAATTAAAAAAAAAAAAAAACACTCAAAAGAAACGGGTCAAAATTCACAAAAATCTTACTTTAATACATAAAGCCTATTGAATGATTTTACTTAGAGATTAGATTCTTTTATAATCATATTAGACACTATTTATTTATAAAATAAATTTTAGAACATATCAAATGGGTAAATTAGAAGGAAATCGGTCAAAATTCACTCAAATTATAGTTTTTTAAGCATAAAACATTTTAAATCAGTTTATTCAAAGATTTCGATTATTACAAGAATAATATAAATCAGTCATCATATTGCCACTATTTATAAAATAAAAATTAATTGTTTTGGCTCTACCCATGCTGACCCGTTACCCGATCTCAAACTGCCAATCTGCCATTTCGCCATCTATACAAGGAAGAAAAAAAAATTTATGATGCTACATACCATGTTTATATCAGGATTGGCAGTTAGAATTTGTTTTTCAGGAGGAAGTGTTTTATTTTTTTTCAGCTCCATGTCACCTGAAAATAGCATTAAAAAAATAGAATTAGTGACTGCTAAATAATGATTGAATTTTTTTAGAGTGAAGTACCAAACTACCAATAGCTCTGGCCAAGTTTAGACTTCCATTAACTCGACCGAGATGAATAAAGCCACCAGCTTTATATATCCTTTCTTTCTCAACCTCAAGATCGGGCTTATGATCCTTTGACAAATTATATGCCTGTAATAATAAAATGGATATTCATGAGCTTTTACTATGTTTATTTCTATAACAGTACATAGAAAATGTAATTAACTTTATTAAACGTTTAATACAAATTAAAAAACAATACCTGACCCTTTCGCGATATCACACACCGTGAATCACCAGCATTTGCAACAACGAGTTGGTTGTTACGGATGATAGCAATGCAAGCTGTGCTACCACATGCTGGCCCTTCATAATTAGAGTGTGGACCCTAAGTCAATAACAAAATGAAGTATAAGAGACTTAAATACAACATTATATCAGTAATATGATAGTCGGAATTAGTTCATTTCTAGTATGATCAAACGGTTTCAGAGTATAAGTTTCATGTATTCACAAGATGCTTTTGGACTTTGAGAGGGTGTTCGGATGTGTGTTCAGTTATTTAGAAATAATCTGTGACTTTAAGTCACAACAATCAGCTTTTAGTGTATGAGTTAACAATAACTGAAGTTTACACCAACTTTGATGTAGAAAGATTATTAATATTTACACTTGTTTCAGTAATATTATTTTATATACAAATACAATACTAATTAATAACAAAATTTGATTTTATTTAGAAAATCAAATACATGTTAACTTAATAAAAGTAGTTTATGTTATTGATATAACTAAATTAATTACACTCATAAGTTAAACTAAGTATGTAAAAAACTAATTAATGTGCATATCAGCATATGCACCTTTATTAGATTAACTGTTGCGATAAAAAGAGTACATATTAGTTTTTAGTGAATACAAAGAAAGCACCTCCTCAGTAGACCAATTATCCTCTAGAGCTTTTAATTTGCCACTCCTTGGTGACCAAATTAATCCTTCTATCATCCCACTGAATTGATCCATTTTATTTCCCAAAATAGCCAACTCTCTCCAGCCACGTTGTCCACACATCATCTCATCCATTCTAGAGAAGTATACAAATTTGTTCAGATAATACATAAAAATGGAGGACACTTACAGACAGTTAAATAATTTCTCATCCTCCCAAAAAAAGGTACAGTTTCTGAACCTATACATTCATGGTATAAAGCGAAAACCAGAGGTGGCAATTTCACCCACAGTGTGAATTTAATGCATAAAGCTTCTTCAACTGATTACTCAATATAATATAATATAAACTGCTGACTGTATAAATTAAATTTAATAATGACCTAAGAAAAGATTTCTGGGCAGCAGTGCCAATATCACCAGCAGAATAAGCTTCATGTTTAAGCACTTGTTGGTGAAGAAACTTGGCACAGAACTTAGAGACTGCCTGACCTGCAAGCTGAAAAGCTAAGTGAGGACAGTAGAATCATTACAGGTATTTATCAACATTTACTTGTCCCTTCATTTTCAAATCACATAAATTTTTAACTGGTTTTGTTTGTTCAAAAAATACATAACTAATAAGTGCAGAACATAAGTTTTAACCATACAAAAATGTATACCCAGCCTAAAAGTAACCCACTGACGAACATACACAGGTGTAAATAAAGATATTTTATAATTGCATTCACATTCTTTTTGCTGCCATGAAATGTGTACTGAACACCTGAAATCTAAACTCACAGCCTAATCATTGCTGGCTGATAGTTATCCTTATATAGTTTTATTTTGGCTTTATCTGTTACAATTAACATCTTATCCATCAAACTTAGATACATCAACCATATGCTGTTTTTCTTATTAAATGATTTATCGTTTAGAAATAGAATTGACCAACTCTTCCTACGCTACTAAAAGAGTAATTTTCAATGTTTAAAAGCCTGCCCTAGTCAAATGAACCGCCAACTAGTAAGAGTTAACCATTCAATCGGGTGACTCAAATGATGGTTCATTGCATTATGTGTTTGGGGTGTTTAAATGGTTCATTGCATTATGTGTTTGAGCTTTGGAAGTTTTCTATTTGCATATGATTTTATAGAAGTTTTCTAAAAAGGTATGATGCATAGATATTTAATTAAAAATGAATGCTACAGCATGGGAGTTCATCCGAACATAAAGACTGAAAGGTTGACCAGATACTTGAGAAATACTCAGATATAACAAGAAAAACTGTGATAATAGCAGCAAGCATATTGTCAAGTAAACATGAGTAATAGAAGTTAATTTTGTTCACTAGAAATATCAAACAACTTTAAATGAAGCAAAAATTCCAATCTATATGAAGATGCATATGTGTCATATATATTCGTGTGCTTACCTCCATGGCCATCATATACACCAAAGAATGATGTGGAGTTGTCCAAATCAAGTAGAGCAGCATGCTATAAAACACCTCATATACACAGAAATAAGGTCTGGTAAGTAATATGCCCAAAATAAAACACGCGAACAAAAACCGCATTAAATACACATCCATTTTGGCACATGCACAAATAGATTCCACTTTAAAGTAATAGTTATATATTTATCAAACTAATCTTACAAAGAGAATTATTCCAGATTGCCATATAAATACAATACCATAGCTAGGGGTGGCAATCTTGACCCAAACCCTTTCAAATGAGTCAATTTGAGTTGTTTTAAAAGTTAAATGAGTTGGTTTGGGTAAAATGTTTTAACTAAATGGGTCAAAATGAGTCATTTAAAATTCCATCCTTTTTATTTTTGAGTCAAAATGGGTTGACAAGTTCAAAGAAATGGGTCGATGTGTGTTAGTGTCCTAAGGAAATGTGACAGGTTTCGGATCGGAACGGGTTTTCGTACAAGACAGGTTTCGGCGCGAAACGGGTTTCAGATTGGAACGGGTTCGGTTCGGGTTTCAAGCCAACACGAGTTTTCACCCGTGACGTGTTGGGTTTTGGTTTCTTTTGTTTCTTTCTGGTCGATTCCGGACTCGTTTTTGTTCGTTTTTTTCAGTTTTGTTTTTGTTCGGTTTAAATTCTTTTAGTTTCGTTTTGATTGATTTTTTCAATTTCGATTGATGTGGTCCGGTTTTAGCTTTTTGTTTCTTTGTTTCATTTTCGTCGACTCTTTCGGTTTCGGTTCGATTCTAGGTGTTTTTTTTCCTTTTTTTATGGAACGATGACAACGTAGGAAGCATTTTAGTGTTTTTACTTTTTTTGTTTATGATTTATATTTTGAGTTATAATTTTTTTATTATTATTTTTGAATATTTTTTTGAGGGTTTGTGATCTTAATAGAAAACCCCTCAAAAAAAAATTCAAAAAAAACAATTAAAAAAATCATAACTTAAATTATAAATAAAAAACGAAAAATCTAAAAAAACTAAAATGTTTCCGCCATTATTCTCGTTCACAAAAAAAAAAAAAACTCAAAACCCGGTTCGACCCTAACCTATTTCGACCCAAACCAAAACAACCCTTTTTTTAATTGACTCGTTTTGACCCAAACTCATTCTGACTCATACTCGTTTTGACCCATGACTCATTTCAACCCATGACTCGTTCGACCCAACCCAACCCATTTGCCACCTCTAACCATAGCAATTAGCAATGATATTAATAATATTAATGTCACCTTCTTGATGGATGAAACTAAGATCATTTCTACCAATTAGGAGGTTTTGGATGTGCGTTTAAGGTATTGTGATTGCTAAAAATAATAATCAAATTTAGCAAATCAAGTAAAAAGTTGTAACTTGCAAATAAAGGACAACTGAAACATTACCTATGCATCCTAACTTTAAACACTCAATTATCCAATTTTTCTTATTATTCAACTCACAATAACCACTTTGAAAATGCACATCCAAATACAGTAAGACACACTGAGTATAACCACTAACGGAAAGCATCATATTAAAGATGATCAATCTATTTTCATCATAAAGCTGTCCAACAACCTTTGATCAAAGTTCTGTTTTGAACTTAAACATATTGTATTCTTCAAAATTCAAGTTTATCCAACTTGTCACATACAAAAGTATACTCAAATTTGTACACATTAGGAAAATGCAGATTGCAGTCAACAAGAAGAGAAGAGGTACTTACAGCATCTTCCATAGATGTGCGCCACCCTTGCATCGAAGACACTCCATATCTTAGCTTCTCATTCTCACCATCTTCAGAGGTCTTATCAGTTTTAGGTGTGCTTAGATAAATTCCCATATCAACCTGGAACAATGTTAACCCAAAACCACCTAAAATTATTACTCACCGCATTAACTTCCATTAAAAAAAAAAAACTAACTAAATAAATATCTGGCTAGAGGTAGGCCAAAAAACTGGTTAACCGAACTGACCAAAAATCAAACTGAAACCGAAATACCGATTTCAAACCGATTATGTTGAAACCGGTTTGGAACTGATTGAAACCATAGGTTTGGAACTGGTTTCTAATTCTCTATACCGAAACTGGCTAAAACCGGTCAAAAACGATCGTAACCGGAACCGAAGCCGGTCAAAAACTGGTTTCAACCCGAACCGAAACCGATCATGAGTTTTGTTGGCCAAACAGAACAGATTTGAACCGAAATGACTTCAAAGCATAACCAAAAGACTCCTCCGTGTAACTGAAATTTCAACTAATTAAATTATGACGTAAACTTCAAATCTAATGTAATATTTATATCAGCAATCAACAAACACTTCAAACAAGGACTAAATTGTATTGTAGCAAAACACAAAATAATAATAATAATAATAATAATTGAAGAGAGACTAAAACATGAAGATCCTGAGAGAAGAGTGAATCTGTCTGGTTGTATAAGTAGTTATAAAAATTAAATTGAAGTGTAATAAATGAAAAATGAGATCTAAATAATAATAATAATACGTGAAATGAAAGATTCAAATGAAGGAGAGTGTCTGACTTACTTGCAATAGATGATAGATTTGGATAGTGGTGTTGTAAGTGTGTTGGGATGGGATGGTGTATTGATTGATGATTGACCATTTGTAATGGAACACGCATATTATATTTATACTTTTTTTTATTGGTATGCACCGTTTGAGATGTCATACGGTAGACGTTGTAGAACTCCGGTACGTTAGGGTGAGATTGGTCAGAAAGAGATTGGAATCATGGAAGTAGTGCAAGAAACCTCGACAAGGTTCGATCTAAGTAAGGCAAGAATAAAAGCTGCTCAAGATCGACAGAAGTCATATGCTGATAAGCGACGACGACCGATTGAGTTCAACGTGGGTGACAATGTGATGCTCAAGGTCTCGCCCTGAAAGGGAATTATTCGTTTTAGGAAGAGAGAAAAGTTAAGTCCAAGGTACATTGGACCGTTTAAGATTGTTGGCGTGTGGGCGAAGTAGCTGATGTGCGAAACGCGGTCTATAAAAACTTAACCTAACCTAGACACTCTAGTTTTAAATTTATAAATCTAGACTATCCTAATGCTAGACCACTAGACAGGCAAGTGTACCTATCGACTGTAGTAAAGCCTAATGAAGTCCGGATATCGAACCCAAAGGACACTAGCGACACCTAAACTAGACTCTGACTAATAACTTAAATAAATTGATTTTATTGATTTTTAACTTTTTATTATTAAATATTGAATAATATAAAATAAATAATATTTACTCTAAACTAGACACAGACAAATAGAACTATAACTCAAAAAGGGGGAACAACTACCAAGGTAAGGAATCCTACTAATCAACTCATAAAATCTCGGAATTGGATTTATGATTGGTAACCGGGTTCTAAAAATATGACACTTAAGGAATAACTAAAGTACGCTAGATCACCTCCTGGTCTCCCCAACAATACCTAAGAACCCTAAATATCATGTAAAGCTCAACGGTTTAATAGTTCGGATCACCTCACGGTCTCACCTTACCTAACTATGCTAAGGAACCCAAAAGATTAAACCACCTCTCGGTCTCTCTAATCACAATATACCATAAGGCATAAATGGGTATTCTATTGAATTCGGTTATAACTCGGATCTGTAAGAATCTAAAGGAATCTAGGGTAACTCACTCCCGTGCAATCACTACCCAAACCCGCAAAAGACCAAAATAGACGACACTTAATTACCTCCCGGTCTATCAAGTGACAGAATATAAGGTATATCTAAACTCTCAATTACCGTTCCTATGAAATACGTTAACTAATAAACCATAAACTAGTTACAAACACACAGTAAGTAACCTAATATGCATCCATACATGAAAGACGTTCACAAAGACACATATGGAACAATAAACTGATCATAAATTAACACTAAATATGCATAAGCATCATAACCAAATAGTATAAAAACTTTACCAAAACATCACCAATCAATAAGAAATCCAAAACCAAAAATAAAACGAGTCTACAAAGTAATCATCCAAACCCAGGCAGTCTAATAGTTTAGCCAATCATAATTACGAATGAAACAAAGATAAAATATATATTGCAGTTCATCGTAAAAAGAAATAAATATAACTGAGCTACTAGTCTGGTTAAATTAATTGAGCAGCCAGCTAGCTTAAATTAATTCACTTCTTTTGATTCTTGGCCGTGGGAATTTTTTTGTTCTGCAGCTTACTTGCTTCCAAATTTCTAATTCGAATGGCCGTGATTATTCGTTGTTCAGTAACTTGCTTGCTTTCTTTATTTTTTCCTTTATGTTTCGAGCTCCCACTGTCACCAAGGGGCGGCTCCCCTCGTAACTCTAGGGTCTCCTAAAACTCCCAATTATATTTCCCCTTTTATTCCCTATCTTCTTTCTTAGTAACCGACATTTTGATTATAATCTTGATTCGGTCCACAACTCCATCAAACCAGCCCACGTAAAAAATATGATCAGCCCGTTATTTTTTTCCAATCTCCATCCAAGCTGCTCATATACCTATAAAATAATTAATTCATATAAGATGGATTTTCCCACTAAGTTATTATAGTATATTAGTTGAAATACTTGTACTTAAGTATTTTTATTTTTGTTGTTTTAGTTAACCCCCTTTTTTTTAAACAAAACCTCACAAGAGTTTTACCATAAAACTCAAAACATCAAACTTTTATATACTGTAACCGGTTTAACAAATTACTCTAATTTAGCTCGTTGTCTCATAAAACACTTAAACTTTAAATACGTGTCACTTTAAACTAATATTTAATAAAAATCAACTTAACACAACTCAAAAGTGTATGAAATATTTATTGAATTTATATATAATTTAGACCACATCAGTAGCCTACAAGCTAGATTTACCTGAGGAGCTAGAAAGGGATCCACTCGACCTTTCATGTTTTTAACTTAAGAAAATGCCTAGCTGATGACACGTCACATGTGCCATTAGTAGAGATTGAAGTTGACCAACAGTTAAACTACGTCGAACATCCCATAGAGATCGTTGACCGCAAGGGAAAACAACTTCGTCATAAAGTTATCCCTTTTGTGAAGGTGATATGGAAGCATCGTAGGGAATCGAATGCCACTTGGGAAGTTGAAGAAGAGATGCGCAAGTTTTATCCAGATTTGTTTCAGTAATAGTTAGGTTTCGGGGACGAAACCTCTTTAAGGAGGGAAGACTTGTAATATCCTGTTTCCCGTTCGGTTAATAATAATATTAGATGTTATGAGATGGGCTTGTGTTGGGTTAAGTGACATGGGTAATGGACTTATGTTAACAAGGAAGGGAGAAAGACAATGGGCTGATATATATATACCTTAATTAACCCATAATCCATTCATTTCCACTCATTCCATACACCATCAAAAACACACACTTAAGCTTTCTCTCTTCTCTCTAGCAGAAACAACCAAGAAACCCGAGCATCGATCCGAGGTAATGATAGTATGATATTGTATGGACCCAAACCCGCTAGATCTAGTCGCGAAACGACGAGCCGACACCCTCAACCGTTAAAGTCACGAGATTCGGATGGAATCGGGTGTAAACCGATCAAAAGATGAGCTTAGGGGTCACCCTAGCTCAAATCTGGATCGAACGGGACGAAAAACGGTGTATAATGCATTTTTCAGGCCACCGCCCGGTTTTCCGGCACGGCGGCGCCAGAAAGGCGGCGTACGAGGTAAGGATGCCAGAGAATGTTCCCTGACATTCTAACGTAACCCTAGGTGCGTGTGTAACGAATTCGTTAAGAAGTTCGTTACGGAGAGTTAATTCGTTATGGAGATTTAACGAATGAGCTCTCATTCGTTAGGCTGATTCGTTATATCAATTCGTTAAGAAAGAATAACGATGAGTTTCATTCGTTAAGTAAATTCGTTAACAGAGAACTGACGAATGAACCCCCAGTTCGGTATAAAGGCCAGTTCGTTATAAAAGCCAGTTCGTTATGAATGTCATATCGTTATAAAGGTTCAATTCGTTAAAAAGGTCAATTCGTTATAAAGTCCCTTCGTCAAGAAGTAACGAATGAGCCCCATTCGTTAAGGAACTGTATAACGAATTAAAGTTTGATAGAATGACAGAAAGGCCCCTGGACTTAAGATATAATGGATTAATTACAAAGAAGCCCTCGAACTTTATGAGTTAGCAAATAAAATAATAATTAAAAATTCTAATGAAAAATGTGTTAAGACAGTTAATGGAAATAATATTTTTCCAAGCTGACCTGGCAGCTCGACCCCAGCCAGGGGCTCTGCCTCTTGGACCCTTGTTCATTGAGGGTTATAATTAGATTAGAAATACGATATGGGTAGTGATAGTTAATTGATACGTGTAATTGTTATACATTTAGTCGCGCACAACTAAAGAAAGGAATAACCATTAACGGTGAACGTAACCGTATTCAGGTGAGCTTCTAGCCCCACTTTTTTGTTATGTTTTCGGGGCTGTGTGCATACTTAATGTGAAACGTTAATACGCTTACATGTAACACCGCGTCTTATACCCTCTTAATTTAAGCCTAAATATACTAAATTAGAAAGTATATGGACCAAAAGAGTAAATTCTGAAAATATTGTCCCATTGCGGTACGCGACGAGGTAACACTCAACCCATCGCGTAGCGCGACGGGCTTGGTGAGTCACCGGACACGTGTCCAACACCGTGCCAACATGTGGAGCATTATGACAGGCCACGTGTCACCACCGCATAAGGCGGCGCAATATTGCGGCGCCGCGGTACGCGACCGGTCCCAAGGAACCCCTCGCGTACCGCGACGGGGTTCAATTTCGGCTATAAAAGGGGGTTGACGGGCATGAGCTCCATTCATCCCAAACACAGCTCCATTTTCACACAGTTAACCTCGAAAGGCGTGCCCCGTTGCCGTAACAAGCCGACGTGCTGTTTTCTCGTAGTTCGTGCAAGTCATAATCAAGCTAGCAATCGTATAATCGAGTAGATCAAGATCCTGCCTTTTTCTTATTATCAATCTAAGTATCCAATCTAAGGTAGGAGTTATGTTTAAGTAATTTGAATTATAGCTTAGACTATCAATCGAGGCTATGGCCTTTAACCTTGATCTTATTTTACAAACATTCATTCACAATCAAGTTTTCATAAAATGTTAAAATATATTTTGACGGGCATGTGGTAACTGGAAGGGGGATATCACTAGTAGTAAGTTTCTTGCCTAAGGAAAAGTAATTCGCATAAATCCCAATCAACTGAGGGACCCGTTTACTTACCTGGAGAAACTTACCAACGTGATAGAACCTATTAGGCCAAAGCATGCTATATCAAACTTCACGTAAAACAAGTGTTTTCATTCACAATCAAAGATAAACGATTTCAAGGTTAAGCTTAGCAATCATAGCTTAATCAAAGCATCATTCAAGTATTTATACAAACCTATTGTGTATAGGTTAAAATCATTCACAATCAATCAATCGATCAGTCAAGGTTTACAACACCGACGATACAGGTGAATACGTTCAAACATTTTCAATCAGTCAAAACATATTTATACTCAATGAGACGAACGGGTGTTTGTCTTAACGAGTCAATCAAATGTCTACATGAGATCGAGTAATCTCTAAAACATTATAATACAAAGTAGAGAATAATATCAACTCAGACCGAATACGCATGTGTCTGGATCCAAACATAACTGTTAAAGCTCAATCAATCAATCAAAGGCAATGAAGCCGCGAGCTTAAACGGTCATGACCAATTCTCAGTTTAGGGCCGTTTGGCTCGGGGAATACCGTTATGTGTGTAGGGCAGTGGTACACATACCGGAAGTAGAAATGCTTCCGCTGAAGTTGTCAAGAAAACTACATTTGTATTGTAATGTCATTCAAAATGTTTTATCGAGTCATACGTGTTCACCAGCATATAGCTGACGTATTTTTCCAACCCATTGCAGGTAATTAAGCATAAGTAGCATTAACAAGGATTGGAGTCATAATGAAGATAGAAGCTCGTACAAGATGGCTCCGTTTTTGATATAAAATCCTTGTAATACGAAAACATATCTTTTTGTAAACCAATATTCGGGTATTTAATTCCCGAGTAAATTTTCAATGTAAATTAATATTCTATTCAAACCTAAAGTCTTCCGCTAAAATCAACCCAATACTCTGATATATTTACAAAACAGGTACCAACTTGTGGTCACACGCCTAGGCCCTAAGTCGGGGTGTGACATTACCTTAATTGGTAAGCGTATGCTATAATGATTGATGTGATAGTATGTATGAATGTTATGAATGAATGCTTATGGGTGCGTGAACGATCTTCGGATATTGCACGCATCGACAGGAAAAGTAATATGTAGTATGCCTAGTATGAAAAATGTATGTATGAAAGTACGTAATAAAATGAGTATGCACGAAACGACGGTTATATAAAGAAAGGTATGTATAGTTATATGACGAACGGAATGTATGGTTAGAAAGGGAACTGACCCTAATAACATCAGCGAATGTAGGGAACATACCCTAATAATATCGGTGAATGTAGGGAACCGACCCTAATAATATCGGCGAATGTAGGGAACCGACCCTAATAATATCGGCGAATGTAGGGACTGACCCTAATAATATCGGCGAAGGTTATAGGGCGGAATGCTCTTTAAAACATATATGTATGATAGAAAGTATGTATGTACGTATGTATGTAAGTATGAAAGAAAGAATGAAGGTACGTATGTATGTAAGTATGTAAGGAAAGATAAGAATATATGTATCTTCGGATACATATGTATGTAAGTATGTGAATGTAATATATGTTGTCTGATTAACTTGAACCCACTCAGCGTAGCTGACTTTTAGTATGCACGCAGGTGAATAGACCGAGACAGATGGCCTGAGGAGGACACATGGCAAGACCTGAAGAGGCTGGCATCTTAGGAATTGTCATGATGTTTTGAATATTATGTTTTATGTTATGTTTTTAAAAGACAAGTTATGGATGTTTGTAATGAATGGTTGACTTTTATATTATTCCGCGAAAATTTTAAATAACTCTGATATTTGAAACTGTGTATTTGAGTAAATCTAACGTCCAAAGTAGAGCATCGGTAACGGGTTCTTACAATAATCAAATTTGCACCGTTTTGCGTGTCTGTAATCTTGGGCCTTCATTACGTGCTCATACAAGTCCAAAATAAGCATCATTAATATCCCGTCATCTGTAACACAATAAAACGTATGAAGTACCATTGTTCTTACAAATAACCAATTAAAACTACATAATTAATATACAGACTTAATACCCGACCATCAAACCATTACATTATATATTGTAGTTATTAACTTATTATCTTGTATTTATTTCTAAATGTACTTCTTTCCCTTGTTATACCCAATTTTATTAAACTTTCAATTCCTTTAACAACTCTATTTGATATATTAATTTCATCTGACACTTTATTTTCATTTAAAGTATATTTTTAAATGTTTTACTATTTAATGTTTTCTCCTACTAAGTATAAAACCTATTTTTGTATTAAAAATACAAATGATCACATATGTGATGTTTTTCCCCCCGATTAAACCTACTATTTAAATACCAACACTCTCTAAAAGAATATATATCATTCATAGAAAAAAATATATTATTTTTAAATAAATAAAAAATGTTTATTTTAAATAAGAAATTTTTTTATTTTGTTATTGGAAAAAAAATAAAAAATAATCATTTCAAATACTATGTAAATCTACATGGAAATGGAATACTATGTAGGAGTTATGATAACCAAAACAAGTAAAAATATATAAATTCGTAAGCTTATATGAAATACAAATACTATGTAACTCAATGAGACGTAAGCAAATCTTGACCTAAGATCCTTGTCTCACTTCTCGCTAGGCGGGTTACAATTTGGAAAATATTGCTATAATCCGATCCTCCATATCGGTGATTAGTGCGACTAACATGAGAGGGGTGTCAAACCCAATAGTACTATTTGATATTTCCACGGCTAAATCTTGAGCTAATGGTTATACTTAGACATGGGCCTTTTTGAGCTTTTGAAACAAACACCTCATGGACACATAAAATAGAGCCTTGTTTTCGCAAAATCATTAATGTTTTCCCCAAATAGAACAAAATATAATCGACCCTTGTTTTCATATTATCAAATAAAATAGAACTTGTCTCCCCCCTCCCCCCCCCACCCCCCCCAAAAAAAAGTTGTAAAATAGTAAAAATGGGGCCGTGAGACTCACCTCGTGAGCTGTGATCAATGAACTTTTGAACAATACAAAGTCCTGATGAACTACGGGCCTATATATGACCTAACACGTAGTAGATCACTTTAATATCGCTTGGATATTATTATTGAACTAGTCGGTTTATGCTAGTCGATTTCACCAAACTAATAGTTTCTTTTATTTTTGAACGACCCGTTGGTGACAAGTTTTTATATTCTTTTTTTTTTAAAACTATTTATATGCCTATATAAATAATAAGAACATACATTATATTAGTGTTTGTTTAATTTGTTTGTCACTTGTCTTAAACACAACCATTCGTTTGAATCGAGTGATAAATAATTATTTATTTACTAAATAATGGTTTTTTTTTAGTTACGAGTAATGTTGCTAGTAGAACGTCATATTACTACGTAGTTATTCCCAGAAATGCAATACTAGTCATCCAAGACTATACCTATAAGAATTTATTCTTGTGTTAAAATATCTTTATTAAAAATATATAACAGTTCTTGTTTTAAAAATGCCGTGAAAGGTTTCCTTGTGAAATACAACTTTTATAAAGACACGAACATTTTCACCATGAATCATATCATAGCATTTTAACTCATATCCGTTCACTTTAACGAAACTTCCAAGTTAAAAAATATATAAAACACTATTATTTAATTTTGTAAAACCTCTTGAGCAAATCAAATATCTTTAGGAAAAAGGAAACAAGTTATTTATGTGATAACTCTCTGCATAATTAAACTTGCAATATAATAAAAATAGGTTTAAAACTCCTTGAACTTGGATTTTGAGATTTATATATCTTAAATGACGGAATTGTTGGGTGTGGTGTCTTTGGTCCAGATTAGAGCCGAGAGAGATGAAAGTTGAGAGTTTTGATGAAGTCATGTGTTTCTTGTTTGTGTTAGTATATAAGAAAATATGTGGATGGTTCTAGGTGGATCATTATTTGCACATTAAGCTTAAAACTTAAAAGGTTAATTAATGTGGTACTCTTGTATTTTAACTACGTATAAATTATGATGACATTATGATCTTATCTAATTTTCGTTACAAAAGCTTAAGCTTGTTAAATGGATGTAATGACGTTAAGGCGCTTTTTTACATTATGGTGAGTTTTCACTTTTAACCTTAGACTCTATGAACACTCATTTTGTAGTTGAATAATTTGTATATATATAATAACTTTCTTTTGTGCAAGGTTATGCATATAAGAAAACTTGATCATGATTGAACTGTTGTGATTACAAACTGATCAAACATAAATTATTTAAACAAACATAAACCAAACTTGTTCAAAGTACTAGACCAAATAAACGAAAACATAAACAAACAAACAAACAAACGACTTAACTAATGAAATAACGGGTTACGACCTGTCGACTTAACTCAAATTTTCAACAGAGTTATAATCTGGAGTTCAAACCCACTGGGACTTTCCTCAAGGTACCTCCCCGGGTCCAGTATCTCTTACAAGCCTTACAGAAATGTCTAGGCTGTGTCATATTGTAATTGCTGAAGTAACAAAATTTTGTGTTGGACGAATCGCATCGCGGGCACTTTAATGCGTCATGTGATTTCTGTTGCTGTTGAGGCGGAATTGGTTTCTCCATTACACGAACTCGAGAAGGCATCAAGTCATATTCTTGTGGCCAATCTAGTGATTTGTGAAAATTGAAAACCAAATGGAAAGAATTTTAAAGTGTTTTTGTTTTGGTTTGTGATCAAGAATTAGATGGAAAACAATTAATTAAGACGAAGATGGAGATAGGGCTAGATACTCCTTCCAAATGCTAGAAAACAAAAGACATGGCCCATGTTTAATATGTTGTCTAAAGACTTAATAATTGAGACAGTGAGAGAACCTGTGGCCACTCATTAGGGATGAGCATTTGGTACCAGGTACTGGTACTGCACCGGTACCGCTACCAAAAATCTCGAACCGAACAAATTCGGTACCGGTACCAAGTATTTTCAAAACTTGGGATCGGGAAAATCGGTACCGGTACCAGTTTTTTCGGTAGTACCGGTTGAATACCGAAATTTTATACCAAATTCAGTTTAATAGTTTATATATGTATAAACTTCATACATATATCACCCTCACCAACTCAGTTAGCTTAACAAAGACACCACGTTCATACACCACCTCCTATGCCTCCTTCCTGCTGTCAACACCCAATCGCCAACCTTCCCATGACGTTTGTCATTGTCGGCATCACCTAAATACCCTAATTTTTCACCTGTAAGTTACACTAAAACCCTAGTTTATATGTAAATTTCAAGTTATGTATGAAAATTGTTGAGTTTTGTTGGTCATTTACAGACTGGTCACGGACTAGGGATGGCATCTTCTTATTCTTTGAATGAACCCCCTCATTCTCAAGTAAGTTTGTTTTTTGTTTTTTCAAGTTACCTTTGTAATTTTGTATAAGGCTTAGTGTTTTATGTGGTTTGTACTTTGTAGGATGATGATGAAACATATGTAGCTGAAGCCCTTCAAGATGACCATGTTGACCTTAGTGATGATTCAAAATCAAGTAAAGATGTGGAACCAAAATCAAGTAAAGAGGTGAAACCAAAATCGAGTCGCAAGAGAAAACAACCAACAAAGAAAAATGTTTCCAAAAAGAAACCTAAAATAGGTTGCGAGAGATCTGTGTATTGGAAACCTTATGGTGTTGTTTATTTAAAAGTGAAGGATGGCGTGAGCCGGAAGTACGGAAAGTTCAAGTGGTGTAAAGAGCATATTAGACCCGATCCATATCGAATTGGTACGCCGGGGTCTTAAAAAATACACTCCGGTTTGTGTCAAAAATCCCGAGGTAGTCAATAAGCAAACGAACTTAGTGTTTCAAAAGGAACCTAGTGGGGAAGGTAGCGTGACAATTTGGAAACATGAAGATTCTAGAATCATGAAAGCTATACTAGATTTGTTTATTGTTTCCGAATTACTGTTTAAGTTTATGGAGCATACGACTTTTATTGAATACACTAATGCTTTGAATGGAAAGTTCGTTTGCCATCAAGACATAAATTGTCTAAAGATATTGCAAATTATTATCTTGGGGAAATGAACAAACTGTTAGCATATGTAAGTAAACCTACCAACATTGTACACTTGACCAACGACACATGGACATCCTCTTGTCAACGGGTTAACTCCATGGTTCTGATGGCACACTTCATTGATGATGATTGGGTAATGCATAAACGAATAATTAATTCTAGACTCATTCATAGTCATAAAGGGGAGGATATTGGTTAAGAGTTATTGCAATGCATTCATGGTTGGGGTATTAAAAATGCGATGACTATGACGGTTGACAACGTGTCTAGTAATGATAAGGCGATTGCTTATTTGTTGAGAAAATTGCCTAATTTGTATGATGAGGGGAGACATTTTCATATTAGGTGTATGACACACACACTAAACCTAATTATCAAAGATGGTTTAATAGGAAACATTTATTTTTAATATGAGTGTATACGAAAAGCAGTCAGGTATATTCGAAACTCAACACAAAGGATAACCAAGTTCAAAAATTGCATAGAAGAGTCAAATGTTCAATCAAGTAGGTTTTTGTGTGGAGATATGCCTACTAGGTGGAATTCCACCTATGAGATGTTGAAAACGGCGGTGGATTTTTCTCTTATGAAGTTCAATATAACAGCTATATACATGATTTAGAAAGACTATCTGAACATTCGGACTTTGGTGCTTGCGAAAGGTTGGTTGAATTTTTGAAAAAGTTCAAGACTAAAACAGAAATTGCATCGACCACATCAAAGCAAGTGGCCCACATATTTGTTAGATAAATTCTATTTGTAGACGAACATCTACGGATGTGGGATTGTGATCCAAGTTTTTCCACAATGGTTAGTTCAATGCGTAAGAAATATGACGAGTATTGGGGGTCGTTTGACAAACTTAATGACTGCATGTATTTTGCTATTATCTTGGATCCCACCATGAAATTATGTTTTATTGAACATTGTTATGAAGATATGATAATCTCTAACAAATCCAAGAACGATAATTGGAGTGTGGAAGACATTAAAAAGATGGTATCGGTGAAGAAGATAGAGCTTGTAAGTAGGTTAAATGAACTATTTCAAACATACAAAGAAAGACTTGAAAAGGTTTATCACAATTCAACATCCCAAGAAGCACGTAATGACGATGTCGGTGTATGTGATGATGGTAATGAATTCTTTATGAAGTTCCTAAATAAGGGTGGAAGTCAATCAGCTAGTAAGGACACCGAGTTACAAAAGGTACTTGAACGAGAAAATTGTGGATTTTAGTATGGGATTTGACATACTTAAGTGGCGGAAACAAAATGCAATTAGATTCTCAATTGTATCTCAGATGGCTCGAGATAAATTGATTTACCTTTTATCATTATTTGTTATATTTAGTTTATTAAGTTTGTATAATTCTTAGATATTTTGGCAATTCAAATTTCCACGGTCGCATCTGAATCGGCGTTTAGCACCGGCGGTCGTGTACTAGACGCTTACAGAACAAGGTTGTCAACTAGCATTGTTGAAGCTTTGATTTGCACCCAAGATTGGGTGAGAAAGTCAAAATATTATTACAAGAGTCAATCGTCGACTCAAACGATTTAGGAGATGAGTGAAAATACAATTGGGCTGAATTTTAACTCATTTAACCTGGTTTGGATTTTTTGACACGAAATTCCAGGTTTGGGTTTTGTATAAACGGGTTTGGGTCACTTTGAGCCTTTGAGGTTAGTTAAACGGGTCGCGTTCGTGTCAATTTGACGGGTTGACATGTTTAACCCAACAATTTTTAACTTTATGTTTTACAATATGTTTTATGCCATAATTTTAGTTAGGTATCTTATGTGATAATTTAAAGCATAAAAGAGAAATTGGCATAAACTTTTATAACTAAAATTGTACTGTTTTATACATTGTATGCTTTTGTTGTAAAATTTTAATTCTAATGTAGTAGTATGCAAAAGAATTATTAACAAATAAATAAAATAAAGTTCGGGTTAAACAAGTCGTATTCATGTCAACCCGCGAGTATTATTTTCGTGTTTGGGTTATAAGTCTAACACGATTTTCAGGGTCGTGTTGTGTTCGGAGTGATTTGTGTCATTTTCTCAGGTTCATGCCATGAACTTTGACCGTATTGGTTTAATATTTTAGCTGACCCATTTGATACTAAATATAACCCAAGTGGGTCACAATTGTTACTCATACATATATAACAACATTGTATTGTATGTTTATCAGGATATCCAAAAAGGAGTGAATCTTGGTCTGGTATCACCATAAGTACTTCAAAATCTCTTTGATCTGGAGCAATACCCTCTTCTATCAGAAATTACTCATAATTTTCAAGTAATTATTTATATAACAAAGCTATCATTCATATGACAACAGTATCTCATTTTATGGAACCTTTAAAAATATCATTTTACAACAGTGGTGGAAATTCGGTACCAAATCGGTACCATACCAAAAAATCGGTACCGAACCGATACCGGTACCAAACCATTATTTTCGGGATCAGGATCGATACCAAATACTTGCATTTTTTGGGATCGGGATTTTCGGTATCGGTACCGGTACGGTCCCAATCTTATCTCTACCACTCATTACGAGTTATAGGCACGGGTATACGACTATTAATTCATCAAAACTTTCATGGTGAATAAAATATATACTCAGTTTAAAAAGATTCAATGAAATAAATAATAAAATACTACCGCTGTTAGGGCATGGAATTTCTGCTAAAGATCCTTTATCCTTGAGTAACTTATGGATAAAATATCCTTGAGATATGTTTCAAATTGCAAAGGATTGAGGATCCTTGGTATCATATGTTTACTAATGATTGTGTTTGAATGGTGTTGTGTTTGTTAGATGTAACGGCTTGATGACTTGGTCCTCCTATTTTAGCGCTATTGGACGACTCCTGCACGTGGTCAAAGAGATGGAACAGCTAGTGGGAAGAGTGGCTTGGTTATAGGATATGTAGTTAGTTGTTATTTTTTTGTTTATAACGAGTTATGATCAACTACGTTTGACACTCACTTACTAACTCACATTCGTAAACATTAGCTGAGAACTCTTCGTAAACACACACACTTAGTTTATTTGAATTCGTTGATCATAAACTCCACATTTGTAACATGATTTTTGATTAATAAATTGGTGATAGACGATTTGTCATCACCAGAGGTTTTGTTCCCTTAATCTCAACAAGATCAAGGTTTTTTCCTCGCAACAAATCACGGTGTTCATCCTTATTTTGTTTATATAAGCATTATTGCCACCATAGCACTAAACCTCACATTACAAATTTGGTTATTTGATCCTTCGCCGATTTTTAACCAAAACAATTTGGCGCCCACCGTGGGGCAATTGGTGCTATAATCCAGAAAATACCTTATCAATATTCAACCTTTCATACCCATATCACTTTCAAATGCCTCTCAACAATCTTCTGCTTTATCCACTATGCCTTCATCAGTTTCTCACCCGCAAAGAACCTTGCCACCGATGCCTCCCCCGCTAGCAGCAGCCTCAAGGACCACCCGGCTGGAAACAAGACACAACTACCAGTCTTCCAGAGCTCGAAAACCACTGCTGCCACTTCGGTGGTTAATACTAACAATGATGTTTCTGCTATGTTTTCACAAGTCAAAGCATACATGGAGCAGCAGAACAAGAATAACCAAAGGATCCTTCGGGAGATAGAAGACTTGAAGAGGACTAAGAGGCCATCGGAGGATCAAACTCCCCCGATGCCCAGGATGCTGGATTTTACCACTCCAGTGTCGTTGGCTCAGCCTACTCAAGGATCATCCATCCTTCAACCGGGACCCATGAGTCAACAAATTCAGGGATCCTCAATTTTTCAACAAGGATCATCTATCCTTCAGTCAAGATCAATGGGTCAGCAGACTCAAGGATCCTTGATATTTCAACAAGGATCCTCTGGGTTGTGTTACCAAGGATCCTATAACTTCCAGCCTCAAGGATCCTTCCTCCAGAATCAAGGATCCTCCGGAATTCAGCATCAGAGGCCTTCGGAGGTCCATGAAGGAGATATTATCCCCATGCAGACTATCGCATATGGTGGACCAACTCCTGTAGCAGACGCTTCTTACCTCAGCCATTCTTTTGGAATGCCGACGTTCACGCAACAAAGAGATAACATGTATGATCCTATATCCTTAAATACTAATTGTGGTTCCATGCAGGATGCATGTATCAACCAAGCTATGTGTCACACCCCGACTTACGGCCTAGGCGTGTGACCAACAGTTGGTATCGTTTTTGTAAATATATAAGAGTTTGTTTTAGAGGAAGACTTTTTATTATTTAAAATAAAACATTTATATACTTTTGAAAACATTAAAATATATTTTCTTTTGTTTTGAAAAGCTTCTCGAGTAATAAATACCCAAGCATTTGTATTTATAAATCTTTGTTTAATCTTGTTGTTTTAATAATTTAAAACAATGAGCCATCTCTACCTTGCGAACATCCACTTCATGAATGACTCCAATTCTTGATACTTTAATTTCCTAAAATGTTAAAAAAAATACGTCAGCGATATGCTGGTGAACACGTTGACGCGAAAATATTTTCTTTTACTTGATCACCCCTCGAGACTACGTAGGTCTCGGCCCATCGTGGCTTAGGAATAATCAAGTTAAAAAAACACAATTCATAAACTCAAGTCTCTACAATCGGTTCCGCCAGCAAACACCGCAATGTTCGACTAGTTGAGTGCCTATACGTATACACAAGGTCATACTCCCCGCAGGCGAGCGTAATTGTGACCAGGTGTGATGTGCCCATCACATATGTAAGGATCCAGACAAACGTACATGATAGCCTGAGGCCAGTGTTTATACCCTTGTTTATAAATGTTTTAGAGACACTTAGTCTCATGTAAACCTTTTTCATTTAACACGTTGACTCATTTGAAAACAAGTTTGTAAAGTTGAGGCGTCTTCACCTTTTGATTTGGATCGGCTTCAATACACCGTCCGAGGGTCTTTCCTGTTGCTATCTCGCACCTTTAGTACGAGTATAACCTTTTCTTTTGGATCAGCTTCAATACACTGTCCGAGGGTCTTTCCCTCTTCTTTGTTATCTCGCACCTATAGTACGAGTATAACTTTTTGTTAGTCGGATATACAATCCGGCTTAAGACCTCTAGTCTCTTTTGTAAAATCTTTACCTCGATTTTAATTTCTTTATGAACATTTAATTCAAAACATCTTTTCTTTAAATTAAACCTTTAGTTTAAAATATTTTTCTTTCTTTTCTTTTTCAAATTAAAATTCTTTTTTTTTTAACTTATTTACTTTTCTTTTCTTTTACAAGATAAACTTCGAGTTTAACTTGTTTTTCTTCTTATTAAACTCTACGTTTCTTCCTCATTAAGAAACGTATCATTTTCTTCTCTTATTACCTAAGAATAATAGCTTAAATAATATTATCAACTATAGCTATTTTCTACTTTATCTTTTCCTTTTCTTTTATAATATGTTTGAACCTATTGTCCAAATCATATATCTCTTATTCTTATATTCGGACCTTTATTCCGTTATGTTTTCTTTTCTAAAATCTACGTTTTCCAAAACGTATACTTATATACATATATATTATTTAGTTTATATTAATAATATAAACAATATATATATTTTCATTTACTTATTGTTATTTAAAGTATCTTTAATTAATACTTTTATCTTTATTTAATAATAAAGATTATTTTATTGTTTCTTTATTTTTTCTCTTTTTATTATTATTTAAAAATTATTTAAATAATAATAGTTATATTTATATATTTCTCTTTATATAATTCCTTTCTTTTGTATATTTTTGAGGTATTGACTATACCATTGACTAGGGTCTAAGCCTTTATTATTTTATTAATATTTTATTTAGGCAATATGCCTACCTTGTTCGGCTTATTATTTTCTAAACTCACGAGCAGCACTTCAACGTTGGCACGTATATCGAGAATCTTGATCAACACCTACTTGGCACGCAAAACGAGTCACGTCGGTCTTCAAGTCTTATCGGGTCGGCACGCACTTCGAGGCGGGTCGTCAGTTCATCTCGGGTCGGCATGCACTTTGAGGTGGAATGTCGGGTCATCTCGGGTCGGCACGTACTTCGAGGTGGAATTTCCGGTCGTCTCGGATCGACACGTACTTCGAGATATTGTCGTCGGTATTTCGGGGTATCATCGGTTTAATGGCACAGATTACGAGGTACAATGCCAGAGTTTTATGGTCAAGGAAAACGGGGTGGTCGGTACACGTTTATCGAGGTATTTTTAGAGAGATAAAGAGTGTGTATTCTAGAGAGAGAAAGTAGTGTGAGAGTTGTGTGTGAAAAATGAAGCATCCATGGCCGCTATTTATAGACTCTTTCCCGGGACCCATTGCGATACGCGATGGTCCTTGATCATGCCATCGCGTATCGCGATGTAGGCATGGTGAGTCAAAGGTAGGTTTGCCACGTGGCACCCGATGTGCCACGTGGTGAGCTTTATGCCACATTGTGACATGTGGCATGACACGTGTCACATTGTCATGGCTTTATGCCACGTTGTGACACGTGGCATGACACGTGTCACATTGTCATGGCTTTATGCCACGTGGTGACACGTGGCAGGACACGTGTCACCGTGTCAGAGCTCGTCATCGCGATACGCGATGACGTTTGGTCTATGGCCGTAGCGTATCGCGATCAGGCCTGGAGACAGAATTTTCATTTTTGATTTCTAAGTTTAAAACTTGTCATTTTTGGTCCTTTATCTTTTTGAACTTGGTATTCTTGACCTGATATTTTTGTGATGTTACATTATGGCTAAAGAACTGCAGAAACTTAAGGATATGATATCCAGCGTACCAGGGGTGATCCCTCCAATCCCTAAGATACCGGAAGGAAGCCACAAATTGTCTAGATTTGCTCCACAAATCTGCAATGCGGAGATCCCAAAACGCTTTCAAACCCCCAACATGAAAGTGTATGATGGGACCACTGATCCTAAGGAGCATGTAGCTCAATACCGAGAAAGGATAGAGATCAATCCGATTCCTGAGAGGCTGAAGGAGGCTTGTCTGTGCAAGGGCTTTGGATCCACGCTAATGGCTGCTAAGTCTTCCTCCCTTTTCTGTTACTTCTTTCTCACATTTAGTTAACTTGTTCAACAACCAATTTTCTTGCAGTAGAAAATTTGTGAAGTTAGCTAGTGACTTGTATAGAGTAGTCCAACCTAATGATGAATCCCTTAGGGATTTTGTCACGAGGTTTAGCAGGGAGACCCTAAAAATCCCTAATCTTGACATGGCTACGGCTGTAGAAGCCTTCAAGATGGGGCTAAATAGGGGCTCCCTCTTTTATGATGATCATGTGATGACTCCTTGCAGGTCTTTAGATGAAGTAAGGAACAGAGCACTGGGATTCATACGGCTGGAAGATGACAATAGGATCCAAGAACGATTATGGGCTCAAACGAAGCAAGAATCCCCTGACAAGAATAAAGGATCATCATTCAGAAACAACAACTCAAAGCCGTACTCCAAATTCAACAACCAAAATGTCCGAGCAGTTGAAAAGGGAGATGATGATGAAGATTACCCCAACATCTCAGAGTATTGCTTCTCTGTAGATACTCATGGCCTAATTTTTGCTATGAAGTATCTAGGAGAGAAGCCAAGGTGGCCTTAAAAGAACGAGAAGTCGATGAACTTCAGAGATAAATCCAAATGGTGCGCGTTCCATGAGGATTTTGGCCATATGATGGACGATTGCATCGGTTTGAGGAGGGAAATTGGATACCTCCTAAGCAAGGGCCATTTCAAGGAACTGTTGGGAAGAAAAAAAAGTCAAGGATCCAGGATCCTGAAGAGGTTCCTCAAAAAGCAACTCCGCCCCCACCAGATGCACAAGTGATCAACTTCATCTCCGGAGGCTCAGATATACGTGACACTTCTTTCTCTTCGGCAAAAAGGCACGCCAAAGAAACCAAGCTGGAGAATGGAGAACGAGCAGTCATATCCACCACTTTGATGCTGACAAAAGGATCTTCTTCGATGAAGAAGATAAATCAAGTATCCAGGATTCACATCATGACGGTTTGATTGTAACTTTGTTTATCGCTAACCATTATGTACGCAGGATCCTAGTTGATGGTGGAAGCTCGGTCAACATCATCCAACACGATGTCCTCCAGAAGATGAACATCCCAGACTCGGAAATCATCCCGAGGACGTCGATGCTAGTTGGCTTTAGTGGCAAGACCAAGAAAACATTGGGGGATATCAAACTCCCAATATACATCGAAGGGTTAAACTCTTACCAAAAATTTTGTGTTATTGACAACCTATCTTGTTGCAATGTTATTTTGGGCAGGCACTGGTTACATGGAGTGAAGGCTGTAGCCTCTACTAACCACCAGTGCATCAAACTGCCAACTCCTTGGGGAGTAGTAAGGATAGATGGTGACAAAGTAAAAGCCAAGAATTATTATTCTTCATCCATGAAGCCAACAGCTAAATAAGACGATAGCATAGCAACCACAACAGCATCCTAGGAACGTGTTGGAGGCTCGGGAGCAAGACATAAAAGAAGTATCCTTGGATCCCAAGGATCCAGATGTGAAAGTGTTCCTAGGATCCAGTATCCCTAATGAGATCGAGGAGGATATAATATCCTTCCTAAAGCAAAGAAATTCCACATTTTCCATCCAACACTAAGACATGACATGTATTTCTAAGGAGGTAATTGCCCACAAATTAGGCCTTGATTTATTCGTTAAACCCGTCCATCAGAAGCGAAGGAAATTCGCTCCTGAGAAGAATGTGATCATACAAGAAGAAGTTGAAAAACTTCTTAAGGCCGGTATGATCAGAGAGTTTAGTATCCTCGATGGTTAGCTAATGTGGTTTTTGTTTCTAAAAAGAATGTAAAGTGGAGGCTGTGTGTCAATTTTACTGATTTAAACAAGGCATGCCCCAAAGATCCTTTCCGATTACCACATATAGACTCCATGGTGGATGCAACGACAGGACATGAGATGCTTACCTTTATGGATGCTTCCTCTGGATTCCAACAAATTCAGATGGAACCATCTGATCAAGAGGATACAACATTCATGACTCCTACTGGCATATGCTGTTATATTGCTATGCCGTTCGGACTAAGAAATGCAGGGGCAACATATCAAAGATTGGTCAAAATGATGTTCAAGGATCAGTTAGGCAAGACCATGGAAGTCTACATAGATGACATGATGGTGAAGTTGAAGAGAGCTAAGGATCACCTCAGAGATCTTAAAGAAGCATTCAATATCCTGGATCAGTACAATATGAATTGAACCCGACAAAATGGCATTTTGGTGTTAAGGCTGGGAAATTTCTAGGATACATGGTGACCAAAAGAGAAATATAAGCGAGCCCCAAACAGACAAAAGCTATCATCAATTTGAAGTCTCCTGTGAATGCTAAGGATATCCAGAGACTGGCGGGAAGAATAGCTACTCTCAACAGATTCATTTCCAGATCTTCAGAGAAGTGCAAAGACTTCTATGATATCTTGAGGAAGAATAAAAAGTTTAAATGGACTCAAAGGCATGAATATGCACTAAAAGCTCTTAAGGATTCCCTATCGTTAGCGCCTACTTTGGTGAAGCCAATTGATAGTGAGCCGCTATCTCTATACTTAGCCTTATCAGGTAATGCAGTCAGTGCTGTTCTGGCCAAGGATCATGAAGGATAACAGTACCCGGTATATTATGTAAGTAAAAGCCTCTTAGATGCAAAGGCCAGATATTCTCACTTTGAAAAATCAGTTCTTGCTTTGATTATGGCCTCAACCAAGTTGAGACACTATTTTAAAACACATACTATTATTTTGAGAACTAATTATCATGTTAAGAATGTGCTTAGAAAACCATAATTGTCAGGAAGGATGGCCAAATGGGCTGTGAAACTGAGTGCATATGATATTCAATATGAGCCCAGAATAGCCATTAAGTCACAAGCGCTCGCAGACTTTGTGGCTGATTTAAGTTGTGACATGCAGAAAGAAGCCGATCTAGAGGTTCAGCAACCGGAAGAAACCAAGGATCCTTGGATCCTCTTCACAGATGGAGCATCCAATATAAGAGGAACATGATTAGGTATCCCACTGAAATCACCACAGGGGGACATAATACCCCAATCCATTGCATGTGCATTTAAAGCCACCAACAATGAGGCAGAATACGAAGCACTTATCGAAGGTTTACTTTTAGCCAAACAAATGAGGACCAGGTATCTTCAAGTTTATATAGATTCTTTACTTATAACTAACCACTTTAACGACTCTTATACCGTGAAAGGTGGGAATATGATCAAGTATTTAGAAATTGTGAAGGAATTAGCAAAATCCTTCGAGTCGTTTAGTATCACACAGGTACCAAGAGAAGAAAATGTTGGGGCAGATACCTAAGCAAACTTAGCATCATCATTGAAGATCCCGGATAATGTAAAGTACCTATCATTCATATATTGTCGCTGGCAATTGAAGAACAGGAAGTTGTGGAGAACAAATGAATTGCACAGAAAAACTTAAGGATCCTTCATCCTCTCAAAAAGAAGGATCTAAGATCCTTCCAATTAAGAAGTTCCTTCAAGATGGAGAAATCCCTACAGGGGAAAATCCTAAAGCTTTCAGATTGATGGTATCACAATTCATTATCTCACAAGATATTGTATATAGAAAATCTCTTGCAGGTTCCTATTTGAGATGCATCGAGGATCCTGAAATAGAAGAGGTACTCCAAGACTTCCACGAAGGCGATTGCGGCAACCACACAGGAGGAAGAGCATTATTCTCCAGGATACTTAGGACTGGATACTTCTGGCCAACAATGAAAAAGGATGCAATGGAGTACTCAAAGAAGTGTGATGTTTTTCAAAGGCATGCAAACATCCTTCATCAACCAGCAGAACCAATGTATCCTATATCCTCTTCATGGCCTTTCATGAAATGGGGAAAGGATATTTTTGGCAAGATACCAAAGGCGCCAGGCGGAAAGGTCTTTATGCTTGCTATGGCAGACTACTTCTCTAAGTGGATTGAGGCAGAAGCATTCGTACAAGTCCGAGAAAGTGAAGTTATATCCTTCATTAAAAGAAACATTATTACTAGATTTGGTATCCCATATTAAATTGTCTGTGAAATGGATCCCATTTTATTGGGAAAAGAACTACTAACTTTTGTGACAGTTGGGGCATCAAAATGATCACTTCCACACCGGTAATCATCAACAACTTGAAGAAGAAACTAGGATTCAAGAAAGGCAAGTGGGCTGAGGAACTTCTTTATGTTCTTTGGGCTGACAGATCAACACCAAAGAATGCGACAGGCCAAACACCCTTCTCATTGCTGTTTGGATCAGAAGCAGTAATCCCTACAAAGATGGTGGTTCCTACAGCCAGAACAAGCATCCATGATCCTGAGGCCAATAAAGAAATCCTTCTCGAAGATTTGGATACTGTCGAAGAGCTGAGACATCTAGCCAAGATCAGGATGGCGGCATATAGCCAAAGGGTAGCTAGGGCATACAACAAAAGTATAAGGATCAGAAGATTTCAAGAAGGAGATCTGGTCTTGAGGAAAGCCTTCCAAAACACAACCAATCTGGCAGATGGGAAGCTAGCACCTAAATGGGAAGGTCCTTATCTGATCGAGTCGGAGGCAGGAAAGAGGACATATCATTTGCTCACTATGGAAGGCAACAGGTTACCAGAGCATGGAATGCTATCCATCTCAAGAAGTACTTTTTTTTATCAGGATCTAGTATCCTCCGAGGATAGAGTATCTTTTAAGGATCAAGGATCCTGAAATTGGTAATATCTATCTGATCACTTATTCATTTAAGATTTTTTTTAATTTAAGGATAATATATTCTTAACGTTTGTTTTTTCCAAGTATTAAATAACTATGCAGGATTCTAGTTAGAGGGTTAATAACTAAGAGGTTGGCCACCTCTCCTTCACGTTTAAGGTATTTTACTATTTCCCTTGGCCTAGCCCACGTTTAAGGTATGACCCCCGATGGTCATATCTTCCAAGGTTTAATGATTTTCACCTTTCTTATAAATTAGTGTTTCTACACTCTCGCCTGGAGCGTACGTTATCCAACATATAGTCCGGGGCAGCGGGACCAGTACACGCTTAGTGGCTGACAATTTCGTTGTCTTCGGCTATATGGAGGATCCTACGATTTATGGTAGACGTACCGTACCACCAGTTTATAACATTTTCATGTTATCTCACGTTTGGGCTAAATCCTGGTTTGGGCGAGTCCCCAGTTAACATCCGTATTATTGGGCTTATCCCCAGTTGCACGGGCTTGTCCCCAGTTACACGGGCTTGTCCCCAGTTGCACGGGCCTGTCCCCAGTTACACGGGCTTGTCCCCAGTTGCACGGACTTATCCCCAGTTTATTTTTTGGGGTTATCCCCAGTTTGATGGGACTAATCCCAATTGATCTTATAAGTTATTTGCAACAGATGTCCTAAATTCAAAAACTGGGGTTGTCCCCAGTTTGATGGGTCTAATCCCAATTGATCTTATAAGTTATTTGCAACATTTGTCCTAATTTCAACTACGAGGATCAACACTTATGGATTCAAAATCCTTAACTTATTTCTACAGGGATCACGGAAGGACCACTACTTATGGTAACTTAGGCCTAATCAGACCTTATGGTATGATTTCTACCTATCAATTTATATTTATTTGGTTAAAATCTTTGTAAACTCTATTATTTAAGGATATAACATTCTTAGTTTATTTTTATAAGGATATTCTATCCTAAACTTTCAGTAAAACTAAGATTATATCAAATTTATTTTCAGTTTAACAGATGATAACACGTATATAGTCAAAAGATATTGTTTATTAAAAATTTACTTAAAATTACCAAAATCTAACCCGGACTTCACCATTTAAACATGGACCATCCATCCGGGTTAAAGTAAGTTGTTACTAACAGTTCAACCAAGTGCAGGAAAATAAAAGTCAGGGGCATCAAAGGCTTTATCCCCACAAACAGAGTATCCATCCACCTTTGCTACCCCTTGAAATTTTCTTAAGGATCAATGATCATTCACCTTAATTAATATTATCCATTACAAACCATTATCCATAAAAACATAACCAAACAAAATAAAAAACGGGCTCAGGCCTTGTCTTTGATATCCTTCATCGCCCGTTCAAGCAGTTTCATCACCCTCTGCTGCTGACTTCCCTTCTTCAACCTCAATCGCTTCCTTCATCCCGCTCGTTCCAGCTTCATTCCCATCAACCATCACCACATACTCTTCACCACCAAGAGCTACCAAAGCCACCTTCCATTTCTCTACATCCCAAGCAGCCTTGTCGAAAGCAGGATCACTAGCTTCTATCGCCATCTTGATCCTGGCTTGCAACATCGATCTTGCGGCCCATATCTTCGCCTCCTCAGTGGACTGCTTCACTTCCTCTTGGTGTTGGGTTTCTGTGGTGGATAACAGATCCTCCAAACGCTTCTTATCCTTGGTGAGTTGGGCTATGGCTTTATCCTTGGTGACCGCTGCACTTCCCATTCCCGATAGGCTATCACTGATGTGGCTCACAACCTTCTCATAATGTTCTTTGCAAGCATTCACAGCCTATGTCAAACAATTATATAAAGATTAAAACAGTTCTTGACTATCAAAATAAGGATGTTAAGATAAAAGATACTTACAACAAAGATGATATCAAAATGGGTCTCGGGTTCCGAGGACTTCTTCCTCTTGGAAGCAGCAGATTTGGCTTTGGTAGTTGTGGTCCTTGGCTCGAAAGTGATGGTTGCCTTCAAAGCTTCCTTCTTGACAGTTTGAGGAGTGATTAGACTATCAATGTCCTCCAGAGAAAACTTGTCGGCGGATTTGTGAGATTTCTGAGCACCCGCAAAAACCAAGAAACATATAAGTATTCTATTTTGTTCTATTTATTATATAAATACAAATCTTATTTGACATGTTGGAATCCGAAGAAATTCGCAATAAGCCTCAACAAATCTGGCTTGGAAAGTCCTGACTTCGGGATCCAGGGCAAAAAACTTTTTAGCTCTTTCTTCTGTTCCAGGTAGCTTAGTCAAAGAAGCGAAGTTATCAACTGCACAAAACAGAAAACAAAGAAGAAGGTTAAAAGTTATATCAGTTATCCTAAATTATTCCTCTGTCAAGGATCTGGGATCCTACCCTTTTTAACCTAAGTTATAGGTAAATCAGCCCCACCAGGTATGGAGCTCCGATTCACAAAGAAAAACTGATTCCTCCAGAAGGAATCGTTCTAAGTTGCTTTCTAAAACGGATTAGGCTGTTTAGGTTTAGACTTCAACACAAATCGGTTCGAACCATGGGTACTTAGGGTATAGAGATGTGGTAACTCTTGAACACCGAACTTGATCTCCTCCTCCTCTATGATTCTTTTGATAGTGCCTAAAATCCTCCAAATCATGGGGATGGCGTGGATATAAGACATCCCGGTGGATTCGAAGAAACTCTGGGTAAAAGAAGGGAACAGATACGTATAGCCAATAAGAAAAGGACAGGCAGGAAAGCACACTCAAGTCTTTGAATAGACGTCACATCGGAGTAAAGAGTCGTATGGTCGGAAAACGGTTTCCGGTGGGAATAGTGGCTGGAATTCATCAATCTCAGGGTCGATAAACTTACAGATTTCCAAGGACGGATTGGTGATAAGGTTTTGTGGTTGCATTTCCGATAACTCGGAACGATCGGACTGGTCGGAATGTTTAGAGGGAGAAGAAGAAGAAGAAGCGACATACATCTTTTAAGAATATTATAAGAAAGATGAGAGAGAGAAGATACCTGAATGGATGTTGGATCATGTGGTTATAAGAGGGTTATAGACAATAACATATATAGGCGGCGGATAACCTTGAATTTAATGATAATGATTATCGCTGACAACCGTCTAATCGTTTTATCTTTTGCAGGGATTTCAAATTTCAAAATGACAGTTGTATTGCATAAACACCCGCCATTTTGGGGACAATTGTTAGGGCATGGAATTTCTGCTAAGGATCCTTTATTCTTAAGTAAATTATGGATAGAATATCCTTGAGATATGTTCCAAATTGCAAAGGATTGAGGATCCTTGGTATCATATGTTTACTAATGATTGTGTTTGAATGGTGTTGTGTTTGTTAGATGTAACGGCTTGATGACTTGGTCCTCTTATTTTAGCGCTACTAGACGACTCCCGCACGTGGTCAAAGAGATAGAATGACTAGTGGGAAGAGTGGCTTGATTATAGGAGATGTAGTTAGTTGTTATTTTTTGTTTATAACGAGTTATGATCAACTAGGTTTGACACTCAATTACTAACTCACATTCGTAAACATTAGCTGAGAACTCTCTGTAAACACACACACTTAGTTTCTTTGTATTCGTTGATCATAAACTCCACATTTGTAATCTGATTTTTTATTCATAAATTGGTGATAGACGAGATGTCATCACCCAGGGTTTTTTTCCTTGATCTCAACAAGATCAAGATTTTTTCCTCGCAACAAATCACAGTGTTCATCCTTATTTAATTTATATAAGCATTATTGCCACCATAGCACTAAACCTCACATTACAAATTTGGTTATTTGATCCTTAGCCGATTTTTGACCAAAACAACTGCCACTTGTCAATTTTATAGATATCCTCACCTTTTTTTCATCCAATTTCAATATATGTCTTTTAAGTCATTTCACTTGTCAATTTTATTGATATCCTCACCTTTTTTCAACCAATTTCAATATATGGACTTTTTAGTCATTTCAATATATGAACTTTAGTTTATTATTATTATTAAATGTAAATCCTCACTATTAATATATTAACATTAATGATGAAATAAGAAAATAAGGAAATTCAAACTTGAAGTTGTAGGCATGTTAGAATAAAATTTTAAAGTCACAGTTTATTGCAAATTAAAAAAATAAAGGTGCATCATTATCAAAGAATTTGGATTTGTACGGTAAACTAAAAATTGTTTTTAAACTGAGATTCGATCACCATTGCATAATTTGTAATTTAAGATTTTATTCAAAATTTGGATTTAAAATTTTCTCATATGCATTTGAACTCAGGAAATTTTCTTAATTTTCTACAAACATTTTGTATAAATTTTGCAAACATGAAGAATACCTATTATATATATCTTACGCCTTGTTCTTGAGTTTTTTAACCAAGAAAAGAAAAGGAAAGGAGAGGGAAGGATAAGAAGGGAAGGGAATGAATTTTTTTTAATTAGGTGTGTTCTTGAGTTGGAAGGAAATTAGAGGAAAGGAAAGGATAACTATAGTTAGGGCATGGAAATTTGACACTGTGGATACGTTATCCAGGAATATGTTCTTGGATCAGTAATACTTAGTTAAATCATGTCAGGATCAAGGATCCTCAGTATTTATTATTTACTAATGATTGTTTCTCATGTATAGTCTTATATTTGATAGATATAACGGCTCGAAGACTTATTCCACCGGATATCTCGCTATTGGACTTGTCAAACACGTGGTCAAATGGCTGTAACACGTTTAGTGGGGATAATGGCGGATTTATAGGACTTCTTGTTGAGTCACAAATAACTGAGTGCTAAGGATATGTTATTCTTGAAGACGTGTCTGGATCAATTATCCTTCTGAAGAGTTCCAGAGCTATGCCAGGATCAAGGATCCTCAGTAATTGGTGTTGTTAACGGTTGTTTCTTATATGAAGGCTGATATTTATCAAGTGCAACGGCTCCAAGGACCAAGTCTGCCTAAACTTTCGCTACAAGACTCCTTTATGCACGTGGTCAAAGATATGGAGTGGCTAGTGGAGGAGTTGCGGATTTTTAGGACCTATTTGTTAGTTAGTTATTATTTCTATCTTTATATATTGAGATTATGATCGATTAGGGGATTCATTCATCACTTGTACTCTCACACACACTAGAGCAGATTCAATAATTCTCTCTATACACTAGCTTACATTGTAATATCAATCACAATCTCCAACCCATTTGTAACCTGATTTTTACATTAATAAAGTGGTGATAGACGATTTATCATCACCCGGGGTTTTTTTTCTTTTGATCTGAACAAGATCAAAGGGTTTTTCCTCGCAACAAATCACGGTGTTCATGTCATTTTCGTTCATATAATCGTTGTTATCGTTTTAGCACTAAACCTCACATAACAAGTTTGGATACATAGCAGATTTTTTTCCAAAACAACTATGTTCTTAAGTTGGATGGAAAGAAAAGGAAAATAACACTTTTACAAAATGGGTGTTCTTGACCTAATGAAGCAATGAAGAAGATGAAAAGATTAGTGGGTAGTATTGTAATTTGGTTTTTTTATCCTTAGTAATCAGCTCATTTTTATTAGGATAATTTATTGGGAAAAAACATCAATTTAATCCCTCCTAACTCCTCCTACTCCTTTCATTTCCATCCTAAAAAAAACTCAAGAACACCCATTTTTTAACTATGCTTAGTTTTCCTTTCATTTCCCTCATTTAAAAAAACTGTGCTTAGTTCTTGACCTATGCTTAGTGTGTAACATTAAATCATTCAAGTTGAATATTATTATTATTATAATTCATATGTATAACGATTTAATATATAAACTATATGTTATCTATTAAAATGATTTTTTTGTGTATTATAAAAGGGTTTTAGCAATAAGATGATCAACATTTAGTTTTTAATATTTTTTTTCATAACTTAGAGAAAAATGCTTCATAAATATATATATTTTTATGACTTGATTTATACAAAATATATTTAATTCAATATGCCTTATAAGATAAATTACTTAATTAAAAGCATTCAAAAATTTAAACCAAAAAATCTGTTTCAATTACATTCCACTATTTTCGCTTTCCAAAAATCATTTAGGATATTGAAGAGGCTGATGCATATCAACCTTATATGCATCATAATGGGCTATATAATACACATATATTTTTTAACAAACATTAACTTTACTCAATATAACTAAACCAATGCGGCGGAAAACATTCAACCAACCGTAATATAGTCTGATACGTACTGGCCTCTTCCTTATACGAACCCAAATTTTAAAATTGATTTTGTTAAAAAAATACCCGTATATGCATCATATTAACCAATATGATGCATATGAAGGGTCCATATAAGGATGATATGCATCATATTACCTCTTATATGAAACCAAATATATAAATATAAAATTGATATTTGTTAAAAAAAAACCTATATGTATCATATGTCCAATTTGATGCATATAAAGGGCTCATATAATGTTGATGTGCATCATATTGTCTTCTCATACAACCCCAAAATTCATGTAAAGTTTGTTAGGGCATGAATTTTATGCCGAGGATCCTTAATCCTTAACTATCTTATGGATAGATTATCCTTGAGATATGTTTCAGGCTATAAAGGATCGACGATCCTCGGTATTATTTGTTTACTAATGATTGCGTTTAGTATGGTGATATGTTAGACATGTTTGACGACTTTAAGAGGAGCTGACATCATATATCCTCATGGAGTATTCTCTAGCTGGAATATAAATCCAGGATCCTTATTAAACATAGTTAGTAATGGATGATCTCGTGTGAAGATTGATGTTTAAATACCAACAACGGCTCTTAGACTTATTCTTTCGCTTATATCGCTACTGGACTTCTGTGGCACGTGGTCAATGTCATGGGAGTGGCTAGTGGAAGACTTGCGGATTAGTAGGAGTTCTTGTTATTTGTATTTTTTATATATTATCGAGTTATGAACGACTAAAGGGACACATTTACTATTACACACACTAGAGCAGAACCAAATATTTTCTCTATTCACTAGCATGCATTGTAACGTCGATCATAAACTCCAAAACACTTGTAATCACCTTTTACTATTAATAAACTTGAAGGTGATAGTTTTCACCGTCCGGGGGTTTTTTGTGCCAGAGATTACTATAATCACGTACCATCCGACCAAAGATTACCTTGTTAATCCTTGGCCGAAGCAATTCGACCAAAGATTACCTTGTTAGTTTTTGACCGAAGTAAAGATTATCGTAATTAAGGGTTTTTTCCCTTGTGATCAAATCCTTGTGTTCATCAAGATCTCATTTATACAATCATTATTATCGTGTTAGCACTATACCTCACTTGACAGATTTGGATACATTATCCATAGCCGATTTTTATCCAAAACAATTTGGCGCCCACCATGGGGCAATTGGTGCTATAATCCATATTACTCCTATCAATTTTCGATTTTTTCATACCCATATCACTTCCAATGGCCTCTCAATCAACCTCTGCTTCATCAACTACGCCGGCTACGGTTCCTCTCTCATCAAGGACCTTGCCACCACTGCCTCCGCCAATTACGGGAACACAACGACCTGCTGCTGCTGGAAGCAAGACGCAACTACCAGTCTTCCAGAGCTCGAAAACCTGTTGGTGCATGTTTTGTGACCGTCGCTATGCAATTCTGTTCAGCATTGTGGAAGTACGAAGTTAGAGCAACTTTGCCATAGGCGAACTTGTAACAACTTCGCTATAGGCGAAGTTGTAACAACTTCGCCTACAGGCCCAAGCCCGCGAAGTTTATATATATATATGTGTGTCTTGTTTAGGTTTGTGTATCCAGAAATTAAGAGTTTTGTGTGATCAGTTTATTTGTCTAGAGAGAAACCGAGAGGGAGAGTCGTGTGGGACGGCCCGAGGTAGAGCTCACCTCGGATCGGCCGTGTTTCTGTTTATGTTCGGTATGTAACGTGTTTGGTTATTATATAAAAGATCTGCAGATGTGTTTATCCCGTTCGTGTGTTTGTTCGTGTGTTTATATGTGTGTAATCGTGTTCTTCGTCTTCTACACCAATAAACGAGTCTAGGAGGATTCCGCACTCCTAGACCTCGTGCGGATCTCGTATCGATCGGCGATGCCCCGGGGGGACCTACAAAACCGCTGCTGCTGCGCCGGTGGTTAATAGTAACAGTGATGTTTCATCTATTTTTTCGCAGGTTAAAGCATATATGGAGCAACAAAACAAGACCAACTAGAGGATCCTTCGTGAGATAAAAAGAACAAGAGGCCAGCAGAGGATCTCACACCCCTGATGCCCAGGATGCTGGACTTCACCAGTCCATAATCCATGGCTCAGTTATCATAAGGATCATCTATCCTTCAACAGGGTTCCATTGGTCAACAGGCTCAAGGATCCTCGATATTTCAGTCAGGATCATCTATTCTTCATTAGAGGTCCATGGGTCAGCAGGCTCAAGGATTCTCGTTAGATCAGCCAAGGTCATCTAACCTCCAACAAGGATCCATGGGTAAAAAGAATCAAGGATCCTCACATTATCGGCAAGGATCAACCATCCTTCCACCAGGGTCCTACAGTACCCAACCTCAAGGATCCTTCATCCCGAATCAAGGATCCTTCTTTCCGATCCAAGGATCCTCAGGAGTCCAACATCAACGATCCTCTGAAGTCCATGAAGGAGTTATAATCCCCATGCAGACCATAGCCTCTGGAGGACCAACTCCTATCGCAGATTCTTCTTATCCCAACTACTCATCCGGGATGCCGACCTTCACCCAGCAAAGAGGTAACTTGTATGATCCTATATCCTTAGATACTAACCGTGGTCCCATGCAGGATACAAGTATCAACCAGGCTATGGCCAAAGAACTACACAAGCTTAAGGATATGATATTCAGTGTTCCCGGGGTGATACGACCTATCCCCGAGATACCTGAGGGAAGCCACAAGTTATCAAGATTTTCTCCACCTATCTGTGATGCTGAGATTCCGAAGCGGTTCCAAACCCCCAACATTAAGACTTATGATGGGACTACAGATCCTTAGGAGCACGTTGCACAATATAGGGAAATGATGGAAATCAACCCCATCCCTGAGAGACTCAAAGAAGCTGTGCTTATGCAAAGGATTCGGGTCCACACTCACAGGATCTGCATTAAAATGGCTGCTAAGTCTTCCTCCCTTTTCAGTTACTTCTTTTTCACATTTAGTTAACTTGTTCAACAGCCAATTTTCCTGTAGTAGGAAATTCGAGAAGTTAACTAGTGATTTATACCGAGTTATCCAACATAGTGATGAATCCCTTAGGGATTTTATTACGAGGTTCAGCAGGGAAGCTCTAGAAATCCCTAATCTTGTCATGGCTACTGCTGTTGAGGCCTTCAAGATGGGAGTTCAGAGGGGCTCCCCCTTTTATGATGATCTCGTGATGACTCCTTGCAGGTCTCTAGATGAAGTAAGGAACAGAGCACTCAGATTCATACGGTTGGAGGATGACAAAAGGATCCAGGATCGTCTGGGGAATCAGACGAAACAAGAATCCTCCTACAAGAAGCAAGGATTCTCGTTCAAGATGTTGGTGCACATTTTGTGGCCGTCGCTTGGCGAATAGTTTAGAATGTTTATGTTGTATGCTGTACACCTAGGTAGTGGTTCACGCTGAAAGTGATCCATTTGAAAGAGCATTTTCAAATGGATACTCATTCGATCGAATGAGTTTCTGATTCGATCGAATGAGTCTGCCATTCGATCGAATAGGACTCATTCGATCGAATGAGTCTGCCATTCGATCGAATAGGACTCATTCGATCGAATGAGTCCTGACCGAATGGCAGCGGGTATAAATACCAGCTTTCAGTCGTGAACAGGTAAGAGTTTGAGGTTTTTGCGTGCCCGGAGCCCAGGTGCTGTCCGGATGAGGGGGGAGGCCATGCTCGACCTCCCCCTGCCATAGATCGTGATTTCAGTGTTTAAACAAGCATGTAACCGTTCGCGTTTATCAATAAAGTGTTTGTTTTTATCTTTGATCTGTGGTTGAAACCTTCCGTCCCGAACCTGCTCGGATCGTTACCGGTCCTACAATTGGTATCAGAGCCACGGTTACCGCTAGAAAGGTCTAACAACCGATCTAGCAAGCCGAGCTCTTGATTTTCTGCGTTCTGGACGTTAAACTGTTGGTGTGTTCTTCGTGTTCTTCGCGTTTTCTGGGCTGGCGTTGAAGGAGTCGAATCAGTACATTCGATCGAACGAGTTCCCCATTCGATCGAATAGGCCTATTCGATTGACTGATTCGATCGAATCAGTCTTCCCGCTCAAAAGTGTCAAATTCAAACGCAAGTTTTCCCGCCCAGACAGCCTGTTCATTCGATCGAACCAGATGTCTTCATTCGATCGAATCAGTTTGTATTCGATCGAACTGGTTTTCCCGCTCAAAGTGTCAAATTCAAATAGCTGATCGAACCAGTTCTTCATCCGATCGAATATGTGCTTCATCCGATCGAATCTGTGGTTCATTCGACCGAACCAGTTCTCATTCGATCGAACATGTTCCAGACCAAAAAAAAAAAAAAAAAAAAAAAAAAAAAAAAAAAAAAAAAAAAGTCTGGAACGCCTGCTTACACGAAAATTTGCCCAAGCCATTTTTATCAGTCGGGAAGTCTTCTGAAAAAGTTTGGCGAAAATAAAATTTTTTCGACAAAATTTCCGGGAAATTTTCGGTTAATTGTCGGGTCAGTGATGAAGATTTTTCTGGACATCCTATACATGTTGATCACATTCCAGAAAAAGTTTGGTGACAGTGAAATTTTCACTGAAAGTCAGAGCGTTTAAATGTTTAACGGTTAAAGCGGCAAATTTGAAGATGAACAAAGCACAATTACCTGAAGGAATTATCGTCTACAAGTTTAATGGATAACCCCTTGTTCATTGAGCTTCTACAGTGGTGATTGTTATAAGAACACAGAAGAACAGAGAAAAGTGATTACTGATGAGATATGATGTTATTGTGGGGTAGTCAGGAGCATCTGACTATTTATGGGCCAACCAAGTTTAATTTATTGTCCGCATTCTGAAGATTCTGCTTTGTAGAGAGAATCTGAGTTTGAGTTATTGTGGGGTAGTCAGGAGCATCTGACTATTTATGGGCCAATCATGTTAAATATTTATTTTCCGCATGTGAGAATTCCGCTTTGTGGAGGGAATTCTGTTGAAAATTGGTGATTCGCAATCACGAAGTTAATGATGTGTCTTTGTCTCCGATGATGAATCTGCATACAAACTAATCTGTTTAGGGGGAGTAGCTGTGGATTGGAAGCCTCTGTCATTTGTCCAATACATGTTGGTGAAGTAACCGTGTGGGTGAAGATTCGCCGATAGTAAGTCGCGCAGCGGAAGCGTGCATGTATTGTCATGTCTATATATTGGGATACACGTCAACGTCTGAGGGGGAATTTCTACAGTTGGTTGTTTTAAACAGATTATTTAGTCTGAAGATGTCAGCAATGGAGAACACTTTGCATCATTAACCGAGAGTTCAGTCTAAGGGGGAATCTTGCTGCAATGATGGTATTCTTCAACGTGATTATCAAGATAAAGCAGAAGATTTGACTGAAGATTGCAAGAGGTGTCTACAGCAATTCGCAAGCAACGTCCAAGGGGGAATTTGTTGGTGCACATTTTGTGGCCGTCGCTTGGCGAATAGTTTAGAATGTTTATGTTGTATGCTGTACACCTAGGTAGTGGTTCACGCTGAAAGTGATCCATTTGAAAGAGCATTTTCAAATGGATACTCATTCGATCGAATGAGTTTCTGATTCGATCGAATGAGTCTGCCATTCGATCGAATAGGACTCATTCGATCGAATGAGTCTGCCATTCGATCGAATAGGACTCATTCGATCGAATGAGTCCTGACCGAATGGCAGCGGGTATAAATACCAGCTTTCAGTCGTGAACAGGTAAGAGTTTGAGGTTTTTGCGTGCCCGGAGCCCAGGTGCTGTCCGGATGAGGGGGGAGGCCATGCTCGACCTCCCCCTGCCATTTTTCTTTGTCGGACCGGTGCGGGACACGGTTTCCCAACGATTCACGGGGCAACGTGTTAGAGTGCGGAATCCTCTAACACGGCGATTCGGTGGTGATCAACAACGCGCGGTAACGATTCCTAAGACGGTTTGACACCTAGGGACGGAGGAAAGGACCGACACGTGAAGAACGGGCAGAGAGTATTTCAGCAGAGTGGTGGTTCGTGACTGTGTGTAGAATGTGTGCTCACTTGTGAAATTTCCTAAGTTTCGTTTATATATCGAAAACTGGTTCGATCGAATGAGTCTCTCATTCGATCGAACGAGACCTGGTTCGATCGAATCAGTCACTGATTCGATCGAATCAGTTTCTTTTGACATTTTCAGTCCGTTAACTTAGTTTCACGATCGTTATCTTCATATCGAACCATCCTGATAGAACTGGGGACATACACATGACATTTCATGTCCTAACAAACTCCCCCTTGGAGCCAGTTCTATTTACTTACAATCAATCGAGTTCTCTTGCTCGATCGTAACTCCCCCTTGGAGTTATCTCACTCTCTCTTTTCTCAAAGCTAATGGTGCGCATGTTGCATCCACGAACTCCTTTCATCATGAAGTTCTCTCAGGATCAAATGGTCCAGTCAGTCAGACTTACCATAGGTTCCGCATATCCTGAGAAGCTGTCAATTGAAACTTTAGATAAACATTTAAGCACAATCTATCACAATGTTCCAAAACAAATTACATTCAACTCAAAAACAATTACAACCAGAAGATTAAACCTTTCATTACAACAAGAAACAAAATAAACATGACAATTAAGCTTCAGTCTCTTGTGCATACTTCTTCTGTTGCTCTTTCCAATTTGATCCTGCATGTATGTCATAGGCAAAGCAGATCCTAATGACATTTCTATACGTTAAAGCTTGCTCCATGTCTTCGGGGGCGTAGAGAATCTCTGTCTTGTACAGCGTGTAGACGTCCTCCCGTGACAAGTTTGTGAGCCACATAGGATCAAAGATACGAATTGTGCTCCAATTTCCATTGTCGTTGAGCACGATGACTGCTTCATGCAGTCTTCCGTCATAGTACCAATGCCTGAACGCTTTGTAGAAGTCCTGCTTCATCTTTCTTAGAGGAATCTTCTTCATCGTGAGTGGTGGCATGTACTTCAAAACAATCTTTGGCCTGTTGGTGATCGGATCGATCTCCCTTTTACTTGTATATCTCTTTGGCCTTTGTGGAGTGATCATCTTCCATTTTGAGCTGTATTCCATTCGCAATACACTCTGATAATACGTTGCAAATGGAGATGAACTTGCATAAAGCATATCAAGATAGTTAAGACGGTTTAGATCAAAAGTAGGAAGAGTCTTCAAGTCAGTGATACGTTGAAAGTACTCAACCCCTTTTTCTCTCTTGACAGCAATGCAATTAAGATCCTTCAGACACGCCCAAGCAATTATTTCACCTGAAGTTCTACGACCCTTCATCTTATAGGACATTGTGTGAGGAATGGTCGGCTTTGCTTGTCGTCTGGACCTTATCTTCTCAAGAATAGCGTTGAAAGCTTTCTTGCACTCTTCAGTTTTCTCAACGAAATCGGCTTGATCTGCATCAGAAGGCTGTTTCATTGTGTTTGACCTTTCGTCAGCCTTCTTCTGTATTTCCTCCTCTGTTACATTTTGAAAGAAGCTTGCCGAGTTAGGAAGATCTTCAGTTTGAGACGTGTAGTACTCTGGATATTCTTCCTGCGTCAAGTCTTCCATTTCGACTTCATCGAATTGAGAGGGATCAGCGGCCGTGGATGATGTTGAGTCAGGTGTAGCAGCCGAAGAAGATGTTTGTTCTGTTGAAGGCAAAGCCAGATACTTGCCTGTTTCTTCATTGTATAGCTCAAACATATGTTCCAGTTCTTCTTCTGTGAAATTGTGAGAAATTTCACCTTCTTCCAAGTCTCCACTTGCGAAGAATTGCTGCTCATCTGGATTGTCCAGTAAAAACGTGAAATATTCCGCTGCTGTTTTTGATTGCAGCGGTTGGACATTAAACGGATCAGCATCACCTGTTTGATTACACAAACACAAAGTAACAACAAATTTAAGTAAACATATGTAATATCATAAACATTAAATACAATATCATTACATATGAAACTAGGTTTACAAACAAATCATTAATTGAAAAGATTTAACATTTAAGTCCTTACTACATTCACTCAAAATACTCTTAACTACCTTCACCTCCATCATCAGAAGAGTCCAGTTCGTCTGTGTCCACATCGACATTGGTTGGACCTTCCAGACGAAGAACATCACCCTTCAGCTCAGTCACTCTTGCTTCAAGGCGTAGATTTGACTCTCTCAGCTCGGTGATCAAAGAACCTTGTTCATTGATCGAAGATCCCTGTTCAGCGACAGTAGCATTTAACTGACTATTTTCAAGCCTGAGCATTTCGTTCTCAGCTTGAAGTTTAGCAATCTGCTCATCTCTGAGCCGATTCTGTTCTTCTTGCTCTGCCTTGAACAGTAACATCTTCATCATCGCCTTGTGCAAATCAGCAAGTTCGGATGCAACCTTTTGAGGTATGGCCATTTCAGGTTGAGCTTGAGGAATAGGTTGTTGAGCTGACTGCGGTGTTGGTGGCTGTGCTGGTTGAGCAGGAGGAGCAGCAGAAGTCCCGACGGATGGTAACATTGAGGGACGCGGTTGATCGGGAAATAAGCTTCGATACTTCCGAGTAACCTTCTTCTTTTGCCTCTTTGCAGGCCTTTCTTCTCCTACATCTATGTCGGCCGGATTTTCCACGGCTCTGACTTCCTCACCAGTTTCCAACTCTTCTTCATTTAGAAACGAATCAGCCTCCTTTTCAGCTTCGGTCCTTGTATCTTCAGGGACCGCCACCTCCTCAGTGTCAGAGTCGTCGCTTGATTCCTGCAAAGGTAAGTTTTCGACGTCTGAGTCACTGGTATCATTTCTCCATTTCCTTTTAGGAGGGGCCCTGTAAGACGGATTCACCAAATGCCCGAAGCATCTTTTGATTGGTGGCCTGGTTGGACGTTCCTTGTAAGATTTGAGACGGTTGAGAGTCTCATTTTTCATGTGGTCCAGTTTCACCACATCACCTTCGTTTTCTTTCAGTAACCCTGGTGCTTGAGTATCGACAATCATTTGCACGAACCGTGGGAACTGTAGAAACTTCTCACTTTTCCCTTGCTTCAACGTGATGTTCTCGACCATATGACCGAAAGTCATCTGAGAGAAGTTGTATGGTCGGTTCATCACCAAAGCAGCTACAGTGAACTGCATGCTTTCCCTCAGCTTGTCAAAGCTGGTTCGTTGAGGGCCCAAGCAGTGCATCACAACGTGTGCCAAATATTTGAACTCGGGGCACAAGTTGGCCTTATGAAGCAGACCGGCATTGAGGTCGCCGTCATACTTCATACGTGCGAAACATCCTCTTGCATGGCTGAGACCCAGTTGGAATCTTTCAGCGCATCGGTGGTGCTGTGTGGTTCTTCTTGTGCTAAGAAGCATTCATGGGCATTAAGAGCAACTGATCCTGACTCCATCATTTCTGTGTAGAGACCAAAATTCAGCTGTCGCCGAGTTTTGACACCCTGTTGAAAGTCCCCTATAATGTTGTCTTGTGGATGATCACGTTCAGTCCTAACAACCGGATTGTCAGAAACGACAACATTTTGTTCCAAGTTAGTTAAGTTCGGCTCAGGAACTGGAGCGGATTGTGGTGCCTCTGAAGTAGACGTTAGAGGCTGATCTGCATTCGGCACTTCTTGATTTGACGATGAAGGTTGTGACGTAACCTGAGTTGGTGCCGATTGTACATCATCTGCTGGAGATTCATCTTCAGATTCAGATTCGGAAGATTCTTGAACTTGATCGCTAGACTCTGTGGAGGAAGATGATGACGGACCAGGATGAGTTGAAGATTGCAATGATTCATCAGGAGGTGCATTTTGCGCCTCATACATCATTTGAATAGCAATCTCATACAGATTGAATGACTTGAACAGTTTGTCATAATCAAACAACCAGTCTTCTCCTGTCCCCTTGGCTGGTTCTGTGTAGCGTTGAACATCGACATGGTACCATTCTTCAACTAATTTTGTTGTTCTGTTGAAGACCCTTTTGAGAGGTATGCTGTAACCCAGAAAATAGCCGTTGATGATCTTCTCCTCGAACTTATTATCGACTTGCCTTTTAAGTAACGTGCAAAGAGCCCCGAATGGTTCCAGGTGCTCTAAGTTAGGCCTTCGTCGTTGAAGAAGCTCGAAACTTGTCTTGCCGTGGCGCTTGACGATGCCTACCCGATTTAATGTGAAACAGGCGTTGGCAATTGCCTCACTCCAAAACGTAACAGGTAACACTGAGTCGGCTAACATTGTTCTTGCTGTCTCGATTAACGTACGATTTTTCCTTTCAGCAACCCCGTTCATTTGTGGAACATATGGGGCACTGAACTCCTGAACGATCCCTTTTTCTTTGCAGAAATTTTCAACATTCGCATTTTTAAATTCTGTACCGTTATCTGACCGCATTCTTCGAACCTTCAGATTGTATTGAGACTCAATAGTTGTAACCAGCAGTTGTATACACCCAAACGTTTCTGATTTTACTTTCAAGAAAAACACCCAAGAGAATCTAGAATATTCATCAGTAACCACTAGACAGTATGAGTGCCCAGAGATACTTTTGACGCTTATTGGGCCAAAAAGATCCATATGAAGGAGTTCCAACGGAATATCAATTGAGTGGAAACTCTTAGACTTGTGGGACCTTTTTATCTGCTTTCCGGCTTTGCACTTCACACATGAATCAGGGAGACGAAAACTTCTCAGATTAACTCCCTCAACTAGTCTGCGGTGCACAAGCTTGTTCATGTTCCTGACATTTATGTGTCCCATCCGTCTATGCCATAAGACAGTATCACGTTCGGATGCCTTGGACACGAAACATGTCGCCGTTGGAGACGTTGACCCTGCCTTAGCCATATCCAGAATGTAAAGATCACTCTGGCGTGCAGCTGACATTAAAACCTTGTCTTCAGGAAAGTTGAAATCCTTAGGCAAGATGTGGCAATCTCGGTCGTCAAACATAACTTTGAAACCTTTGTCGCAGATTTGACTTATCGACAACAGGTTGTTCTCCAACTCTTTGATGAAATTTACTTTCTCAAACGAAATTCGCCCATTAGACACCATTCCTTGGGCCGTGATATAACCTCCTTGATTTCCTGCAAAGGAAACTGCACCTCCTTTTATTTGTCTGACACTTGAAAGGAGATTCATGTTTCCAGTCATGTGCCTGGAAGCTCCTGAGTCTATGATCCACATGTTGAATCTTGGATCATATAGAGCAACCTGCACACAAAAACAAAAGGTTTAAATATCATTGGAAACCCAAGCCCTTAAGGTCTTGGGTTTTCCATCTTCATCACGAATGAACAATTCAATCCATTTACCCTCATTAACACTGTTTTCAGATTTGACGTTGTTATCAACAGTGTTAGTTTTCTTAGGTTTCCAAAAGTCAGTCTTCTTCTCAGCATGTTTGAGATAGCTGGTTGAAGACTGAGTTTCACTTGTCGAAGTGGAAACACTTGGATCTGAGGGGTTTGGGGATTGGTGTGGTGAGGTTGGCTGAGGTTTCCGAGGAGAAACCGACCTCGGTGTGTGAAACCGTTCTTGACCTTGAATGTCAATGGTCGGTCGCCTCCTAGGAGGTGACTTGACATACCTCGGATCCGGAGTCGATATGTACTGCTTAGGATCCGTGTACTTATAGCAAAATCTTGCTATATGCCCTACCTCTCCACACGAAAAACAGTAGTTTCTCCCCCTTTGACTTGGTGGAGAGAAATAACTCTGGTTTTGTCTGTTATCATAGTACCCCCTGGATTTGACATTTTGGGGTGGAGTTTGTCTAGGAGGGTGTTTTGGGAAATTATGTTTTTCATTAACGTTACCCTCCTTTACAAACTGGGTACTATGTTCCACATAGACTTTCTCAGATTTAGGATTAAACTTTTTCTTCTGAGAACTTCTTGTTGTTGTTGCCTTTGACTTAGATGGTGGTGGGCCCGATTTAGTTGTGGAACCTAAGTCTGTGGCATCAACATTTTGTTTGGACTCAGGAGCCGGGTCAATGACTTCTTTACCCTTAGACTTAGAAATTTGGTTTGTGTCCTCGGGTATATAATCATTTGATTCATCATCCGGCACAGCTCCTGGTGTGCTTGAAAATTGATTCAGGATCGGGGGTGGGACATTGTTATATCCCACGCCTCTTTCCTTTTTGCCTCGGAACTCGGGAATGATGTGTTCTAATAAATAAGATGAATTTGAGTAACTTTTTAATTTGAAATTCAATGATTCAAAATCAGCTTTCAAGTTTTCCAATTCTTTTTTCAAAACATTATTCTTATTTATGTGAAAATTGATAGAGTCTTGTTGATTCAGAACACATATTTCAAGTTCCTTGTTCTGACGCTTAAGGCTATCAATCTTTTCTTTAAAAACAGACTCTTTCTGCTTCCAAGCCTTATTCTGTGCAAGCGCGTCAGTCAGTTCCATTAAAGATCTTGAGGCTGCTTGTTTGTAAGCCTCGAGATCTTCAATTCTCTCTTTTAGAGATTGAATTTCTTGTTCATACAATTCACATTTTAAACATTTAACATTTTCTGGTTTGGGAGTTGATGGGTTAGAACTTACCTTGGCATTTGATGTCTCTGCCATGAATGCAAAGCAAAGATTCCCAGCTTTTTCCAGAAACGATGCAGAAGTTGCTTTAGACTCTACTTCGTTGACTTCTTCAACTTTAGCAGCCTCTGCGGGAATTGTCGAACATGGAGATGTTTGAGGAACATTTGACTCTTTTTCGTGATCCTCCTTAATCTCCAAAGATACCACTTCAACCTCAGGTTCTCCTTCATGGACTTCAGCAGCTGGTTCATCGACAGTATATTCTTCATTGGTCGAGGAAACAACAGACTCTGTTTCAGAGTTTTCATCTACTACTGTGACATCAGCCATGTTGATGCTCAAGTTCCATGTCTCGCCTTCATCCCCTTGAACTGCAAGAGCAGTTTCGTTGTTGATGTCGACGTTGTTTGCTGCGGTTTGATTTTGAGGGACCAGTTGTCTCTCAAGGTTGACAGTTGCAGCTGCTGCAGCAGGAGTGGATGATGATGAAGTGGTTCGGAAGGGATATTGGTGACCTTCCCTTCTTGGCTTCGAGCACTCCTTGGCAAAGTGACCAAGTTCGCCACAGTTGTAGCATTTTACTTTGTTTTTATCAAAGCCGAACTTGGATTTGTTGTTTATTGAGAGGGCCTGACCTGTTTTCTTCGTCCACTTTCTGGCCCTTCGGAACGCACTGCCAAGAGCCCACATAATGTCTATGCGTTCCATATCATCTTCGTCAAGCTGTTCATAGTCATCGCTGTCCAGATGACTATTTCCTAGCTTACCCGCCACCAATAAACTGTAGGACTCAATTATCGTGCCTAGAGTTGCCATGTGTTCTTTGGCAACCTCCACTGTTACTGTTCCCAAGCCTTCAGTATTCAACGTTGCTTTCTCCGTTGACTTGGGTCCGGAGTTAGTACTTGAGTTTCCAGAAGTTGATAGTGGGACGGAAGATCTCGTTTCAGTCCCCTTTGATTGATTTGACGTTGAGGAGACAAAAGCAGTCTTCATCGGAGCATGATCAGTTGAATCTGACAAAGGAGGTTTTGACATGTAAAGTGATTTGTCAGAAGTTGATCTCGGTTTTCTGGAAGAGGCTCTTAGTTCAGCCTCTTCGTGTCTGATTTCTTTAATAAAATCAGACAGGAGAATCGTCTCCAGCTGATGACTTCTTCTCATTACTGTCAGGAAGGTGCTCCAGCTAGGTGGAAGTCCTTGTGCAAGACATCTAACTTTCTCAGTCCCTGTAGTTTTGACGTTATAGGACTTGAGTTCTGACATTAGATGGTAAAATCTCGACAGTAACGACTCAATATCTTCTCCCGACTCTGGACTAAACAGATCAAATTCACGCTTGAGCTCCCGTGCGTGAATTTCTCTAAGGGAATCAGATCCTTCACATCGGTCAACCAGTGCGTTCCGAAGAGTTGACGCTGTAGTAAACTGGTTAAACTGATGAAAAAGATCAGTGGAGAGTGCTTGTGATAGTAAGGAGAAGGCTTTCTTCTCAGCATCGAAGGCTATCTTTTGTTCTTCAGATAGCCTAAAGTAGCTCAACGACTCACCATCATCATTCGTTGGATGCACCCAACTTGTCTGGACAGCTTCCCAAAGTCCAGGATTTACACCTGTTATATGAATTTGAAATCTTGTCTTCCAGGTAGTAAAGTCGTTTAATGTCATCAGCTTTGGTGGCTTGTTGTAGCTTCCCGATTCAGAATCGCTTTCGAGAATCGATTGGATCCTCTTGTTGGTACTCGAACTTGAAGCCATTTTTGATCCTTTGGTTAACTTTGAACTGTTGATCGAATGAGTCTGGTTCGATCGGACGAGTGCCTTATTCGATCGAATATGTTCTGATTCGATCGAATGTCTCTCTGGAAAACCGAACTGATCTTCTGAAAGTTATTCGATCGAATGTGTAACTGGTTCGATCGAATGGGTTAACAGATTCGATCGATTGAGTGTATGGTTTGATCGAACGGGTTCTGACAGTCGAATAAGACAGTGATCGAATGGACGGATCGAATGTGTGACTTATTCGATCAACTGGAGACTGGTTCGATCGAATGAACGAATCTGGTTCGATCGAATGAACTTGGAGTATTTCTAGGCGGGAAAAACTGATTCGGTCCAAGTTCAAACTGGTTCGATCGAATAGGAGGGCTATTCGATCGAATGAGTTCCAAAAATAGACTGGTTCGATCGGAAAATCTGGAAATTCCAAAATTAGGAGATTTTGACGGATTTTCGAATTTTGAACCACAAACACGAATCTTAGAAGATCAAGGAGCAAAGTAAGATCAAAATGAGACTTTTAACACAAAAACAGATGAACACCAACCAAAAAACGGATCAAACACACCAAAAACATGAAGAACACGAAGAACGCGAAGAACGTTCTTGACGAAACTCGAACTTTTAACACACTTTTCCAAGATCAAAACACCAAAATATGACAATTTTAACAGTTTTTGACAAGAACACGACGAACACCAAGATCAAAAACACCAAAAATTCGGAATTTTCCGGCAAAAATAACGATTTTCGCGAGAAAAACACGAATTTCACCACGAATCTAACGTGAATCAAGAACCAAAGGCTCTGATACCACTTTGTCGGACCGGTGCGGGACACGGTTTCCCAACGATTCACGGGGCAACGTGTTAGAGTGCGGAATCCTCTAACACGGCGATTCGGTGGTGATCAACAACGCGCGGTAACGATTCCTAAGACGGTTTGACACCTAGGGACGGAGGAAAGGACCGACACGTGAAGAACGGGCAGAGAGTATTTCAGCAGAGTGGTGGTTCGTGACTGTGTGTAGAATGTGTGCTCACTTGTGAAATTTCCTAAGTTTCGTTTATATATCGAAAACTGGTTCGATCGAATGAGTCTCTCATTCGATCGAACGAGACCTGGTTCGATCGAATCAGTCACTGATTCGATCGAATCAGTTTCTTTTGACATTTTCAGTCCGTTAACTTAGTTTCACGATCGTTATCTTCATATCGAACCATCCTGATAGAACTGGGGACATACACATGACATTTCATGTCCTAACACAAGAACAACAACACAAAGCCGTATAACAAGTTCAACAACCAGAACGTACGAGTAGTTTAAGAAGGAGAGGATGATGAAGACTATCCCTGCATCTCCGAGTATTGTTTCTCCATAGATACCCATGGCTTAATTTGTGCCATGAAGGATCTAGGAGAGAAAGCAAGGTGGCCCCGAAAGAACGAGAAGACGACTGCCTTCAAAGACAAGTTTAAGTGGTGTGCCTTTCACGAAGACTTTGGCCACACAACAGACGAATGCATCAGCTTGAGGAGGGAAATTGGATACCTCCTGAGCAAGGGTCACTTTAAAGAACTCTTGGGAAGGAAAAAATCCAGGATCCTGAAGATCTTCCACAAAAAGCGACGCCGCCACCACCAGACGCTCATGTGATCAACTTTGTCTCCAGAGACTACGAAATGTTTCAAGATTCGTGTGCCATAGAAGAAAAGCCCACAAAAGAATTCGAGTTGGACGATGAGAGAAGACCGCTTATCCCCATTACTCGAGTGACTGATCGGAGAGTCTTCTTCGACTCAAAGATCCCGGATCCTCAGAAGGATGAGCAGGATGTCCGAATGGTGAATTTCATCTCTGGAGGTTTAGACATTTGTGGAACTTTCTCTCTGCAGCAAAAAGACTTGCCAAAGAAGTCAAGATGGATAACGGAGACCAACCGATAGTATCCACTACCTTAAAAACAGACAAAAGGATCTTCTTCGACGAGGAAGACAAAGTAAAAATCCAGGATCCTCATCATGATGGTTTGATCATTACTTTATTTATCGCTAACCATTATGTATGCAGGATCCTAGTAGACGGAGGGAGCTCAGTCAACATTATCCAGCATGATGTCCTCAAAAAGATGAACATACCGGACTCAGAGATCATTCCTAGAACATCAGTGCTAGTCGGTTTTCAGTGGTGAAACCAAGAAGACATTGGGGGACATCAACCTCCCAATTTATATCGAAGGGTTAAATTCATACAAGAAATTTTGTGTTATTGATAACCTTTCTTGTTGCAATGTTATTTTAGGTAGGCCCTGGCTTCATGGAATGAAGGCAGTAGCCTCAACGTATCACCAATGCATCAAACTGCCTACCCCTTGGGGAGTTGTGAAGATAGTTGGTGACCAAGCGGAGGCCAAGAACTATTATTCTTCATCAATGAAGCCAACAGCCTAACAAACTATAGCATAGCAACTACAGCAACATCCTAGGGACGTGCTGGAAGCTCGGGAGAAAGACCTTAAAGAAGTATCATTGGACCCTGAGGATCTAGAGATAAAGGTGTTCCTAGGATCCAGTATCCCCAGCAAAATCGAGGAGGATTTAGTATCCTTCTTGGGACAAAGAAAATATACCTTCTCCTTCAAGCACTCAGACATGACAGGTATTTCAAAAGAGGTAATCACTCACAAACTAGGCCTTGATTTATCTGCTAAACCCGTCCATCAGAAGCAAAGAAAATTTGCTCCTGAGAGGAATAAGATCATACAAGAAGAAGTTGAAAAACTTCTTAAGGTCGGTATGATTCGAGAGGTTCAATATCCTCGATGGCTAGCTAATGTGGTCGTTGTTTCAAAAAAGAATGGAAAATGGAGGGTGTGTGTCAATTTTACCGATTTAAACAAGGCATGCCCCAAGGATCCTTTCCCATTACCACATATAGATTCCATGGTGGATGCAACGGCAGGACATGAAATGCTTACCTTTATGGATGCTTCCTCTGGATTCCAACAAATTCATATGGAACCATCTGATTAAGAGGATACAACATTCATGACTCCTACCGGCATATACTGTTATACTGCTATGCCGTTTGGACTAAGAAATGCAGGGGCAACATACCAAAGACAAGTCAACATGATGTTCAAGGATCAGTTTGGTAAGACTATGGAGGTCTACATAGATGATATGGTGGTGAAGTCAAAGAGAGCTGAGGATCACCTCAAAGATCTTGAAGAAGCATTCAATATCCTCGACCAGTATAACATGAAATTGAATCCGTCAAAATGCCACTTTGGTTTTAAGGCTGGAAAATTTCTGGGATATATGGTGACTAAAAGAGGAATTGAAGCAAGCCCCAAGCAGATTGAAGCCATCCTCAATTTAAAGTCTACTACAAACGCAAAAGATGTCCAAAGGCTCACAGGAAGAATAGCCGCTCTCAACAGGTTCATCTCAAGATCCTCCGAAAAGTGCAAGGAATTCTATGATATCCTTAGGAAGAATAAGAAGTTTGACTGGATGGAAAAGCATGAGGCTGCGCTTAAGGCCTTGAAGGATTACTTATCCTCGACTCCAGCTCTAATGAAGCCTGTGGATGGAGAATCCTTATATCTGTATTTAGCTGTCTCGGGAAATGCAGTGAGTGCCGTCTTAGTAAAGGATCATGAAGGTGAACAACATCCCGTTTACTATGTAAGTAAAAGTCTTCTAGATGCAGAATCCAGGTATTCTCATTTAGAAAAGTTAATTCTTGCACTCATTATGGCTTCTACTAAATTGAGACATTATTTTGAAACTCATTCTATTATTTTGAGAACTAATTATCCTGTGAAGAATGTTCTTAGAAAACCAGAGTTATCAGGTAGAATGGCCAAGTGGGTTGTGAAATTAAGTGCATATGATGTAAGCCAACAGATGGACTCGTGCATACTCACTCACAGTAAAGAAACTTGATGTATTGCTCAAAATTTATATAAATTCAAATTTTTATCGACACTATAATGGTTTAAGTCAAGTTGGGGTGATATGGAAAAAATCAAATTAAACTTGAACCGAGATTAGAGGCTGATAGTTTCTGATATTCTGTGCTATAATTGAACCGTTAATCATATCACAAAAACGCTTGAAGGTTTGTTATAAGATTTAAGTGGACAACAATATCAATGACCGACTTCACGCAAGTCATAATATCGCTGAAATATAAAACTGTGATGGAAGGGCAATTTGGTCAATACGATTCTCTGCTAAAACTCAACAAAAATCCAAAAATATGTACTGCTTTTGAAAGATCATACAAAAACACAAAAACATTTTCTATTTTATGTTTTTACTTTCGGATATTTCTTTTGTAATATTTTTCTTCAAAAGTTCAAAACACCAAAAAGATTTTGTTTTTTTCGTCTTACATATTTTTTAGTTATTTTTAAGTTAAGTGTTTTATAGTGTAAAACACATTAAGGTATTTGATCATCGAGATATGGGATCTCGTTGATTTATTTAAGTTAATACAATTGGTATCAATATTTAATTATTTCTTTTATTTAATTAATTAATTTATTTAATTATTTAATTTAAAATTACATAAGTGTAATTCGTTAGTCATATATAACGAATCAAAGTCATTTATAACAAATTGAGCTCCAACTGTAACGAATGACGTCTAATTCGTTAATTATAACTTAACGAATTAAACACGACTTAGCTGTAATTCGTTATTGCTTCATCTTAAACTTTAACTAAGTGGCTCTAATTCGTTATGCCACGTGTGTCTATATGATAACGAATCATCTAATTCGTTAGTTTAAATTTAAACGAATTCGATTACTCTACGTATTGGAGAATGTGTTGTGTCAGCCTATATAGGGATGAGTGAAGGCGATTCGTTTCCACTATTCACCTTCTTCATCCCATTTATACTGTCACTCTGGCAAAATTTTTCAAAAACCTTGATCATCGTTATATCGTGTTTTGATTATATATTCTTATTCACAAGGTAAATACGATCATAACGTGATGTTTTATGTCAAATTTGATGATGGTTTGAAGGGTTGATTGTTAGTTTGTGTTATCGAGTTGTATGCGTATTATAAACCTTAATTTACCCTAATTATACCATGTTTTGGTACAAAAGATCACTACCATTGTAATCACGATATGATTCCGAGATCCTTGTGATCACTGATTTGGTCTTAGATTGTTGATTATAGTGGAATTGATTTCAGATTTGCATTTTTGTCTTTTGTTGTTCTTGGTGATTTTGACCTTGGCCAAATTAGTCAAACATTAAGCTTTAAGGGCCATTCGTTATTGTGTAACGAATTGGAACTAATTCGTGTCCAATTCGTTATACAAATCACACGAATCCGGATAACGATTCATAATTTATAACGAATTAGATTTTAATTCGTTATTTATAACGAATCAGATTATAATTCGTTAATATCTTATTATTGATTCGTTAAACATAATTCGTTCATGATTTACTTGATAGTGAAGCAGTAATTCGTCATAATGAACCACCAATTCGTTATAACGAATTAGAATTTTAACGAATGACATTATTAAATTATTTTAAATTTAAATTTTATATTTTAGTAAAATTTGTTAATCTTTTAATTCTTATTTATTTATCGTCACTGATTCTCTGGTTTATTTATATAGTGCAATGGCCGATAATATGGATCAGGATCCTCCTGTTTTCGAACAACCACACCAACAGCAATAACAACAACTGCAACAACAACAACAACAACAACGATTTGCCTTTACTTCAGTACGACAAAAAGCATAACATATGTGCTTTTGTCGGCACGAATTTTGCTGATGCGGATGTGTTTGGACCCATGCTAGTCTTTATCAGACGATCATGCATTCATGTTGTAGTGACCGCTAGACCGACTGTATATTTAAGCATCATCCGACAGTTTTGGAATACTGCTAGGTATATTGAAGCCGATAACCACATTGAGGCTACAATCAACCGAAAGCCTATACTGTTGACACTGATGTTATTCAACGGGTGCTTCGATTTGGAGACACTATTGATAATCCTTGTGAGTTTGACAAAGGATTGATCAGGGGTCTATTTCGTCGAGTATTCTATGGTGGTGACCTTGAACTTTCTATGTATAACAAGAACGGATTATGTCCCACTTACAAGTATTTATTGCATGTATTAATCCATTGCCTAAGAGAACGTAAAGGTGGCTTCAATGAATGTCGGATCATGTTACAATAGGCATTTGTCGCTTTGATACTGAACAAGCCATTCAACTTCTCTGAGTTGATCTTCTATCACCTTAAGGAACAATGCCTTATGGTGACTCAACGAAAGAAGTTTCTAATGTATCCTCGATTCCTTCAGCTGATTATTCAAGATTTGATTCCAAATTTGGTTATTGATCAAGCATTAGTAGATGATGTGCTACCGCTTGATCATATGACTGCTGATACAGTACGGAGGATGAAGATTTATAGGAAAAATCCTCCTCGGACCAAACGTTTGATTGGTCATCTGGTGAATCCAGATTATGTATGTCCTCTCGATGATCGCTGGATCCATGATGACTCAGATTCTGAGCGTGAGGAAGGAGTAGTGGGAACGAGGGTGATGATAATGATGATGATGGTGGTAATGGTGGTGACGGTGACGCTCCAGCTCAACAACAAGCTGCGGTTGAGGATGCTTTAGTTGCTGATATAGTTGCTCAACGTAAAAGGAAAGGGAAAGAGTTTGTTGGTGAAGGGTCATCTAAGCGACGTGTGTCAGCTGTTTGGAGTTAAACCTCCAAGGTCATCCGTTCCTCAAAGACTGGCGGTGCCGCTTACTACTAGCACCCATGAATTAACTTTGACGACCACGCTTACATCGGATCTATGGCTTGGCATGATTCCTCAGACTGTTCTATCCACATTGCCAAGACCTACTGCTATAACCTCGATGGTTTCTCCAACACCGATGAGGATGCATCCGCCATCAATGGATGTCTCATTTTTTAGGCTTAGTCGACCTCAAGGTCCCGTGCAGCCGATTCCTCCGTCGTTTCATAATATGCCTCCAGAAAATCAAACGAATATGCTCTTAAGTTTGTTACATCATTATGAGAACCAGATGGCTGTTGATCGTTTGAATCAAGAGCATTTGATGGAGAATCAACGAAAACTGATGGGATACGTCTCATTTTTCCAAAGAGAAACCAAAGCCCTTCGTGAGATTGTTACGTCTTAAAGGGTGAAATTAAAGGAGCAAGAGGATCTTATCTTGCAGCTGACATGCAAGGACGATGCACTGAAAAATCTTAAAACGATGATGAAGATCCAGATGTGTCGGGTAATGGAGGAAGTGAGCCGAAACAAACTCACAGCTCGTCCTCTGGTGCTGGTACGAGTGCTGTCAGTGATTCGGGAAAGCAGATAACTATTATCATGATAATACAGCTACTAAACCCATTGATATGATCAAGGCTGATACTGTCATCTTTGTTGATGGTGCGGGGGTGGTGAGAAGCATTGTAAATGCTAATGAAATTGAAGTGGGACAGTTTGTTGAAAGGTCCCTAACACGAGAGCAGATTTCTATACTGCTTGGTCTAAACGATGATGAGCTAACCGTGTTAGAGGCTGAGAATGATGTGGAGGTTGAGAACGATGAAGAGATCTTAAATGATCCAACTATTGAGATAAACACATCCTTTATTTATGAGGATGAGGAGGTGGAAATTGAGGACATGACTGCTGAAGAATACCCTGATTTATTTCAACACACTAATGTTGATTAGGGTGCTCCTATATTTACTGAAGAAACCGTCAAAGCAGCAGAAGATCATCTGGAGAAGGTTTCAAAGGACAAAAGCGTAGTTGATACAAGATTTGATTCGATACGAGATCCGACTATTGGTGATATTCAGAGATGGTTTGGTTATCGGGACAATAAAGCTCGTAAGATTATTGATGCATACCGATATGCGGACAAAGAGCAGAAAGTTGAAGTTGTCGCTCCTGCTCAAGCTAATCACATGACATCCTTTAAGACCGTATCTAAAGTGCGAGGTGACATTATTTCATGGCTTTATGACTAAGAGTTAAAGATCTGTATTATTAATTGGGAGAACGACATTCAGTATTTTGAAAAGATTACTGACGTTCTTACATTACCGCGTTGGGACGTTCGGACCCTCGCATGTCAACCGTTTATGAACCATGGGGGAGATCGACATGCAGATTGGTTTCACCAACATCTGCTGTTCGAGGTCAATCACGGGTTCAAATTTCTCAAGCCATAGGTTCCAACTCGCAAGCGCATCAATGAGATAGATCCAAGAATAGGTTGGAGGAAATTGGTGCTAAAGATAAAGCCTCCAAAGATAATGAAGCATGTACCAGTCAAGACGCTGAATCAACAAATGTATTTATCTTTCAACCATTGGTATTACGACAACCGAACTGGCGAGGCCGTTATTGTGTTGGGTAAGGGCTTAAAGACCAAGCTGATAAAGATCATTGATCCGATGTGGCTCGTGAACTTGACAGAGACCGACAATGATGTGCTATTCAAGAATAATTGAGCGTCGTGAAGACTATGACCGAGCAATGCAATTTCAACAGGTTGTTCGTGTGTGTCATGAACATGATATTCACAGCTGCAGAGATTGGCAGACCAAGCGCTTCAAGTAACTTAAAGACAAATAGCTCAAGGCGAGGGGGTGTCTGTTAGTACACGATTTTGCGTCTCGAGTCTTTGTAACTATCTTTTTGTATTTATCGTTTAATTTAATGTAAAAGTTATTATTATGTTAAGTTAGTTCGTTAGTTGAACAGTCTAGTCCGTTAAGTATGTTTAACGAACTAGACCTTAAGTAAAGTTTCCAACTGATTCGTTAAGGATGTTTAACGAATCGGGAGGCAGATCGTTATTGTTCATTATTTAATGTAATGTAACGAAGCAGGAGTCTAGTTCGTTACGGAATGTGTAACGAACTAGACATGTCTTCTATATATAGTGGGTTCCTACACTGTTTAATAAAAGTTTTGGATTTAACCTATTGAACCTCTGTTCGTCTATTCTCTCGAATCAAAGCTTCATCTAATTATCCTATTCCAATATATATATATATATATATACACATACGATACAATTAATATTAATAGATATATACATAACATATAATCGTTAAGAGCAACAATGAACTAGATCCGTTAATCGTTATTAGATCTTAGATCTGTGATCGATATACGTTTTCACACCAAGCAGATCCCAGATGTCGTGATAGGTACGTTTCCAGTAAACAGTATTTCCACTTCAGTATTATTTGATTCAGGTGCGAACAAAAGTTTCGTAACCACGCCATTTAGTAAATTAACTAAAATGAAATGTTGCCGAGTGTCTGAAACTTTTATAGTGGAAACCGCTAATGACACTTCGGTTATAATAATGAAAATGGTTAAGGACAGTAAGATAGAGTTAGAGGGACATGAGTTCCCTGTTACTTTGTATGTTATGACCTTAGGAGGGTTCGGTGTGGTTTTGGGAATGGATTAGTTGTCTGAGTATGAGGCTCAGATGGTGTGTAAGAGTAGGATGATAAGGTTAAAGTCCTTGGAAGGTAGTGTGGTGAGGGTTTATGGTGATAAGGAAAGTTAAGGGCTTAATGTTATTTCGATGATAAAAGCCGAGGGTTTGTTAAGGCGAGGGTGCAGTGCCTACCTAGCGTGTGTTGTCAACGCTACGGCCGAGACGAAAGAAATGAAAGATGTTCCTATCGTGCATGACTACCCAGAATTATTCCCTGAGGATCTTCCTGGATTGCCACCAGAGCGAGAGATAGAAGTCCAAATATATTTAGTACCAGGAGCCCAACCCGTCGGGAAAGCGCCTTACCGTCTAGCGCCGTCCGAGATGAAAGAACTGATGTCCTAACTGCAAGAACTCCTCGACAAAGGTTTTATTAGACCAAGTATTTACCCGTGGGTGCACCGGTGTTGTTCGTGAAGAAAAAGGATGGGAGTATGAGAATGTGCATAGACTATCGTGAGTTGAATAAGCTTACGGTAAAGAATAGATATTCTTTGCCAAGGATCGACGATCTGTTTGACCAACTGCAAGTTTCAAGTTGGTTCTCATGGATAGATCTCAGATCAGGCTATCATCAATTGAAAGTGAAAGAGGCAGACATCCCTAAAACATCGTTTCGGATGCGGTACGGACACTACAAATTCCTCGTGATGTCATTTGGTCTAACGAATGCTCCCGCACCATTTATGGACATGATGAATAGGGTGTATCGACCGATGTTGGATAAGTCAGTTATCGTCTTTATCTATGATATATTGATTTATTCAAGAAGTGAGTCCGATCACGCCGAGCATCTGAGAGAAGTATTGGATACTCCGAAGAAAGAAAAGTTTTATGCTAAGTTTTAAAAATGCGCATTCTGGTTTCGAGAAATGCAATTTCTAGGTCACGTGATTAATCCTGAACGGATTACCGTGGACCCAGCTAAGATTGTGGAGAAAACGAATTGGAAGACTCCACAGAATCCGGCTAATATACGAAGCTTCTTAGGGTTAGCTAGCTACTATAGGAGATTCATCGAAGGTTTCTCCAAGATAGCCGCACCGTTGACCGGTATGACCCGAAATTCGGTAGTATTCAGTTGGGGAAAGTTCCAAGAAGAAGCTTTTGAAGAATTAAAGAAGAGACTCACGCAAGCTCCAATCCTTGTTTTACCCGATAGTGACGAGGATTTGGTTGTTTGTACTAATGCTTCGGATCGTGGGTTAGGTTGCGTGTTGATGCAACGAGGAAAAGTGATAGCTTACGCGTCTAGTTGAAAGTCCATGAGAGTACTTATCCAACACATGATTTAGAGCTAGCAGTAGTAGTCCATGCTCTTAAGATATGGAGGCACTATCTGTATGGTACTAAGTGTACCATTTACACAGATCATAAGAGTTTAAAGTACTTCTTAGAGCACAAAGAATTGAGCATGAGGCAGAGAATGTGGTTAGAATTGATAAATGATTACGAATGCGACATTAAGTACTATCCTGGTAAAGCTAATGTGGTCGTCGACGCGCTAAGTCGTAAGAACGAGGAAGTCCTTACAACAGTGAAGTCGTATCAGCTGATCATGAACTCAAGTCTTTTTGAAGAATCATCAAAGTGCAGTCAGAAGTGTTAGTAGATGAAGGGTTAGTGAAGAAAGAAAGGATTTTTGGTCAGCAAGACGAGTTGATGGAAAACACGCACGGTGTTAAGACTAGGTTTGATCGTATAAGGATCCCACGTCATGGAGATCTTAGAGGTCGAATCGTAGATGAAGATCATAAGTCAAGATACTCAATTCATCCAGGAACTACAAAAAGGTACCAAGATTTGAAAAGAGATTACTGGTGGCCAGGAATGAAAAATGATGTGGTGGATTATGCTAGTAAGTGCTTGACTTGTTTACAAGTTAAAGCCGAACATCACAAGCCTTATGGGAAGATGCAACCGCTTGATATACCTGAATGGAAATGGGAACACATCACCATGGATTTCATAACTAAGCTACCTCGTACAGCTAAGCATCATGATACCATCTGGGTGATTGTGAACCGTTTGACCTAAAGTGCTCACTTTCTGCCTATACGAGAGACTATCTCGTCGAAAACGTTGGCAAGTTTGTTCATTAAAGAGGTGGTATCTAAGCATGGAGTACTGTTATTGATCGTGTCTGATAGAGATACTCAGTTTACTTCGAGGTTTTGGAAGAAGTTCCATTAAAATATGGGAACGAGATTGAACATCAGTACGGCGTATCATCCTCAAATAGATGGACAGTCTGAAAGGACGATCCAAACCCTTAAGGATATGCTACGTGCTTGTGTTATAGAATTTGGAGGAAGATGGGATGATCATCTGCATCTGGCAGAGTTCTCATATAACAACAGTTATCATTCAAGTATTGGTATGCCACCGTTTGAGATGCTTTATGGTAGACGATGTAGAACCCCGATATGTTGGGGAGAAATTAGTCACAAAGAAACGGGAAGCCTAGAGGTTGTTCAATAAACCTCTTCAAAGTTGATCAGATTAAGGCAAGAATGAAGACTGCTCAAGACAGACAGAAGTCATATGCTGATAAGTGGCGACGACCGATTGAGTTTAACGTTGGTGACAATGTGATGCTCAAGGTCTCGCCTTGGAAAGGAATCATTCGTTTTAGGAAGAGGGGAAAGTTGAGTCCAAGATATACTGTACTGTTTAAGATTATGTATCGTGTGGGTGAGGTAGCTTATAAGCTAGATTTACCCGAAGAGTTAGAAGGAATTCATTCAACCTTCCATGTTTCTCATCTGAGGAAATGTCTAGTTGATGACATGTCCCACGTACCATTAATGGATATTAAGGTTGATGAACGATTAAACTACATTGAGCAACCGATAGAGATTGTTGACCGCAAGGAGAAGCAACTTCATCACAAGGTTATACCATTAGTGAAGGTGATATGGAAGCATCGTAAAGGATCGGACGCTACTTGGGAAGCTGAGGATGAGATGCGCAAGTTTACCCTAATCTGTTTAAGTAATAGGTTTCGGAGACAAAACCTCTTTAAGGAGGGAAGACTGGTAACATCCTTAATCTTATAATATTAAATAAAAAAAATTATGTTGCGAAACTTGCATTAATATTTAATTAAGATTATAAAGAATACGGACTTGGATAGTTAAAGATGGAATAAAAGGGTGGGATGGGCTTTAGGTCCATGGGCCTTGGAGAATATAAATACTCCCTTAAAACCTCCCTAAAACCCTAAATCCTCATTTCTTTCCATCTTATTCTCTACACACTCAAAACACACACATACACACACATACCTTCGGCCGTGAAAAGGAAGAGGAAGTCCAAGACCTAAACCAAACCAAATATTAATAGATCTTTGATATACAAGCAAGATACAAGATTTAAAGTTCATAACCAAGCTAACCATGACCTAACGAACACATATAGGTATGTTCTTTATATTAAAGTTTACATTTTTATGAATGGATGGGCATGAAACTTAAAACTAGAGTAGATCGGGTATAAACGAACCATAAAGTAGCAAACTTGATGTTAAAATGAACTTAATGAACCTACGGTTATGAAAGGCTCGTTTAAAGAAACCCTAGATCTAGTTTTGAACATTTTTAGCCCTAAAGGTTCAAACTTTATGGATTCGCGGGTCAAGCTTTGGCCGAAACGGTTAAGGAAACCATTATGGGTCTATACCAAGCCCTAACAAGATGTTAGGGTAAGAAAAAGTAAGATATTGATTGAAAAGGGTCAAACCCGTGACCAATTTAATCTGGCCAGTCGCTTACATTTATGTTCGCTTACATCTATGTTCGCATACATTGATATCGCTTACTATGGAACTCGCATACAAGGACAAGTCGCATACATTGAACCCGATTACATGGTGATCACTCATAATGAGACCTGATTACAAGTTAATTCGAATACAATGATACCATCGATTAGATATTACATTCAATCACAATGTTACCCGCATACATTATACCTATCGATTGCAACTCGGATCGATACTCACAAGGTATATTCAATTACATTGTTGAGCTCGCATACAATGCCCTGATCGGTTACAATTAGACTCAAATATACATATAACTCGATTACATTGAGAACTCGCTAACCATGGGAACTCGATCACAATGCTTCGTTAGCATACATGCATGGACATGGTTCGATTACATTGACCCGATCACATGGGTGATCCGTTGACAAGGGAACCTTCGGTTACATCGTAAATTGAATACATACAATACCCGAAACCATTATGCATGTCGGCATGCAATATTGACCCGTGTACTTAGAAACATTCGGATACAATTCTAATCTAATGAACAAGTATAATCGGAAATGATGAGTGTTCGGGGGTAAAATACTCTAAGTAAAATGCGATCTAATACAAAAGAAAGGAAAGAAAAGAATACTAAAATAACCAAGTACCTTGATGTTACGTATACTACATATAAGTACATTCAGGTATAGTACCATATGTACATGTATACGTATGCATTACTATGCAGAAAGAATAATCAAGGATAAGGTTAAAAATGAAAAGAAAGAGAAGAATATTAAAGTAATTAAATACCTTGTACATTAGGGTTTAAGAAGAAAATGTTCTAAGTAAAAGTAATCTAATGTAAGGCCATTAGATTAGACCAGACTTAGCCATTTTTGGCTTAAATACAAATAGGACAAGTATTGATATGTTTAACTTATATACAGTTAGCTGAGCTCAGTTAAAGAAGGGATTAACAATTAACGGAGAAAGAAACAGGATCCAGGTGAGTTTCTAGCCCCATTTCCTTGTTATGTTTACGGGGTTGTGTGCATACTCAATGTGAATGTTAATACACTTACCTTAAATGGTAAGTGTATGTCTTAATGATGAATGTGATAGTTATGTTTAAATTATGAATGCATGCTTGACAGTATGTGAACGACCTTCGGGTATTGCACGCATTGTTAAGGAAAGTATAGTGTAGTATGTATGATATGATTATGTGAATAAGGAAGTATGTATGAATATAATATGTATGATATCATGTAAGATATGTATGAATGTGATAATGGAGATGATAATGAAAGGTAAAGAAAGGTTAAAGGGTTGCATACCCTAATAATATATGTGAAGGTTAAAGGGTTGCATACCCTAATAATATATGCGAAGGATAAACGTTTGCATACCCTAATAATATATGCGAAGGATAAAGGGTTGCATACCCTAATAATTTATGCGAATATTATAGGGCGTAATGCTCTTTAAAACGTAAGGTATGAATATGAAAGAAAGAAAGTAGGAAGGTAAGTAAGTATTATAAACGAAAGTATGAAGTATGTACGAAAGTATGTACTAATGAAGTGTGATATGTTGTATGATTAACTAGAACTCACTCAGCGTAGCTGACTTTTAGTATACACGCAGGTGAGTGGGTTGAAGCAACTAGCTTGAGCGGGGGACACGTGGCAGAATAGTAAGAGTCTGGCATCTGAAGACTCAATATGTTTTATAATTAATGTTTTTTATTTTGAAAGACAAGATATTTGTTTAAGACAAGTTATGAATTAATATGTACGGTTTTCTGAAAGTTTTAATAATCCGCGAACGTTTTAATTAACTCTGATTTTTAGAACTATGTTTATGAGTAAATCAAACGTCCAAAGTAGGGCACCGGTAACAGGGCCTTACATTAGAGTGGGAAACAATATGAGATTTCACAAGGTAAAGTCGCAAGAGAAATCGACTGCCACTTGTTCATAAACTGATCACAAGCAAAATTAAAAAATTTATCTCTGTTCCTTCTGTGCATCCTTTTTGTCTCTCATATAAGTAAATCATACTATGTAGAACAAATTGGAGATTACCATGTAATTGTCTCAAGTTTACAAGGTATTGACCCCTTGTGTGCTTTGGATGATGGGATGCCCTTTTTGAAGTATATGATACGATATTAAGGAATTTGATAAGGTTTTACATTTTCAAAAAAGATATGGGTCCAAGTCATATGATTGTCAATAAAAATATATAATTAATTTAAAATTAGATTTAAAGCGTGAACTGATGATGAAAGTAAATTAAAATACGTCTTTGTGTGGTCAATAAAAGCCCGATTTGTAAGTATCTAGGTTCAAGCCCGATCTCTTTTTACAATCAATCAACTTTAATTAGACATTTTTTATTATTTATTTAAACTAATGTTATACCCGACGCGTTGTGTCGGGCAGGTTGGTAAAACCCGGGCGATAAACGTTGTTTGTACCGGGCGTTGAGGTGGTAAGTCGACACAAATTTGGTTGGTTTCGATTAAGTGTGTTATGATACCGGAACTTAAAACAAAAACATATAAAATTTGAGGTGGATCAATTGAGTGGCGTCAGTCGGTAACATTTGGGCGCTGGAACGATCCGATCATTTCCGATCCTGGAAGTTGAGGGCAAATTCGACTGATTTCTGTCACGTTGGTTACAGTTCCGAAATTAAAACAAAATGTTGTGAGTTTACACGAATTGGTTCGGTTTCCGTTATATTTCTTACGGTACCCGAACTAAACTAAAACAAAAAAAATATCAATGACCAATATGCCAAGTGCCCAATTGACACTTAGCGACACCAAAGGTAATAAATATTATACATAATGATGTATGATAAATTAGGTAGCTAGAATAAAACATAACCAGAATTGTATGGAACTGAAATTCTATTTTAATGCACATGTTTTTACAAACAACCGATTAGAATGTCTAAAACTCAATTTCCTTTTCTAACATATATACGTTACCATACATAGATATCGATTAATTGAAAACACTTAATATGGAAACCAAATTCCTAGTTTCACTCATACTCCTTCAACCAATCTTCAACAATGCTAATTTCATCATAGCCCCAGACTGACAAGCCACCAGATGCGGTAAAATTGGTAATTTTAATTCAGATGACTTGTTAAAAGTTCGAGATGAGGCATTCAATGCACTTGACAAAAGCTTCTGGCTTCCATACAACGGTCTTCAAACCGGCGGTAGTAATGGTGTTTGGACGAAAGCTCTTTGCCCCCCCAAATATCAAAATGGAAGGTTGTCAAGACTGTGTAAAACAAACCATCCCTATTCTTAAGAAAGCATGTCCTAAACAAAAGGAAGGCGTGGCCTGGTCAGTCACACAGAGAAGATATTGCATGGTTCGTTATGCAGATCACCCAACGCAAACAAACCTAGGGGGCGAGTGGGTTCAATTCTTTCCTACAGAGGCGCCTCCGGCTCCTAGTTCCGCTGGTGAGTTGGAGAAGGGGTTGAATAATTTGTCAAATAAACTTAAGGATATGGTAAACGTCAATAATGACAGGTACGGGTCTGGGTCTATAAGTTATGGGCCAGGTTCCCACACCTTATACGGATTCATGCAATGTTATGTAACTATATCAAAGGAGGACTGCATGAAATGTTTGTCTGAAGCTACTAATCTGCTCCATGATTGTTGTACCAAATTGAGAAAACCGTCTGGAAGGGCACTTTCTATTAATTGTGTCTTTCGGTATGCACATGACAATTTTCTTTCCTAGACACTATAGACCATCGATGTCACACCTCCGCATATGTCAAGTTGATTTAATAAAAATACATGTCAGAAGTTTAATCAATCGTATCAAGATTGAGTAACACACATGTATTTCGGTGAACACCCGTGCATAACTCTTTTCTATGAATAGAATACCACAACCTACAATAAGTTACTACTCTCTTAACCCTATACTCTTACTCTTTAACTTAAACTTAAAGAAGCAAACTGATAAACCTGCACTCGTTTAATTCAAAACTTCTAACTCAATATATTTTTAATTTTGATCTCCTTACTGACTTGGATCTGGATCAGGAATATATTTATACGCTTCTTATTAACATGATTAATGTTATTTGACACGGAACATTGGCTCATCGTTTTAAGCAAGTTCAATTCTTAGAGAACTCATCAGTATGTGTATTTCACTATTTTGTTAAGCAAGTTCATGAGTTTCAAATTGTGTTGGTTTCGATAGCAGCTATTGTATTTGTGCGACATAATCATTCAAGTTGATAAAACTAGGTTAATTTTGTCATTTGTATACCTGGTAACTTGTTAAAGTTTCATTATGGTGGTTTAGGGTTATATTCAGCTGAGGATGTTTCCACATATGCTTTCGTCGCCTCGAGAGCACAATCTTGGAAGTTACCGGACCACATTTTGTGTGATTGTGGTGGTGATGGGCTAGATTCCGATTTTGGGTGTCCGATGGATTATTTGCACAACTCTATTCCCGATTTTGATCTTGGCGGGTTCGCTAATAAGGACACCCCCCCTAAAGTCCAAAATGCTTTGGCGAGTGCCCTTTATAGTAAATCCGTCCAAAGTTTGGGAGAAAAGTTTGGCATCTCCTCTCGTCAAAGAGCGGTATTAGAATGTCTTCAGGCTCCTCATGCTCAAGACTTTTTGACTGTCACCCCAATCGAAGGGTTAGGCCAGCACATGTCAGCAGTGGAGTACCGAGCCATTCTTAAATATCGTTTAATGATCCCCCTGTTCCCAGTTGATGAGCCATGTCCGGTCTGTCGTAAGGTTTGTTTAGATAATTTTGGTGAACACGCGGTTCATTGCAAAGAACTCCCAGGGTTGAAATATAGACATGATTTGGTCAGGGATGTCCTTTGTGATGTGTTAAAACGGGCGGGAATCTCGGCAAGAAAAGAGGCTCCTGTGAATTTTTTGTCGGATCCACGTGAAGGAAGGTCTACTCTCCGACAAGAGGACATTCTTGTGTTTGGGTGGGCGGGGCGGGGGGGGGGGGGGGGAAAGCATACTTGTGTGGACCTTAATGGGGTGTCCCCTCTTGTCGGGCTTAGGGACACCGAGTTTGTTGCTAGGCATGCCGTGCTAAAGGCAGAAGCAGGAAAAATTGCTAAGCACGAGAAGACGTATGTGGAGAATCAACACGCCTTCATTCCTTTTGCTTTTGACACATTTGGGTCTCTTGCCTCCGATGCTACTACGTTTCTAAAAAGAGTTCAGCGGGTCGTGCACAGTAACTCATCGACGCCGAAGAACGATAACTTTGTTTTTAGTATGATCGGTTTTGCCATTCAAAAGGTGGTGGCGGCGCAACTTGTTGTCCGCTTACCTGCCTCTTTATTGTAATTGGATCCTTTTATTTTTAAAATTGGTTCTTTATGTCCAATATATATATATATATATATAGAGAGAGAGAGAGAGAATGTGGAACGTGAATAATATTATGGTGACAGTCTGTAATTTTTTTCTAGAAAATATTTGTGACGTCTGATATATGTTAATAAATGGAGAGTAAAGTGTCATTTTCGTCCTTTTGGTTTGAAAAATAATGCGAAATTAGTCCAAAAGGTTTTTTTTTTGCATATGAACCCTCCACGTTTCCCAGTTCCTGCCAATTACATCCAAATCACTAACCCGTTAAATTTTATCGTTAAATTATGGGTAAACATGTCTTTCACTATTTCTTTATTATAATACTTATTTCCACTGGGGCCCTTATTTAAAAAAAATACTTTTAACATAGCAATTAATATTGAAACGAGTAAACTCTTTTGTTTAACGACCAATCCAGAAATATTATTAGAAGAAGAAAGCGAAGACTAACAAGAAGCTAGCCCAGCCAAAAATAATGCAAACATTAATAACACGGTAGACCCAATTTGTTTTTAATATTATTTTTGTATAATTCATGTTTAAATTCATATACCCAATTTATTTAAGACCGTTTTTATAATAACAAAATTTTGCACAACCCAGGCTATAACCCAATAAGCCCAACAAAAAAATTATTTGTTAAAACCCAATTAAAAAAAACCCCTTTATTTGTGGCATTAATTTTGTCTGCATTTTGCCCGAAACATTTTAATGATCCTCGGAGACAGCATTGTCCACATATAATGGGAAAATAAGATGTGGGGCTAGAGGTGGTGATGATGAGGTGGAAGGCAATACGAGTCACCAACGGTAGTAATTTCGGAATCGGCATGAAGAAAGTGATATGGAGGACCACCAGTGGCGGACCCAGGATTTTTTGCCAATGGGGTCCCATATTTTCGGTGTTCAAATTTTTCGGTTCGGTCGTTGTTCAGGTCGGGTCGAGGAGAAGAACATAATAAAAAACAATATCATAATAAAACTTTCTTTTCAATCATCACTACCTGAACGGGTCAAAATGGGTCGGGTTGACACATAAACACTTTGTTTTCCCTTTCTTAAACATTTTTGAGATAGAACCTAGATCCACCCTTTCATAAGCATGTGTTGAAAACCATTAACTTAAACTAGTGAAAAATAAAACTGATATTTTAAAGTGTTTGAATGTTTCTAAAGAAAACCATGCATAAAGTTGAAAACAATGATATGTATTTTAGAGGTGTTTGAATGTTTCCAAAGTTATCATTGCAACATTAGCAATCAAATGATTGATTAACACTAAAAATTAACACAAAAAACTAAAAACTGAGCCTTGTAAGACTTGAACCCATGACCTTTCAAAGATAAAACAAGGGACTTTCCACCAGACCACATCAACATTAATAGTATGGGTTCCAAGTATTAAATCTTATGAGGTCGTCAAAAAATTTAATATACCGCTTCTAATAAATTTTTAAAAAACATTGGTGTCCCGGGACCCCGATCCATACTATGTGGGTCCGCCCCTGAGGACCACCTTCCAAACAGGTTAGTTTGGGTCATGAAGATCAAGATAGATGGGTTTAAAGCTTGGAAATACGACATAATTCTATGTTAAAGACTTTAGAAAGGTAATTGATAATTATACTCTTTCAACGGTGATTCGAAAGGCAATTTAGTTTATATTTCTACCTTCAAAATTTAACGTGTGTCAAATAAAAGCACGATTTCAAAGGATGTGGGTTTAAGCCCAATCTCTTTCAACAAACAATCAATTTTTAATTTGATAACTTATTTTATAATTTTAAATTCATGGTAGTGAAGGTGATTTACTTTTATTATGGTGGTTAAGAGTTTGATCCCCACCAAAGATGTTTTGTAAATAATATATTTGGTTGTTGTTAAATAAAAAGTTGTATAGAAGTGGAATTCTATTTTAATACACGTTTTTTTTACAATCAACCAACCAAAACCGTCTAAAACTCAACTTACTTTCAAACATATGTTTACCGGTCATGGCCAGAGGCGAATCTTCATTGGGGCAGGGGTGGCCATGTTTTTTGCGCAGTAGTGTAAATTTACCCGTTTTCAGCCGAAAAATTTTAACGTAGTATAAGTTTAGCCTTTTTTGGCCGAAAATTTAAGCCCCCCCTCGTTTGTGAAATTTTGTATACATTTTGAGCTCCCCCCCGGTGCCTCAGTCCAAGCTTCGCCACTGCTCGTGGCTATAACTATCGGTTTATTGCAAACACGAAATATCAAAATATTCTAACCACAAATGGAAACCAAATTCCTAGTTTCACTCATACTCCTTCAAGCAATCTTTAACAATGCTAATCTCAATATACCCCCACATCTACAATACGCCATATGCGGCAAAGACGGTAATTTCAATTCAAATGACTTGTTAAAAGATCGAGATGACGCGCTCAATATGGTCGATATACGCCTTGGGCATAGACCCGATTACAACGGTTTTCAAAGCGGGGGTAGTCGTGGAGTTTGGACCAAAGCTCAATGCCCCCCAAATATCAAAAAGGAAGTTTGTCAGGAGTGTGTAAGAAAGACCATCCCTGTTCTTAAGAAAAATTGCCCTAAACAAACGGAAGGCGCGGCGTGGTCGGTTGCAAAGAAAATGTATTGTATGGTGCATTATGCAGATAACCAAACTCGAATAAACCTATCCGATTGGATTGAGTTCAGTACTGCAACGCCTGTGGCTCCTGGTACCGCTGCTGAGTTGGAGAAGGGGTTGAATAATCTGGCAAATAAACTCAAGGATATCGCAACCAGAAGTAACAGTCGTGGCAATTATGGGTATGCGTCTATAAGTTATGGGCCAGGTTCTCGCACCTTATTATACGGGTCCATGCAGTGTTATGATGAGATAAGAAGGGATGAGTGCATGACATGTTTATCTGAAGCAACTAAGCAACTCTATGATTTGTGTAACATCCGGTCCCTCGCACCACCAATATTGTCCGCTCTGGCCACAAAAAGCTCACGGATTTGTTTTTGGTTGCTCAAAACGCGTTGATGATTGAAGAGGCAAGACATTTACTTATGAACCAAGGATCTCTTTTGTCCACGGCCGATGTGGGATTTGCCTAAGAGTGGGACGATATTGTGTTAGCCAAGGGTGTTACAAGTTGTGTGGCAAATTAAGAAAACATTCTGGAAGGGTGTTTTCTGTTAAATGTTGCTTTTGGTATGCACATCATAATATTCTTCCCACGACCATCTCCGTCACACCTCCGCATATATAATATCAGGTTGATTATTTGAGATATTTTATATTTATGACAATTAAGTACTCCGGATTTTAACAATACTCGTACACTGAATTCTTTTTTTTATTGTAGGATCCATGCATGATGCCAATCGAATAATCTGGAACGACAAGTTGCCTACTTATCATTTTACTTTCATGTAATTAAATTTTAGTTTTATTTTAACTGTGTTGAAATAATATGTTTTACCATATATTGAAAAAGAAAAAGAGCACAGTAAAATATTCTAGCCCTAACCACTAATCAATAATCCCTCAAAGAAGTTGGAATCGATATGTAATGATTCACGGGGAAATCTCTGTTGAACTACAAATCTATCTCAAAATATGATCATCATTGACGTTACATTTTGTTTTTTGAAGCCACCGTTTACATAAAAAAAAAATGTTGTCGGTTTCCAGTAAATGTAAATAACAATTAACGCAAAACGATAAAAAAAAATGTCGTAAATCAAGAAGGGTTCATTACAATTAAAATTCGTAAATCAAGAAGGGTTCATTACGTAATTATTCACCACAAAAACCACTGTTTTCACTTTTCACAATTTTTTTGGTAATGGGACTTTGTGTTGTAAAAACTATCTGAAACTACTGGATTTATCCAAAAATGTGATTTCGATCCTAGTCCCTTTAGTTCAACAGGAGAGATATATGAGTTTAAAACATCATGAACTAGCTATTTCAAATATAAATAAATAAATAAATATGCTGAATATTCATTGGAAGTAAAAAAAAATAAAAACACCCTAGCATTGACACAACATTTTTTTAAGAGTTAGCCATCATATTAAGTAAGCAATACCACTACTTGAAAACTGAGCTTTCTGCGACTGAATTTGTGTTCGCAAAACAGTAGCAATTGCTATGTTACGACTGTTTTGCAACCGAAACTAAGGTCGGAAAAATGCACGTCGCTAATGCTTTATTGCGACTAATGCTATTTTGCAACTACATACAAAACAGTCGCAACATTTGCGACCGCTTCTACGGTTGCAAATTTTGCGCCGAACAGTTAGCAACCGTTATTGTTGTGACCGTTTCTGCGATCGCTAGCCTTTTTACCACTTGTGACTGTTTTTGCTAATAATGTTGCTCTTTCTATAATTTAAGCACTTATCAAAGTTTCAAAAGTATATAAAAGCATTCCACTTAGAAGTTACAGATTAAATAGTCAAATATCCAAGTTATCCTTTCATAATAAGATCATGTATAGTCATAATGCTCCTCCTCTAGGCATTATGTGTCATGTGACACCCGGTCAGAGTTATGGTTTTTTTGTAAAAAGAGGGTGTAGTCATAACTATCTATCCTAAGGCGTTATGCGCCACGTGGCGCCCAGTCACTTTTACTTTTTTTTTGTTTTTTTTTTATTTTTATTGCTTCACAATCTAATATGTTTATTATATTTACAATGGATATTTGATATAAGTATGGTATTGGTAGAATGGTAGGTAGTTAGGTACACCCATCTCTATCTCCTTCTTCTAACTCCTTCTCTGTAACTCACCCACCACCACCACCATAACAATAAACCGATCATAACATAAACCACCACCACCATAACTCACCCACCAGCACCATCGATCATAAAAATAAACCGATTTGTAACTCCTTCTTCTCCGATCTGTACCTCCAATCCACTCACCAAATCATCTGGACCTTCATCGGAGACAGCCAACTCTCAAACAGTTATGTAGACAACGGTCATATTTGTTGATATGCGTGCCATTCAAGCATTTTGTTGAAAATGCCGGAAAAAAAACCCATAGCTTAACGACTACGGATGGTCTAAGCATCCAAACATTCAAAATAAAGTGTCTATAGCCTATCTTCTAACTATAGTTTCTACCATAGCTTCCATGTTTGTCATCTTATTGTGTATATCTTTCTCCGCTTAATGCACCTAGAAAAGTTTGTGTTGCAACTGACAGCATTATTCCCATTGCTAGCTGATAATTCAGTCACTTCAAGTGCAAGGGCTTCAAGATTAGGTGATGACCCTGTTTTCAGTCTGTATTGTTAATATATTGAACTCGTACAATGAACTCAAAGCTTACACATAGTGCATTTGTAATTCCTAAGTGTTTTTTAGCTTTGTGTCTACACGTGCATACCATTCCATGATCATGGGTTCCATCCGTGGGACACGGCAACGAATCACACCCGAATCTTCCCGGTTTCGCATATAGACTTGTGTTCTTGAGTGGTGGAGGCCAGATCCGGTTATAGTTTTTCCAGATCTGAGTTGCTGAGTTCGTTTCAGATCCGACCCGTATCCCCAGATCTGTGCTCGTACAGATCTTTTTTCTCATATACACGGCAATGGATTACTCTTTGTGTTTGGTCTCGATCCTCAGATCTGTTCACCAAATATTCTAGATCTATGATTTTTCCTTTCAGGAAAAATCTAGATCTGGAAGTATTCAAGAAGAAATACCACCAAACTTTGGGGAAAACCCTTAGATCTATGTTTTTTCTGAGTGATATACCAGATCTGGTTATGATTTTTTCAGATATGGGTTCGTTTGAGCAATAGTCACATTTCATATTCATGGATCTAAAAATCCTTTCAGATCTGTTGGTTTTTCCATAAAACCTACCTGATGTGGATATTCAAAATCTCTAGATCTGTGATATTTTATGGTGCCGTATAAAATAATAATAAAAAGTAATGAGGGCAGTGTCTCATCCAAGGGGACAAGATCTGAAAAGGTGACAGGGGTCATGTTGAAAGGCACGCTAGCACACATGCACATCCTTGGCCTTGATTAGAGCACTAAACCATTCCGCAACCATCTGGGCGTGCTATCGCGGATCAACACTCTGCTGCCACGCAAGCGAGTTAGCGATTCAACGTCAAAGCGGACAGCATGCGCGTTCCCGGTGATCCAATTCCGCCGTAGCGGGCCGCATGCGTGCTCCAGGCAGTTAAGCTAACATTGGCGAATTACTTGTTATGGTGTATCATTAACAACATGGTGGGTAAAAAACTTGGTCACAACTGCATGCTTACGGATCAAACCCAGTTCCAGCGGGTCACATAAGCGCTAGACCAACCCGCCACTACAGTGGGTCACATGCAATTGCCATAATGAAGCGTCATTGGCGGGTCACCCTCGCTCTGCAGATCAGTTGAATTTTTTTTTAAAATGGAGTTTATTTACAAAAAAAAGGGAAAATGGGGAAAGTAAAAAAAAAAAAAGACAAATGGTGTATCCTCTGCTGGCAGCAGAGGATTAGGAAGAACTATGGAGTAGGATCCGCCATTGGCAGGAGAAGATCAATCATTGAGAGCTAATCCTTCGTTGCCAATGGCGGATTAAGAGGAACAAGTTTCAAACCCCGTTTTTGTTCCGTTTTACGCAAATTATGCCTTTGTTCTTCACACAACTCGAGTGAATCTAATAAATCCTCAATAAACTTAATCCCATTTAAACCATTTTTAAGTTCATGCCTCAAATACGACACTTTTGTAAGGCTATTTAACGCTTCCTGCTCAGACATACGTTGGACCAACATCGAGTGCTGAAGCTCGGAACTCGACACGTGTAAAAAACACAAAACCCCGGTAATTTTTCCATCTTTATTTACCCTTTTGTTAGCCGAAAGTAACGCCTCGATATATTTTCCCTTTTGGTTAAAAAACCCGAAAATTAATTTATCCGAATCCAATCCGGACATCACCTCATTTATTAGTATTCTAAGACGGGTCAACATGTCATCTTTGACCCGACACCCGAAATTACAGACGGTAAAAACTTCGTCTAGAAGTTTGACCCAACACCCATAATTTGAAGACAGCAGGTAAAAAAAAAAAATTTAGTTAGGTGGGGGTTTGCAGTTAATGGAAGAGAACAGAACAAAAACGGGGTTTGAAACTTGTTCCTCAAAATCCGCCATTGGCAGCGAAGGATTAGCTCTCAATGATTGATCCTCTCCTGCCAATGGCGGATCTTACTCCATAGTTCTTCCTAATCCTTTGCTGCCAGCAGAGGATACACCATTTGCCTTTTTTTTGACTTTCCCCATTTTCCTTTTTTCTTTTGTAAAAACTCCATTTAAAAAAAAATCCAGATTAGTTACAGCTAGCCGCATGCAATCTTCTAAAGGCCAACCCGGCATCCGCGACCACGAGGAACCCCTGGAGGGTCACATGCAGGTCACGCGTGGATCACCCATTTAAATACTAGTGTTAATGCTAATATTTTGGCTCATTCAAAGCTTCTCCGAGTAAGCTTCATCAGGCGAATAAACTCCGGTGGCTGAAATCCGGTCACAGCGGGTTGAATAAGGGCTTGGCGGGTTAATTCTAACTTCTGCGGACCACCTAAAAAACTCCGAGCAAGACGATGGCGGGTCGTTTTTAGCTTCCGCGGACCCGTAAATGCTCCGATCAAAACAATGGGGAACTTCTTAGGGTATAAAGACTTATCGGGAAATATATTAGAGCCAACCCCAGAATTGGAATCAATAATGGACGATGTATTGTTATCCATTAGAAATGATTTGGAATATATTCCACCTTTGAATCCACCTTTGTTTGAAACCCTGAGTGAGAATGAAGATACCAGAATGGAGGAGCATAGAGTAGAGGAGTATGTTCCCTCTTGGGAGGAAGAATTTAAGGATGAGTTTGGTGAAGAGTTAATGGACTTTGCCACTACGGATGAAGGCAAGTTTGACCCACTTGGTGATCTAAAGCTGCTTGAAGATTTAATATATAACGAGCCAAGTGTGGGGATCGAGAAGGAGCTTTGTAAGGAGAGCCATGAGGTAGTTAGTGATTCGGTCCTTCCGACACTTCACCTCGATTGTGAAAAACCAAAACACGAACCGTGCTCAATCTCTATTCGGGACGTGTTAAGGTTTAAAAGTTTGGCTAAAGGAACTAGAAGGAGGATTTCTGGGCGAAGAAATCGTAGTGTGATAAAGAGATTGACTTCCCCGTTTCACTTCATTGAACCATTTTTGGGGGAATTCAAGAGTTGGTGGGCCGAGTTTAATTCATATGGTCGGGCCCATGAGAGCTGTGCAATTGGATTCTTCCCGACCAATTGTAAAAGGAGAGTGTTCAGGAGCATCGATGGGAAGAGGATAAAGGAGAAGCCTCCTGATTGAGGTTTCGGGAGCGAGTCCGGCTGAAGACTATTCAATAAACTTAGCGCTTCCCGGGAGGCAACCCGGTAATATCTTTTCTTATTATTTTATTTTCATTTTTATTTTTATTTCCGAGTTTTGCCAGGTGTTTCTTCTCTTACTTGCAGGTTATTCCTTGGTTGGTTGATGACGGTTGATGAGCTGGAGTTTTAAACAAGTGTGGGGATGCAATATGCTTAAGGATTGTCTCTTTCGTTCGTTAGTGATAGCTTGATAGAGAGCACTGGAGTTTTAAGCTTGCGTTCGAATAGGAGGGCGAGGAACATGATTCACCGCACACTTGCATGATCACATATACCAGGGGAGTCTGTTCCACTTTATTTTTCTTTATGTTTAGTTTTGTCTTTTCCTTGTCTCATATTGAGGACAATGTGAAATTTAAGTGTGGGGATGGGGAACTGACGTTTTCATTTTTTAGAAAAATAAAAGAATATGGAAAATCCTGGGAGTTAATATTTAAAAAAAAAGTTTTAAAGAAAAATGTCCATTGAAAATTGCTTTTGTTCTACGTTAAGCAGGAAATGATATTACTACCAATATGCTAACGAACTCTTGGAACTTTTGAAATATATAATATAATAATAAAAGAAGGGATGGTTAACATATCTGATTTGGGATGTGTCGGTAGGCCCAACTAGCTTTGATAGTCCTCTTTAGCAGTTTTTATATAAATAATAATTTGAAAACGGTGAAACCGAATTTCGATGCTTAGGGAGAATTACCATAATCTGAAAACTTTGAGATGGTTATACTTAGATGCACTCAAACCAGCACACACCACATATCCATCTTTCTACGAGCTTAGAAATAGTTATATATTTTAGGGTGATATAAAAGATTTAAAAGAAAAGAAAAGAAAAAAAAAGTATGTATTGAAAGTTATGTTTGTGTATTCTCAAAAGTTTTTCAAGAAAAGCAAAATGCTTGTGAAGAAAGTTATGTATTGTAAAATGCCAAATGAGCATTCTTTAAAGTTAGTAAAAGAGGCCAAAGTTGCACATACTAGACGAGACTTATAGTTTACGTGTTACCAAGGGGATAGTGACTCTGAGGATACACTATTGGGGCTCGAAGGTTTTTAGTCAATAAATATTTTTTTAGGGAATATATAGGACAAAGTCCAATAATATTTAGGAATAGCTCGTACGACCTCCACATGACCATTCATCCATAAAAAAATTCACCGAGTGCATCTAATTAGTACTATCAACGAGTCCTTGGCTTATGGTGATTTGTCAAACCAGTTTGCTTCGACTCTAGTTTTTCTAGCTCGCTTTGTCTGAGATGGGTTAGGTGTAGCCTTAATTTTTGGGCTTAAAACATTTAATGCAAAAGGGGGGCTTGATTGGCTGGTGGCTGGGTTTAAGTGGACAACAATATCGGCAATCGCGGTCAATATGTCGAGCTATTTCTTATGTTTTGATAATGATTAATAATCTGGAAGTTTGTTGTTTTTCACTTGGTTATGATCCTGTGTAGATTTCTTTTTCAGGGACGAAAAAGGTTTAAGTGTGGGGATGTTTGATGTGATGTAAAACACACATGTTTTCCTAATAGTTTTTATGTTATTTTGTGCTTAAACGTTAACGATTATTTTGTTATTCTTGCATTAAATTACATGTTTGTGTATGTGATAGGTCCCATGTTGAAGAGAGCGAGAAAATGAGTCAAACAGAAAAAGAATCAGCTAAAACGGAGCTCGGATGAAGCCTGTACGCAAAAACGAAGATAAACGAGCTGAAAGTCGAAAAACGTCAGAAAATGTCATGTTCGAGCTACGCGACCAGGTCATACCATTCAAGAAGCATGTGGTAGATTCCAACATGTCCCAAGGCTTCCAAGAATGTTCAAGAATCAGCTACCACGTCTATTTTGTCTTCTAGTGGGCTTGTTTTAACCTATTTTATATTAGGAAGGAGGTGTTTAAACATATATATAAACCCTAAAACCCTATGAACGAAATTATTCATGTTTCCAGCCATCCCACACATTCTCTAGAGGAGAAACCAAGGAGGACAAGCTTACGGTTCTATCTTTTATCCTTCGGTTGTCGGTTTTGACTATTTTAACGTTTGTGAGTTCGTTTTTGGTTTTTAAGCATTCAAACCTTTTGTAATCAGATTTATATGAGCATGTTTATCATTTATATCTATTTTATCTACTGTTCATTGATTATGATTGGCTAAACTTGTTAGTTCTACCTAGGTTAGATGTTTATTGTTAGGTTTTAATGAGTAATATGGATTGTTGATTATCATGACTTGAATTGTTAATGAAAAGTTTGGTTTAACATTGAATTAGGTTGTGTTTAGTGGCTGTGAATTTATTATTATACTCATATACCTCTTGCTTTGATTAATTGAATAGGTTTTGATTGATTTTAGCTTGTTTGAACTCTTTACTTTGTGTCTAGAGATTGTTTGCGGGGTGATCAACCGTAGGGTTTAAGTGAGTGTATAAATTGGATATAATCAGCGGTTGAACATCTTCTTAGAGACCGAGAGGTGATAGGAAGTAAGGTTGTCTCATAGATTTTACTTGTTAGAATTAAGATCGCGCGAGAGCGGGTTCGATTCTTGTCGGGTTTGGGTTTTTGAGCGATTAGTTGATCTAATTTAAGTTAAACTAAATTGTTCCTCTATCCTTGGTTGCGTAGTATTTGTCTCCATTAGGGTAGTGTGTCGGTGAGACAGAGAGGAGAGTCGACATTAGAGCACTTTAACAATTCGTTTCCCGGTTTGTTCTTAAAATCAACTAAGTGTAAGTTAGAGTTTGTTAGTGAGACTGAGAGGTGATCTAGCTTTCTTGAGTGAACCTTAGTTGTGTCATACTTAGGAACCGGTGTCGTGAGAATCCTCAATCCATTAGCTTATTATACCTTCAATATGAATCTTACCTAGGTAGACGTTTTCTCCGATTGCTGTTAAGTTTCTAAGTTTCAAGTGTTTAGTTAAGTTAAGTCTAGCTAATTAATTTAGTTAAAGTAAGTTAGGTTAAGTAGTTAATTATTAAAAATCATTTAACTATTCTTAGGTGAGTCTTGGTTAGGGTTAAGTATCATTAACGTTTTCAAGTGTCCTTGTGTTCGATACTCGGACTTCCATAGTGCTATACTATTAGTGATCGGTACACTTGCCGGTTTTGTGTGGTTTCTTTAGGAGTCTTGTTTAATAAATTTAAAGCTTAGTTGTGAGAGCATCATATTACACACATCAATCTCTTTGGTCCCGTGAATGTAAAGAGTCTAGGTGGAACGTCATACTGCTTGGTTGTAACCGATGATTACTCTCGATACTCTTGGGTATACTTTCTGAAGGCAAAAGATGAGACAGTTCAGTTGGTAATTAACCTGATTACCAAGGTTGAAAATATTGTTGGGAAAAAGGTTAAGTACATCAGGATTGATAATGGTACAGAGTTCAAGAACTATCAGATGGAGATGTTCTGCTTACAGAAAGGGATAGAACATCAGTACAGCGCCCCGTATACTCCGCAACAAAATGGAGTAGCTGAGAGGAAGAATAGAACGCTAATCGAAGGAGCCAGAACCATGCTGGCAGATGTTAAACTTCCCGTGGTGTTCTGGGCTGAGGCTGTTGCCACATCCTGTTATATCCTTAACGTGTTTTAACTGTTAAAAGATTAAATAAAACTTGTTATGAACTTATGCATGGTAGAAAGCCAAACTTGAATGGTCTCGAACCTTTCGGGTCCCCATGTTCGATATTAAAGACAAACTCTAAATTTGGTGAGAAAGCCGACGAAGGTATTTTATTTGGATATGTTGTTGGGACTCCCAACAGAAGAGTCTTTAATTTATCGAACAACAAGGTTGAGGTGGTATGTAACACTGACATTACGAGTTACAAATCACCAAGGCCTAGCATGGGACCCGCTGAAGCTTTCGACTATGATAAACTATTCAAATCTTTTAATGTGCCTTACTTGGATTTTGCAGAAGTTGATGAGAAAATTGCTTCACAGATTCTGTATGACGAGGAGGAAAATATTGTGCAACGTCCGCAATACGATGAAAGTCAACCTACCTCGTCAAGTGCTGTTGATACTTCTGCTGCCTCTACTGAAGAAGAATTCTACAATCCATTTCACACTCAACATCAATCACACACTGATGAACTCTCTTCAAATTTAGAAAACAATCTGGAAGTCGGTCCGGTTCAGACTACTGGAATTCACAAAAATCACCCTTTGGAGAACGTGATAGGTAATCTGTCTGACGGTGTTCAAACAAGAAGAAGTTTGGATGAACACACATGTGTTTAAGCAAGCATTAAAGACACGGGTATCATAAATGAATGCTTGTACACCTGCTTCATCAGCTATATTGAACCAAAGAATTATCAAATGGCTTTAAAGGGTAGCTCGTGGGTTGAAGCTATGCAAGAAGAATTAGCACGGTTTGAAAAGATGGAAGTATGGAAATTAGTTGAAAAACCACAGAACGTAAATGTTATTGGTACAAAGTGGGTTTTTAAATGTAAGAGAGATGAGAAAGGGATAATCATACGAAACAAGGCAAGATTGGTAGTAAAAGGTGTAGGTCCCCTCGGGGCGTCGCCGATCGATACGAGATCCGCACGAGGTCTAGGAGTGCGGAATCCTCCTAGACTCGTTAATGGTGTACAAGACGAAGAACACGATTACACGCAAACACATACACGAAAAAACACATGAATGGATAAACACATCTGCAGATCTTTTATATAATAACCGAAACACTTACATACCAAACATGAAAACAAATGACACGGCCGACCCGAGGTGAGCTCTACCTCGGGCCGTCCCACACGGCTCACTCTCTCGGTTTCTCTCTAGCTACTTGAACTGGACACAAAACTCACTAACTTCCTGGATTGCTAACCTAAACAAGACACAACCGATATATATAATCACAACTTCACGGGCTTGGGCTTGGGCCAGTAGGCGAAGTTGTTACAACTTCGCCTAAGGCGAAGTTGTTATAACTTCGCCTATGGCAGAAGTTGTTACAACTTCGCCTATGGCGAAGTTGTTATAACTTCGCCTATGGCGAAGTTGTTCAAACTTCGTACTTCGTTTCGGCTGAACAGAATTGCATAGCGACGGTCACAAAACATGCACCAACAGACTCCCCTTTGACCGTTGCTCTCAATTCTAACAAACACAAAAGATCATCTGTTACAAAACATGGTTATATGCCTTTCTTTGATTGTAGGTTCCCTGGATGGATCTACACGAGATATCTCGATCTACACAGGTGCGGAATCCCTGCGTAGGTCGTTACGAGCGTAGAACACGAATCGATAAAACACACGACACGAATAAACGAACACACGTTATATTATAACCGAAACACGTGATGTAATATCACTGATTACAGAGAACTCTCGAATACACGTCTGACGACTTACAATTCACGAACTGAACGAACTAGATCATATTCAGGAAAGTCTTTGTCTTCCCTCATCAGCACCGTGTACATCTCCCATTTTGGTGGGAGAGCATCAAGAAGCTTCTCAATAATCTCATCTTCTTTGTATGCAATTGAATAGTTGCTGAGTTCAGTCATCAGATGATAATATCTGGTGATGATATCATCAAGTGATTCGTTTTTCAGATACTTGAAGACCGAGAATTGAGTTTTGAGCAATTTGATCTTCGAAGCACGGATTCCCACATTTCCTTCAAACCGGTTCTCAAGAGCTTCCCAAAGCTCTCTTGCTGTCTTGTACTTTCTAAAAGTATGAAGGATCTCTTGTGGAAGAGCCATAGTGATAGCAGCATGAGCCTTGCTCTCGGCCTCATACATTTTTTTTTCTTCTTCTTCCATTTTGCTGTACTTTTTGATCTGATCACGACCTTCGTACTCCATAGTTGGTGGAATATAACCATCCTGGATGCATACCCACATTTTCGCATCCTGGTACTTGACATATTGTTCGAACCGATCCTTCCAAGCAACGAAGTCAGTTCCTTTAAGCAACTTTGGGGCCTTAGTAGCTGACCCTGCTTCTACTTCCATCTTAACTAACTCTGAGATGTTAATTGACGACATCTTTCTCAAAAACTAAGAAACCCGAAAAACAAAAAAAATTTCTTCTGAAAAGTACTGTAGGCGAAGTTACGGATAACTTCGCTTAAGTCTTAACTTCGCTGAAGAACTTCGCTGATTCTTAACTTCGCTTGAGGTAAACGAACTTAGGAGGTAGGCGGAGTTGTAGAGAACTTCGCTTGAGTTAGGCGAACTTGAGAAGGTAGGCGAAGTTGTGGATAACTTCGCTTAACCTTATATCTTCGTCGAAACCCTACGAACAGTGACAGCAACTTCGCCTGATGAACACGAAGTTTCTGCAGATCTGATTTCTGGGTTTTTCGAGGTTTTTGACGGTGTAATGGGTTGAATACGATGGTAGGAGGTAAGAATGACACAAAAACACAGAAAACACGTCCCGCGAATAGTCGAAACGGGACGATTTCTACACCCGCGTGAATATCCCGAACCACACAATCGAGCAAAAGCTCTGATACCAATTGTAGGTTCCCTGGATGGATCTACACCAGATATCTCGATCTACGTAGGTGCGGAATCATTGCGTAGGTCGTTACGAGCGTAGAAAACTAATCGATAAAACACACGATACGAATAAACGAACACACGTTATATTATAACCGTAAAACGTGATGTAATATCACTGATTACAGAGAACTCTCGAATACACGTCTGACGACTTACAATTCATGAACTGAACGAACTAGATCATCCCTAACCTAAGCCGTAACCTAGGTATATATACACGACAACTTCGCCTGATATGTTCAGGCGAAGTTGTTGCTAACTTCGCTTGACTAACAAGTTCGCCTGATAAACGAACTTGTCAGTAACTTCGCTTAAACATAAACAAAACACAATTAACATTACAGACTCGATTACAGACACTAGACTATGAACTACTGACATTATGCACCAACAAAAGGGTTTAATCAGCAAGAAGGAATCGATTACAACGAAGTGTTTGCTCCTGTGGCAAGATTGGAGGCAATTCGACTATTTTTGGCATTTGCTGCACACAAAGAGATGAAAGTGTTCCAGTTAGATGTGAAAAGTGCCTTTCTTAATGGTAAAGTCGATGAGGTGGTGTACGTTGAACAACCTCCGGGATTCCCTGACCCAGATTATCCTGATCATGTGTACAAACTAAGTAAAGCTCTATATGGGCTACATCAGGCACCTCGTGCATGGTACGCAACTCTGTCCGATTATTTGCTTGAGAATGGATTCGAAAAAGGAAAGATCGATAGCACGCTGTTTGTCAAGAGAAAAGGGGGGGATTTTCTACTCGTTCAAGTCTATGTGGACGACATCATTTTTGCTGCATCAAAAGTCACCATGTGTCAGGAATTTGAAGCAGTCATGAAGAAGAGGTTTGAAATGAGCGCCATGGGCGAATTAACTTTCTTTTTGGGATTGCAGGTAGATCAGAAGAAAGATGGGATGTTTATTCATCAAACAAAATATGTCCATGATGTGCTCAAACGCTTCAAGATGGACGATAGCACCCCATTTGACACTCCAGTTTGCGTCAACCACAAACTGGGTGCTGATTCTGACAATGATGAAGATGTTGATCCCACCCAATATCAAGCAATCATAGGTTCTTTAATGTATCTAACTGCATCTAGACCTGATATTATGTTTGCAGTTTGTCTTTGTGCTCGTTTTCAGGCAAGCCCGAAGGAATCTCAGATGAAGGGAGTGAAGAGAATCTTGCGGTATCTCAAAGGCAAGCCTAAGTTGGGATTGTGGTACACGAAAGGGGGAGAACCGGATTTGTAGCTTACACAGATTCTGACTATGGAGGTTGCAATCAGAACAGGAAGTTAACAACCGGTGGGTGTCAGTTTCTCGGAGGAAGATTGGTTTCGTGGCAGTGCAAGAAGCAGACCTCAGTAGCCATTTCAACATGCGAAGCAGAGTACATGGCAGCATCAAACTGCTGCTCCCAGGTTCTATGGATACAACAACAATTGCGCGATTATGGTCTGAATTTCACTCAAACTCCTATTTGCATTGATAACACTGTTGCAATCTCAGTAACTAACAATCCCGTTAAGCACAGCAAAACTAAACATATTGACATTCGTCATCATTTTATACGGGATTGTGCTGAGAAGAAATTAATTGTGCTTGAAAAGGTTGATTCTTTGGATAATTTTGCCGATCTTTTTACTAAAGCGTTTGACCAATCCCGTTTTCAAAATCTTGTTGAGCTTAATGGGATGATCAATCCCGAGTAACCTTGTTTTCCGTTATTATTTAAAAAAAAATCACTATCGCTTAAAATTATGTCGGTTGCTTAAGTTTGAAGGACACATCTTCGGATATGTTTGGTCCTTACTTCTACTAGTAGATTATGAGGATAGCCATTAACCAGATGACTAAAAGTGTCCGGGGCGGTTTATGATGGGTTTTTATTCTTTCGCTGAAAAATAATCGTTCATACTTAGTTAGAAGGACACATACTCGTATGTGGTCGGTCCAGCTGATCCATTGGATCTTCAGGATAGTCGTTTACCTGAAGACTTTGACTTGATCGGGGCGATAGAATTTAAATTTTTTTTGGGAGATGATATAATTTTTCAAGTCTATAACTTCGTAAGAAGTTTCAATACAATGTTTAAAAGAAAATTGATCCAACCATGGAAAGTAATAGAAAAACTAATTCTGTGTGCTTAACTGGTGAAGTTATTAGGCCTAAAAGACTCTAGAATAGCCATTGTATGTTATGGTAGCTTACTATGGTGCGTAAAAGTAGAAGTGATACAAACTAAATCTCCTCGATTTAATGTGGAGAATCATTCTGAGTTGTGCATGTCTTCATATACATCTTTCCGAATGATAGGCAGAAAAGTAATTACCCAGTCATACACGAGCCCGTGAGTGTTCTGATTCCCGAGAAGATAGTGTCAAGTACCTGCAGTGATCCATATTCGGGACTTGCAGTCGACTACAATTTGAAGCTGTATTAATGTCTATTTAAAAAAAAAATACGATGTGTGCTTACTGTTTCAAATATCAAGAAAGAGGCAAGAAAGAGAACTGGAAGAAGACTCTAAAGATCGATGTGTGCTTACTGTTTAATCAGACACTACGGGTCGAAGTCAACTCGGGGTGACTTGGGGAAAGCCAAATACGCTTTGAGAATAGATAGGAGGCATCACAATCTCTCATGTGATTTCCATCTAAAGTTTAAGCTTAATTGAACCTAATCCGTATCACAGAAGCGATGAAAACCATACTAAGTTTTATACCTGCTTACAACCTGTTTCTTTATGTCATAATACCGCTGAACATGGATCTATGTGACAGCCACTTAATTAGTATGATTCCTGTTCGGATCTTTTCTAAAACATGCAGGTTCTCATCAAGACTGAAATTTGATCCCGTTTAATTAATTATCTTTACTTTATTTTATGTTTTATACCTTGGTGCGTTTTAATAAACACTTGGTTACTAGTTTTGATTCCTTTCTCTTTAATCTCACTTAAGGCGATGTTGTTTATTAAGCGAAGTTGGATCAGGCGAAGTTATAACTACAACGAAGTTGACCAGATCTTTGACTTAGGGGCGAAGTTGTCAAAGGGGCGAAGTTAAACTTAACTTCGCCCATGTATTTTCAAAACGATGCGAAGTTATCAAAGGTATGTATTTTCAAAACTATATAAGGTGGATCAGTGGTTAACTTGGTCAAATTTTTCCAAACTATTATCACTCGGCGAACTTATACCCACATACCTCTAACCCTCGGCGAACTTATGCCTTGAATCGAACCTCATTATTATCTGTTTCTTGTCCGTGATAAAGGTGTGTAGGATCGGTTTAACCTGTAATTCATATTAATGGTGTTAATCAGAAGCCTTTATGGTCCGATTTGTGACATAGTTTGTGCAACCCTTTAAACACTCGATAAACTATCTGTTTTTACTGTGTTTGTAACCCATTTGGTCTTCTAGATCTCAATTGAACATTCTTTTCATGTTTTCATTCTCAAATACTACCAAACAATCCCATGATAGGATCTCCGTAATACGCCGTTTCAGATTCAGGCGAAGTTAGGGTTTAGGCGAAGTTGTACTCAACTTTGCCATATGTTTAACTTCGCCTGCTCAAGAATATTTTGTTTTAAGTATTCTGGTTTGTTCTCAGGAGAAGTTAGGGATTAGGGCGAAGTTGTACTCAACTTCGCCATATGACTAATTTCGCCTGTACATGAATTTTTACCTAAGTGTTCTGATCTGTTTACTCAGGCGAAGTTTGGGTTCTGCGAAGTTAAACATAAAATGTAACATAACTTCGCTCATGGTAATAGGCGAAGTTATGATCTGCTACGTCAATGTTCTAACTTAGACCGTTTGGTGTGCAAATATGGCTGCTGTGGCAGGCGCTGGTGGTGCTGGTGGTGACAACAACCGACAGTTCTTTCCGGGTCACAACATGTATATCACTTTGGATCCGGATGCTAGTGGTATAGACGACTATCGTGAGATCATTTCATTCCTCGTTCGCTCACGTATTTTTCACGCCATCACGACTACTCTCCCCATTTCTCTACCAAATATTGAGGACTTTTGGCGAACGGTAGAATATGACTGTAGAGTTGATCCTCCGGTTATGCGCGCTACAGTAAACAATCAGGTGGTACAGTTCTCGGCAGATCAAATAAGGGTCGCTTTACAGTTTGGGGCGGAAACTACAGATGATCCAACAGATTTTCCGGCTCCATTCAGAGATGGTGCGTTTCTGCGTATGGGTTATTTGGGTCCGTTGGGTGACACTCAAAGGAGGAAGGGATTTTTATTAGATCAGTGGCGTTTTCTGATGCACGTGATGATAGTGTGCATGTCTGGTCGTAAAGCTGGTACAGACGGTATGGGGGCAACGATGCAATCTGCAATGACTGCCCTGACTTACAACAAGCCCTACAGCTTTAGTCAGATGGTGTTTTATGAAATTGATTGTCAGAGACGCGCGGTCGCCAGGGAAAGATTTTAAATTTACCTGAGATTCCTACAGATGATTCTGAATCACGTAGCCCCTATGCTGCCTCAACGACGTCCTATCCGTTATGTTGAGAGTGTAAGTAAGAGAATTTTTGCGCAATGTAGGTCATCAAGTGCTCGTAGCAAACCAGAGCTTCGTCCGCGGCACACTGCATTGTTTGGTTATTTGGTGAATCCTGCGTATATTGCTCCTCCATGATATGAATTTCGTGACCCGGCACCGCAACAGGCTAATGTTCCTCAACCACCTCTTGTGGTTCAACCACCACATGTGGTACAGCAAGCACTGCCAGTTGATCCTGTTGCAGCTCTGGAAGAACAGGTCGATCTTGAAGCAGCCTTTGGAGGGCAAGGGTTCTTTGACATGGAACAAATTGATCCAGCTGCTGAGGTTCGAGCCCCAGTAGCTGAGGCATCTGGTGTGAATGTTTCTATGGTCGTTACGTCTGTGGCGGATTCTGAGAGAACCGACTCTGACTCCTCCACTGACGATATTGCTGAAGCACAAAAGATTCTGGTCAGACAAGAAAGAATACGTGGCAAGAGAAAGAAAGACTCGGATGACAGTGAATCTGACTATGAGGAGGAGTTAGACAAGTTGGTACGAAGATCGAAGAAGGTCAGAGCTGGTGAAAGTTCAGGAGTTGGTGAAAGCTCAAGGGTGGTTCGTTTCTCTCCACCCTCGTTATCTGGTATGACTATGGTTCCTGCTTCTATGACTGTGACAGTACCGATTGCCTCAAGTGTTCCCGTGGTGACAACGTCATCATCATTTGGTATTCCTCCAACCACGTTTCAGTTTACTGCTCCGGAGATAGTTTCCTTGCCACCTCCTACTGTCACTCCATCGGAGGTTGTTGCAAGATTTGTTGAGTCAACGTTGGTTGCTACTGCGGGGATGCCTGTTTCAATACCACCCGCAGTTACTTTTCAGACTACTTCTGTTATTCCAGCTAGCTTGGGCATTCCTTCACCGTATGCTCAAGACATTTCTCACATAAGGTTTGATTTTGATGCTACTTTATCAGATTCCGAGAGGATAGCAGCTCTTGAACGGGTGGTTGCTGAGCAGTCAAGAATTAATCTCATCCAAACTCATGCCGTCCAGAGACTTGTGGCAGAGAACAAGTTACAGCCGTCCCTCCTTGTTGAACACGGTAAATTGTTTGATGCCCTTAAAGAGTTCTTAGCATCTCAGGGGGAGACGAGTTGCAAGGGCGACGAGTTGAGAACCAAGAAGAGACAAGATAGAGACGATGATCCCAATGAATCGAAAGGTGCAGGTGGTGAGTTGCCAAGAACTGAACAAACTCTTGGGACTTCCACATCTCAGGGGGAGTCAACTGGTACATCAGGTGGATCAGGTGGTGAAAATGTCGTGGTTGTTGATGATGAGGAAATGTTGGGTGATGATGATGATTTAACAGATGATGTGTTAACTATTAATGAGATTGAAAAGATAGGAGAACAAATTGTGATTGATAGTGAGATAGAAGAAGGTGAGATTGTGGATGGTAGTGTAGAACATGATATTCCAGATGTTGACAAGGTGAATGTGAGTCAAGATATGGATGTGTCAGATGAGTCTGAGTGGGAAGAACAACCGAGATGGAAAGAAGGCTATGCTCAGTGGTTTGTTAAGACAAAGAAGCCAGCGGTTCCAACAATGTTCAAAAAGAGTTACAATATCAAGGGGTATGCTGAGTCAAAGAAAGGTATTATTTGTTGGCTGTATGATGAGCAGTTAAAGTTATTTGTGATTAAACGCTTTGATGGGATTCAGTATTTTAAGAGGACGTTGAGATCGCTCAATACCTTGCCTGAGTGTGAGGTGAAGGATTTGGCTAAATTGAGATTGATTAATAGGAGTGATGACAATATGGCTAGCATAATTGGGAAGATTGTGTGGAAAGAAAGTGTGAAAGAGAAGAAGTTTGAGTTGTTAAAGCCTCAAAAAGGGAAGTTAGTTGAAGATAAGGAAAGGGGAATGCGAGCTGATGGCAAACCTTGGATGGTGATGAAATATAAGCCGATTCGGTGTTTGAAAGAGGTGCCGATGAAGATAATGCCCAAGGATGTTTTAAAGAGTCTCAAGTGGTGGTACGTTGATAGTCAAACAGCTGAAGCTGTTATGGAAGATGAGGACGAACAGGAGATTCTAAGAGTGTATGATCCCATGCACTTGGTAAATTTGTCTCAAGCTGATTTGCAGGTACTTAACGATAAGAAGATATTCTACATTCCTGCGTGGAAAGATGAAGCCAAGAAGTACCAGAGGGTGGTCTCTGTCTGTGTAAGACAGGGCGTTCATGCTTGAAGACGGGTGACACGAGATTTTTGGGATTACTAGACACGAGAATGAAGATATAGATATGAAGCTACTGCCAAAGGGGAGTCTGTTGGTGCAGAATGTCAGTAGTTCAGTATCTTGTGTTTTGTATGTGTCTGTAATCGTTTTAGATTGTTTGTTTTGGTTTTGAATATTGTTTTGCATAAGTTCGCCTGGGATGTAGGCGAACTTGGAGGATAAGCGAAGTTATGACAACTTCGCCTAGTATGTTAGGCGAAGTTGTCGAGGTCTATTTAAACCTCCACTTCGGCTTATCGTGGTGAAGTTTTTCCCGAACGTGTGTTAGTGATTTGATATCATGTGTTGAAGTGTTGCAATACAATCGAGTTTATTAGTATTGTGGCGTGTGTTTGTTTATCGGTTCAACGTATTATCTATCTTACGCTCGTATCGTATTACGTGGGGATTCCGCACCCTCGTGTTACGAGATATTCCTGTGTGATCCGGCTGGGAACCTACAGTAAGTTTCCAAACAAACTCTAACTTTTTGCTTATATTGATTTTGGTATATATAAACAAAGCAAAATAAAACAAAACAAAAAGTTTGAGTATAAGATTTGCATTAAAAAATTGCACGAAGATTCAAGTGCTTATATTAATGCAAAATACATGGCCACGCGCCAAGTTTATGACATACGTGTCATCATTGGATGGAAGACGTCAAAATATTAGGTTGGGCACACCTCATAATCCGTCCGAGGATGGGAACCTTATAATACACCCACATGGCTATGCGCCAAATTTATGACATACGTGTCATCATTGGATGGAAGACGTCCAAATATTAGGTTGGGTACCCTTATAAAAAACCCGCATAAAGGTTGGGGACCCTTACAAAAAACCCGCATAAAGGTTAGGGACCCTTATAAAAAACCCGCATAAAGGTTGGGGACCCTTATAAAAAAAACCCGCATAAAGGTTGGGGACCCTTATAAAAAATTCGCATAAAGGTTGGGGACCCTTATAAAAAACCCGCATAAAGGTTGGGGACCCTTATAAACCCATATGGCCACCCGCCGATCTCAAAGGTTGGGGACCCATATAAACCCGTTGGCCACGCGCCGATCTCAAAGGTTGGGAATCCTTATAAACCCATATGGTCACGCGACGAATTAATGACATGCGTGTCATCTTATGATAAAAAGGCCCGTGTGCCAAATTCACCATCATGATTTAAAAACTCTTACAACCCGAAGCAAAGTAGACGCACTTGCAAAAGGTCAGAATAGAAAGCATTGGGTCACAAAAACACTACTCCTCACTCCCGAGCATTCCTCATAAGTCCAACACTTCACCTAACCGCTTGCACACCCAGGAGAAGCACTGGACTGGGGGGACTTGTAGGTGTAGGGTACGTCAAACCCGTTACGACCTTTTGTTTATTACATTATGTATTATGTTTATTACATTATTATTATCTTTACTACATCTGTCTACTAATTAGGCCCATTGGGCTGGGGGTAACCCCTAACCGGGCCTGGTCCAATAAAGGTTAGGGTTCATGATGATAGCCATGGAGTCCCTATATAAGGAGCCTTCATCATTCATTTGAAGAACCTTCTCTGGGACCCTTGGCTCCCATACATATTTTTGTGTCTGTAAACAAGAGTTCATTCTTTTAGTAGTCACCTCCACTCCCCCACTTTTATATGACAGATCTCGAGCAACCGGAGAAGAAGACGAAGTCGTGGTTCGTTCATATCGAAGACCGGGGAACTTGGACTTGGATCCGATCCGTATCTATTCCATGTTTCTTCAGGTTCTCTAAGTTCCCCATGAACTTCATCATCTTCTTCATCGTGGCTTAACTCATGGTTAAAACTATAGACAAACGTAAAATATCAGATTCTCTTTTTCAAGCCACGTTAGTTTTCTCTCTTTCCAAACTATATTTTAAACACATAAATCATTTGGTTGAAAAAATAATCAAAAGTATAAAACTGACCCCAAGCACCAAAACATTTAAAATATTCCTTGTGGACTTGTTGCAATGTTTGCTAAGTTCTTGACATAAAACCTTACCCATTTCTCTTAATTTAACCGATATTTTCATTATCAATTCTGCCCGCTGCGATTAAATACCACAAGCCATCGAGTAAGCACATAATTAGATTAAAAGCCATACTTACACATAACACCTTTTGTTCAAAATTTAATTATAAAACAAGTTGCAGAAAGCATTGACTCATCTCATCTTCGGTTTCCTCAAGTAATATGGAATAGGTATACAAAATATATTAGACATGTTGGTATGTTAGGTGAATTGAATGTTGGAAGTTTTGGGTTATGCGTAAATGAAAGTTTTAAATAAAAATGTGGTAAATGTTTGTCCCACGTCAGTGTGAGATGAGTGGTTGTTTATAAGGTAAAGTCTTTACTACTATATTTAAGCTTTATTATATGTTTTACCACAAGTCCTACCCGTGCGCAAGGGGGGTGGGGGTGCAAAATGGGTTTCTAGAATGGAATTTCTTCGAACTTGTGCGTGCTCACACATCCACTGGACACGAATGCGGCTCCAAAAAATTGGGCATGCCTGAGGCAGTTTTTTGCACTCGTTTTTTAGACGTTGTTGCTGCTTAGAACCAGCGTACCCTAGGAACATATCGCGAATTTGTTTAAGAGAATTGTGTCAAACACAATCCCGGTTCAACTGTTACTGTTTCTTGCTTATGTGTTTAGGGTTTGTTGTTTCAGATTTTCATTCAAGATTTCTAACATTGAATTCTAAAATCACCTTCCAAAATAGAATGACATATCCTTTAAGCACCAAGTTCTTGCTAATCTATGCATCAGAAATACGTATTCTTGCTTATTTAAAAAGTGAAATGAAAACATATACAATAAGAAGCGTTTTTGTAAAACAATAAAGCATTTACATAAATAATCATGTTGGTTTAGTCACTAGATATAATCTAGTCATGTTAAGTTAAAGTATAGCTGTATTTATGATATCACAAAACATGAACCTTCTGAAGAGTATAATCTTGTATCATATCAACATATGACAAAACCCATCCAGAAGGTCAACCACTTTCAACTCACTGACTCTGTATAATATTTAGTTTTAGTTAGTAAGAAAATATTTTTATATCAAAAGTTTTTAGCCTTAATACATGTTGGTGCATTTTGTGACCGTCGCTATGCAATTTAGACCAGCGAAACGCCACAGGCGAAGTTAGCACAACTTCGCCTTAGGCGAAGTTAGAACAACTTCGCCAACGGCGAAGTTGTAACAACTTCTGCCTTAGGCGAAGTTATCACAACTTCGCCATAGGCGAAGTTATGAACAACTTCGCCTACTGGCCCAAGCCCAAGCCCGAGAAGATGTTTTGTCTATATATATGTGTGTCTTGTTTAGGTTTTGTATCCAGAAAATAAGAGTATTGTGTTATAGTTCATTTGTCTAGAGAGTAAAAGAGAGGAAGTGTCGTGAGGTACGACCCGAGGTAGAGCTCACCTCGGGTCGGACGTGTTTCTGTTTATGTTACGGTATGTAACGTGTTTGTTTAATGATTATTATATAAGAATCTGCAGATTTGATTATCCCGTTCTTGTATTTGTTCATGTATTTGTTCGTGTACGTGTTTGTGTTCTTTATCTTTACACCAATAAACGAGTCTAGGAGGATTCCGCACTCCTAGACCTCGTGCTGATCTCGTATCAATCGGCGACGTCCCCGGGGGGGACCTACAAGTAGTATCAGAGCCTTAGGCTCTTATGCTATGGTTCAAGATCTGCGTTTTGGTGTTTCTGGCACGTTTCTGTGCGTTTCTGGCCGAACAGCGCTGCAGGCGAAGTTATTGTTCATCAGGCGAAGTTGCCGTCACTGTTCGTAGGGTTTGAGCGAAGATATAAGGTCTGACGAAGTTATGGACAGGCGAAGTTAAAGCCAGGCGAAGTTATGAACAGGCGAAGTTGACTTTAGGCGAAGTTGACTTCTCGGCGAAGTTATGGACAGACGAAGTTAACTTTAGGCGAAGTTAACGAGAAAAAAAAAAAAAAAAAGAGTATTTTGGTGTTTTCGTCTGTATGGCCAGGTGTACACGATTATTGTGAGACCGGAGATGTTGTTCAGTCAACGAGTGAAACTTGTTATCTCTGGGTCTTACGTGTGAACAAATACGTGTCAACTCTGGATATGGAGTTGAGTTTGTGAATGGGATATTGATTGAAACTGGATATTGACACATATTTGGGTGTTTGTGGGCAATGAAATTGTTGTTGTTCGAGGTTGACCAAATTGAAGAAAGTCAAATTGAACTGAAGGTTTTTGTCATTACTGGATTGCGGTCAGAGCATATTATTTATGTTATTTTCAAGGCGTTCGAGAATTGGATCCTGAAATGTGATGCTTATTTATTAGAGTGAAAATTCTGGAACAAGTTGGATTTAATCGGGAACTAAAGTGTTTATGTTCTTGATCGTTATCTCTGGTGATTGAAGATGCTTCGGATTAATTAATGGTCATGTGTTAGATTCTGTCAAGGTGGTTTTGTGATGAAATTGATCACTTGATGTTGAGTAGTTGAAGATTAAACCTTATCGTATGCCGACGAGTTGGTGAAGTTGTGGAGGAAGCCCAACTTCATGTGTTGGTGAAGTCAGATGGACTCACGTGATTGGTTGAGATGATCTATTGGCACGAGGATGCATGCATTTCAAAGACCTCAATCGTTATAGTCGGAGAAGCTTACACTGAAGGGGAGATCTGATATGGAAGACGCTGGGTGACTGGTAGATTTGTGAAGCTATAGGACAGTTTCAGACACGGCTGGTTGATGAGCAAACAGAAGATCATCAGTTAAGAGGGAGTCTGTTGGTGCATGTTTTGTAACAGATGATCTTTCGTGTTTGTTAGAATTGAGAGCAACGATCAAAGGGGAGACTGTTGGTGCATTTTGTGACCGTCGCTATGCAATTTAGACCAGCGAAACGCCACAGGCGAAGTTAGCACAACTTCGCCTTAGGCGAAGTTAGAACAACTTCGCCAACGGCGAAGTTGTAACAACTTCTGCCTTAGGCGAAGTTATGAACAACTTCGCCTACTGGCCCAAGCCCAAGCCCGAGAAGATGTTTTGTCTATATATATGTGTGTCTTGTTTAGGTTTTGTATCCAGAAAATAAGAGTATTGTGTTATAGTTCATTTGTCTAGAGAGTAAAAGAGAGGAAGTGTCGTGAGGTACGACCCGAGGTAGAGCTCACCTCGGGTCGGACGTGTTTCTGTTTTTGTTACGGTATGTAATGTGTTTGTTTAATGATTATTATATAAGAATCTGCAGATTTGATTATCCCGTTCTTGTATTTGTTCGTGTATTTGTTCGTGTACGTGTTTGTGTTCTTTATCTTTACACCAATAAACGAGTCTAGGAGGATTCCGCACTCCTAGACCTCGTGCTGATCTCGTATCGATCGGCGACGTCCCCAGGGGGACCTACAATACAAAGTGGTAATATATTTGAAATTTTACTTGTAATCTATCACTTTTCCTCTACGTTGACATTTCGATTCCGGTCGATGTCTCAAGTCTAGATGTCTTTCTGGTTTCTCTTAAAAAGAGTGAAACAAAATTATTAATAATAGAAAAACGTTAGAATTTGTCCAAGTCTCGACCTACAAGTGCCCTATAGCATGCAACGACAATTTAGGTCTAATGTTTAATTTTCGATATCTAAGTGTTTCATGGTAGCGTTTCACCCAACTAGTTAAACGTGTTTCAATAATGTGACAACATAGATGTGGTTCGATGACTCATTGGTGATATGTTTCGTTTCCCTGAAAGTATATAATTTATATAAAGTAATTATAAGTATCGTATGCACGTTCATGAGTTCTTAAATATTTTGTGTCAACTTTGAGTCGTGCTTATAAAATAATATATTTTGTCTTGTCTCGAGTACGTATGATAAACATGCATAGCTTATATACGAGTAAAATCCTTATTCATTTTGATTAGGTTATAGGTTAAACCAAATATGTATGCATCTGTGATGAATATATTCAAAATAGATATTAATGTAGTCTTCTCTAAAAGTAGACTTTCATTTGACTATTATAATCTTTTGTTTTGCTTGTAATGGTTCCTAAGCTTCTGAAGTGTCATCTTCTTTTTTTTTTTAATGATGTTCACAAATAATATATTTATATACTTAACCAAATCTTACCTTACAACGACTAGAGTTACGAAAATTTCCCTTTAAACTTATACTGGTTTCTTTGTTTCTATTATTTGCAACACCACCTTATTTTTATCAAATTATGTCAAATCTTGAGTATGTTCACAAAGTATAAACATGTTTTCAAATCTTGAGTATGTTTTCAATACATATAATACAATTTTATTTTGTAATTATTTTAAACCCCTTTCACGTAGTGTTCATGTTTATATAAATGTCCATAATTTCCACCACCTATTAGAATGTCCAACCTTTAACCTTAAAAAGCATTTTCAAAAACAAAACAAGTCTATAAATAGGTGGATTGTATATTTTCAAGAGTTTTGAGTCACGCTAACTACTTGGGTGAGCATAACTATTTCATAATACTTTATAGAAACCAAAGTTAAGAAGATTTAAATGCTTACTTTAAATAAGAAATGATGGATTTAGAGGTGATGAGAAAATGAAGAGATCTTTAAGCTTAAATTTTCAGAAACTCCAACTTGAAACTCTTGTGATTGTTTGAACTTGGAAGACTAGTTGGTTGTTTGAGTGTGTAGGGTGTTTGGCTCCAAGAGGGAACCGAGAGAGGTGAAGGATAGGTGGGGTGGGGTATATTTCTTTTGTTTCTAAATATAGTAGATTTGAATGAATTTTAACTTATTATTTATTTATTCAGTAGGATATGTATGTATGTGTTCACTCTTCAGTGTATAAATAATAAAATTGAAATGGTAAAAGATGTGGGTCGGTTGGGGTGATCCGAAAAGGAGGGAGATGAAGTAAGGTGAGTTGGTGTATGGGGTTAAATATTAGTTTTGATAGGTTGTACTCCTCCTCATGTCTCATCATCATGTTTAGTTTAGTCAACAAAGAAAGAAATCAAGGAAGTATGGGTTTAAAAGTCAATGAGGTAAAATCTGGGGGAAAGGAGTATGGATCAAAAAGATCATGTTGTTAGAGCATCCATAACGGAATGCATACCCCGATCCTATGTGGCAACTGACGGACGTGGAGAGAGCCGGACTCTACCGTTGTGGAATATTGAAGACTGTTGCAGGTCCGGCGCTGCAAACCTGCAACGAACTTGAAGCGTGGGACCCCCTTCTCTCTCATACAGATGTGCTTGGTGGCCACAACATCTTCATCCTCTCTGATTTCCATTCCTTTGAAGAAATACCATAAGATCCATTTCATCTCCTTCACTGTGATTTGATTTATGGGTAGATCGATTTATGTTCGCTGGTAACGGTTTGAATCAATCCATTTAGAATATCCAGCGGGAGGTTTGAATCAATAAATTTGGATCCGGAATATCCGAGAAGACGTGGATAGGGTTTTTCAGATCTATGATTGAAAATGGAAAAGGGAAAGAAGGAAACAAGTGGTGACGGTTGGTTGTATGTGGTTGGTTGTATGTGGTTGGTTTTATATAAAAATTAATATATTAAAAGTTATTATTTGATTAAACATAAAAGATAATATATTGTAAAAGTATTTTTATTTGGTTAAATATAAATTGGTAGGTGATGATGTGTTGGTTTTTGAAGGTTTGTTGTTGTGAAAGTAAGTGAGTTTTTGAGAAGAGTTTGAAATCGTTGATGTTTGTTGTTGTGGATGCTCTTAGATTGATGTCTATTTGGTTGTGTGATAATTATTTTATACAATAGTTATTTATTTCATTTAGAGTTAGGAAAAATAAAAGCATTATCGATAGATATTTGTAGTAAAATACAATACTTGCATAACATGTGTTGGGTGAATAATATTTATAGTTGATATAATTATGTTACTTTTATCTTGTAGTTTGGGCACTTTTGTTTCTGTCTAATGGCTATTCATTTAAGTATTGGGTTTGGTTTTAACATTATTTGAAACTGAATAGGTTATCCTAACCATGTGATAGGCCTAACGTCGAGCGATAGCAGTGTATCAGTTTATGGTTCGGTTCGTGTCGGTACCCACGTATATAGTTCGTTACTAATAAGTAGTTATTTACGAGACATACTTTTATTTGAATATAAAATATATATTCCAACATACTATTGTTTTAAATTCGTAAGATAATACATAATTATAAATATGTATTATCGCTGAGTGTTTTTATTATAACCATTTTTTTTATCACCAACCTTTGTGTTTGTCGGACAGACTAGCGTGACTTGATAATCCTCCAACGATTACCAACTAGACATATAATAATGTTGACTACTAGACACGCATTACGACCTAATTACTCATAATTAAGTCTATGATAAATGTTTTCAATTTAATTATAATTTAATGTTGTACGGATAACAACCCTGTTTGACGGGGTGTCACAGTAACTCACGAAAACGAATTGCTTTTTAGAAAACCGTTACTAAACGGTTTCATGAAGTTCAAAACCGTGAAGAATACCGAACTAGTCATCAAATAAAAACGAAGAGGCGAGAATTGAGTAGGCGAACCGCACGGTTTACCGGTATCTACAACAACCTTCGCAAGAATCCCAAAAGCTGTTGGAGCGATAACGACATTATGACGAAAGCTCAAGAGAAATACTTAAGCATCGAGGGAGCAAATTTTACTTATTTTTCAAGTTTGCACATATTAAAGGATAAACCGAAATGGCATGCGGTGCCCACCGTGGCCGAGTATATTAATGGTGGTGGTGTTATTGGTGGTTCGAAACGCACAAAGACATCCGAAGACGATGATTTCATCTCTATTGTTTCCGACATGAATGATGTTGATGACATCCTGGACATAAACCAACCTATCCGCCCTCCCGGGCATGACAAAAGCAAGCGAGCGGCCGGAAGCTCGTCATCGAATTTAACGATGGATAAATTGGAATCATTGTCAAACAAGTTAGATGCGTTTAGCACCAACTATACGAAAATTGAGGAGCGGAAACTCAAAATGAGAGAAAAAACGATGGAGGAGGTTAGGAAGCGGGAAGAGGAGACGTCAATGAGGGAGGACTTTAAAATCCTCCAAACTAACATCGACGTCACGGACGAAAAACGTAAACGAGCATTGGAGGTGTTGCAATCAAGCCCAAATCGCCGCAAAATATGTTTAATTGTATTTTTTCCTCATTTTATGTTTTAAATTAAGTAATTTTTATTTCTTGTTATTTTTTCAGTGAATGCAACTTTATTTTTATTTAAGTTTTAATTTAGTTGTATTAAATTAATCTTGGTTATATTAAATTAAATTAGTTATATAAATATTATTATTTTATTTGAGAATGAAGGAAAGAGGTGAATTTGTGACCATTTCCATGATTTTGTAAAAGATGGTGGAGTTGAGTGTAGTATGATGTGACGCTGACATGACACTATAAAATAATAAATAAATTGGCATCCACTCTTCATAGTCTAAAAGGGTATTTGTGTGTTTTTGGAGTGTGTTTGGCAAATATGAAAGGTTGTAGGGTTTAAAAAAAAGGGGTTTATATACTCATTGTCCATTAATCTTAAACCCATATCCATTTCTTAATTAAGCATATTTAAAATAAATCCACTAGTCCATCTTGCTTAACTAGCCCATGAGATAAATATTTGAATAATAATATCCTCAAGTGACATAAATCCATGGAAAAAAATAATATATTTTATGTATTGATGATTTGATGTCATAAAAATACGTACATTACTTACGACTCGTTAATAAAAGGCAGATTCTAAAGAATGTGGGTTCAAGTACGATCTCTTTTTACAATCAATCAACGTTAACATTTAATTAGACTTTTATTTTTAATGTTTCACAAATCAGGTAACTAGAATAAAAGATAACTAGAATTGTATAGAACTAGAATTATGTTATAATGCACGTTTTTTTTACAATCAACCAATCATAACCGTCTAAAACTAACTTACTTTTATAAAACTTATATTTACCATTCATAGCTATAACTATCGGTTTATTGTCAACACGAAATATCAAAAGATTCTAACAAATGGAAACCAAATTCCTAGTTTCACTCATACTCCTTCAAGCAATCTTCAACAATGCTAATCTCATCATACCCCCAGATCGACAAGGTGTCAGATGCGGTAAAGATGGTAATTTCAATTCAAATAATTTGTTTAAAGAGCGAGACGATGCATTCAATTCACTCGACAAAAGTTTTACGCTTCCAGAAACTTACAACGGTGTTAAAATCGAGGTAGTGTTGGAGTTTGGACGAAAGCCCTTTGCCCCAAAAATATCAGAAAGGAAGACTGTCGGGATTGTGTAAACAAAACTATCCCTACTCTTAAGAAAACTTGTCCTAAACAAAAGGAAGGTGCAGCCTTGTCAGTAACAGCAAGACTGTATTGCATGGTTCGTTATGCAGATCACCCAACACAAACAAACCTAGGGGCTGAATGGATTCAGTTCTTTCCTACACCAGCAGCAGCGCCTCTGGCTCCTGGTACCGCTGCTGAGTTGGAGAAAGGGTTGAATAATTTGGCAAATAAACTCAAGGAGATCGTAAACGGAACTGATAATCATGACAGATACGGGTCTGGTTCTATAAGTTATGGGCCGGGTTCCCACACCTTATACGGGTCCATGCAGTGTTATGCTAGTATATCAAGAGAGAACTCCATGAAATGTTTATCTTAAGCAACTAATCAAATCCATGATTGTTGCAGCAAATTAAGAAAACAGTCTGGAAGGGCATTTTCTATTAATTGTGTCTTTTGGTATTCACATGAAAATTTTCTTCCCAAGACCATATAGACAATTTATGTCACACCTCCGAATATATCGGGTTGATCAATATTAATACATGTTGGAAGTTCTATCGTTTTTCATACGACAAAAAAAATGATGTTGGTTTCCTATGAATATAAATAACACATTACGTACATACAAAAAAATATTTTGTAATTCAAAGAACGGTTCAGTACAATCAAATTTTGTGATAATACAGTAAGTATTTTCATACAATAAGAAACTTAGTTAAGTAGGGGATGTCGTATCATAATCAGGTAACGTAGTTGCTCACCAGAAAAGACCAAAGTTTTCACATTTTATATGGTATCGGACTTAATTTGTGTTTATAGAGGTAGGGTACCAAAAGGACCCAAATACCCGTAAGAAATACCCGCGGGTCAATCGGAAGTCCCTCATAAGGCACCCGCGGGACATATAAACCATCTGAGGAAGAAACACCCTTATAACATATGCGGAAGCCTCACAGCAACCTCAAAAGTCACCCGCATGAAGGAATACCCTTCCGCGTAAATAACTACAAGGTAATGCTTCGGGACAGCTGTCAATAACCAATTACCTTTTAGAAGACTTGCCAAGATGCTTTCTTGGGCAATACGTGACCCTTTGGCCAATTAGCTAGTGACACGTGACAAGGCCGTTATAACCGTGCACATGGCCAATGTTACCTCATCAACCAATAATGACAGGAGTCCAGGTTGTTATACATGCACATGCAGCATGTAAGCTAAACCTATCATGTGAGGACACGCGTACAGATGGTTATAAGGTATCTTCTAAAGGGACAGCTAGCCCAATCACTTCCTTACATCCTCCGGCTATAAATACCCTCTCAATCAACATGAGGTATTGATCGACCAACACTGTACTCTCTCAATTTACTTAAGTACTTTATCTCTTCGTAAGAACGGTACTTATTCTCACGCCGGAGGGTGGTTACGGGAAGACCCCCCCCCCCCTTGTCCTTCCCGTAACGAGCTCACGGTGTTCTGTTTTGTAGGATTCACGTTACTGGAATTTAGGAATTGTATTCATATCGTGTTGGTAGTAACCGTATCCTACCTTGTGGACTCATTAGATCTAGGACCCATCAGTGGGGAGTAGATCCGTGTTTCTTCATTGCCGCCATCTGTGCTTTTGTTAGAACAGCTAAAAAATTTTCCGTTCTCTTTACGATATGAGTCAGTTACCTAAAGGGCCGACGGAGAATCAAGCACAACCTCTGCGTGATCTCAACCTTGAAACACGTGAAGGAGCAACGTCTGTGTTTGCTCGAATTTCCACCCCTGTTGCAAGAGCTGAAACCGTCAATCCAGAAATCTTTTCCTTGGATGGTTCGACGGCTCGGGGGTTGTTTACTCAGCAAGAGGGTGTTACCCCGGTAGACACCATAAACATTGTTACACCAACTACTGACTTGGGGTACGTCACAGCCCAGGAGGTTCTAATATAAGGAATCTAGAGCGTGTTCCAAGAGAAGTCCATCGAACTCAGTCGGAGTTAGGTTGAGAAGAATATTCCGGTGACTCTAATCCAAGAAGAGCTCGCCGTCATAACCTCGGGACTGAAGAAACCTTATCTCCAGACGAGTGGTTTCGTATTCAACAAGAAAGTTTGAAAGCAGACTATGAACGTCGGGTCCGGAATGAGCGTTTCCATGGTCGGACCCTGACGTATGACGAGCCTCCCAGGAGATCTATTTCTCCTCCCATAAGGGGAAGCCACATCCAGTACAGTTTGTCACCGGAGCGGAACACGAGCGAAACCTGAAGGTTACGTCCTCGTCCCCGCGTAGATATGCGGGTGCCATCTTATGAGGACGAACTGGACAGGTACGACTCATCTTATCGACCGGATGGTAGTTTTTATAGCGGAGATAGCCGTCTTCCTTCGTACGGAGGAGCTAGCTATCTGCGCCCAGTTGTCCGCCATGCGGAGTATCATAGAAATGTTGAATATGATTTTTCCAAACCATATCGTCCGGAGTCCTTCGCGGAAAAATCAAAATTCATTCCGAGCATCGCGACAGCTCCATTCCTGATTAATGCAAAAATTCCAACATCTGTGGGAACATATAATGGATTGACTGATCCTAGCGATCATCTGTTAAGGTTTGAAGCAGTCGGAGGAGTCAACGGTTGGACTCTTCCATACTGGTGTCACATGTTCGCACTAACATTCACCGGAGCGGCAAGGAAATGGTTTGATAAATTGCCATTCGGAAAGATTGCAAGTTGGAAAGACTTTGTAGCAAAATTCTCTCAGCATTTTAGTCAACAAAAGAAACATACCCGTGATCCTTCAGATATACTAGATGTTACAAGACGAAATAATGAGTCTATTGAGGACTTCATTACTAGTTTTACTAACGAGAGCCTTAATATCGGAGGAGTGAGTGAAGATATGCTGCGCGGAGCATTTTATAAGAACGTCCATAGTGATGCCTTGATCCGTACCCTAACGGGAAGGGACGGAATGCCTGAGTCATGGGATGAAATCATGAAGGCATCAAAATTGTTTGCAAGAACTGAAAAAACTCTAAGTTCCAGCAGTCAAAAGCAGTCCCCAAGGGTCGAGTTTCAAACTCCGAGACCAAACAGACAAGCTAAGGGACCAATATGGTCAAGACTTCAGCCTAGTGCGGAAACACCTAAACCTTTTGATGCAAGATCTTTGATCGGCAACAAGGGTAAACGTAATTTTTCAGCTCGCTCCACTAACAGTTGGACCCAGTTATCAAAGACTCCCTCATAAATTCTCACTACTGAAAATCTGACTTTCCGGAAACCTCAACCAATACTGCGGAAGTCATTCCTTGATACCAAAAAACATTCCTCATATCATAATGATGTTGGACACAACACGAATGAGTGTGTGACTCTCAGAAATGAAATTGAAGCAGCTGTTAAAAATGGTAAACTTGAACATTTGGTCAAAGGTGTACGAGGAGGGACTGGCAAACCTCCCGCAAAGGATAGCCAGGGCCCGGCCAAAAGGCAAATCAAAGATTTGAATGTCTACATGATTCAAGGGGGACACTTGGGTAAAGGAAAACTGAGGGAATATTCGGACGAAGAATGGAAAAACGAGCTCGTTATTTTTCCTCGGATTAAAGGGGGCCCGTGCAACAAAAACCCATTGATAATTACTGCCGAGTTTGGTCATTATCGGTCACAATATGTGTTCTTTGACACAGGTAGTACGTCCGATATTATGTACGAACAATGTTTCGAACAACTGGATGAGGAAGACAAAGAAAGTTTACAGCCAATTCATGCTCCTGTTTCTGGTTTCGGGGGAGAGATAATGCACCCGCGGGGTGTCATCACTTTCTCGGTCACACTAAGTGACGGAGTACATTCAAGAACAGAGGAAGTTGAATTTTTGATCTTACCAGCAACTTCTAAACATGACGTTATCTTGGGACGAGAAGCAATCGGAGATTTCAATGCCCACCCGTCCACAGCACATGGTGCAGTAGGAGTTCCAACCCGCACTGGTGTGGCAATAATTCATGTAAACCGACATTGTTTTACTACCGAAAGTTCAAGACCAAGCAAGGTTCCAAGATAGGCTAAGAGGACCAAATCCGAAAAGTGGGATTTGAACAAAAGGTTTCCAGACCAGACAGTTACAATAGGACCCGCTATCTCGGAAATAGTGAGAACCTTTTTAAAGCAATTATTGATCAAGAACATTGACATTTTTGTTTGGCAACCCGCGGGCAAGACCGGTGTCCCGCGGAGCATTTCGGAACACAAGTTAAGGGTGAATCCGTTAATCACCCCAATTGTGCAAAAGAAACGAAAGATGGGTCCAGAACAAACAAAGGCTATGAATGAACAAGTACAAGACCTTCTTCACGCTGGGATCATACGAAAAATCAAATACCAAACATGGGTGGATAACCCAGTGATTGTCCCAAAAAGCAACGGAACATGGAGGATGTGCATAGACTATAAAGACTTGAACAAGGCATGTCCAAAAGATTGTTACCCGCATCCGGAGATCGACTTAAAAGTAGATTATGTGGCCCCATTTAAATTCAAGTGCTTCCTTGATGATTACAAAGGGTACCACCAGATTCATATGGCAGCTGGCGACGAGGACAAGACAGCGTTCCGAAACGACCAAGGAACATTCTGTTACAGAATGATGCCTTTCGGATTAAAGAACGCGGGGGCCACATATCAACGACTGATGGATCAGGCTTTCAAAAGTCAAATAAGTCGGAATCTCAAAGTTTATATGGATGATTTGGTAATCAAAAGCATTGAAGAAGATCAGATGTTAAGAGATATCGAAGAGACCTTTGAAACACTACGAAGCATCAACATGAAGTTGAATCCGGCTAAGTGTTCATTTGGCATGGAGGAGGGTAAATTCCTTGGGGTCATAGTAACAGGCGCAGGCTTTAAAGCCAACCCAGATAAGGTCCAGGCTATAGCTCGCATGCCTTCACCCTCTTCCCTCAAGGAGGTTCAAACACTTAATGGAAGACTTGTGGCGTTGAACCGATTCCTAGCAAATCACGCGGCCAAGTCTCATCCATTCGTGTCAACACTCAGAAATTGCCTTAAAAAGGCACATTTCAAGTGGACCGCGGAGGCTGAAAAAGCATTCTTAGAAGATAAGAAATGCTTAATGAAGCTTCCTACTCTTACAACATTATACGCGGGTGAACCTCTGACACTGTATTTATCTGCCTCGGACATTACCATATGGGCCGTTCTGCTAACCGATAGAAAAAATGTTCAGACACCAATCTACTACGTCAGTAGAACGTTATCGGACCCGGAAACAAGATATTCGATGTTGGAAAAGCTGGTTTTGGCATTGGTTTATGCCGCCAGAAGGCTCCGCAGATATTTCCAGGGCCACCCTATCAATGTATTAACCGGATACAAACTCAAGAACGTGTTGAGTAAACCTGAGTTGTCCGGACGACTGGCAAAGTGGGCTATTGAATTGGGTAAACACTCGATCGAATATAAGCCCAGACCAGCAATCAAGGGGCAGGTACCCGCGGACTTCGTTACAGAGGTCCCGCAGTACAAAGAGCAAGAATGCTTAATCGAACAACAACCCCAAGCACCTCCGGAACAAGGGCAAGTTTGGTCATTTTTCACGGACGGAGCTTCCAGCAGCGAAGGGTCAGGTGCAGGTTTATGGTTCGTCAACCCTGAGGGGCATGAATTTACGTACACCATCAAGTTGGACTTCAAAAGTACCAACAATGAGGCGGAATACAAAGCCTTCCTGGCAGGACTGCAGATAGCGAAAAAACTGGGGGTGAAACATTTAGAGGCTCGGGTGGATTCTATGCTAATTGTGGGACAAATAAACGGAACATATGAAGCCAAAAGCGATGTCATGGCTTCTTATTCGTCACAAGAAAGAGTCTTGATTTGCCAATTTTCCTCCTTCAGTATTGTTCACATTAAGAGGAGTGAGAACAAATCGGCGGACGCTCTTAGCAAACTAGCTTCAACGAATTTTGAGCATCTCGCCAAAGATATTCGTGTAGAAGTTCTAGACTATCCATCCGTTCCAGAAAATCAAGTCCTAGTAATTCAAACTGGTGTTGAGTCTTGGATGTCACCCATTATAGCTTACTTATCTTCCGGAGCACTTCCAGCAGGAAATGCTGAGGCTCGGAAGATTAGGCATAAAGCTCTGAATTACCAGATGATTGATGGCATCTTATACCGGAGGTCATTCCTTGGTCCACTGTTATGTTGCGTGGACGCGGAAGACGTAAATTACCTAATTCGAGAAATTCACGAAGGTATTTGTGGGTTACACGCGGGACCAAGAATGACGGTTGCAAAGATCATGAACGAGGGGTACTATTGGCCTGGCATGCATTTAGACGTTGTGCAGGAAATCAGAAAGTGTGATTCATGCCAGCGTCATGCCCCCAACACCCTGCGTCCAAAAAACGAATTGATTCCAGTAACATCTGCATGGCCGTTCCAAAAATGGGCTATTGATATTATGGGACCTTTCCCAGAAGCCCCAGGACGAGTCATGTTTTTGATAGTGACCATTGATTACTTAACCAAGTGGATAGAAGCCAAACCAGTTGCATCAATCACGGCTTCAAGCGTGAAGAAATTCCTTTGGGAATTCATCATCTGCCGGTTCGGCCTCCCACAGGAATTGGTAAGTGACAATGGGACCCAATTTGCTGACAACGGACTACTGGAATGGTTGAAATAACTTCATGTCATTCAGATCTTTACATCCGTAGCTCATCCGCAGGCAAACGGTCAGGTCGAAAGGACCAACCGAACTATCAAAGAAGGGATCAAGTCAAGGCTAGGAACGAAATGAACGGGTTGGGTAGACGAATTGCCCCATGTACTCTGGGCCTTCCTCACTCAAAAGAACTCCAGCAATTTGGAGACACCCTTTAGCCTAACCTATGGTACTGAAGCCATGATCCCCGCAGAAATCAGGATTCCATCCGCAAGGGTCCTATTGATTGATGATAATGATCGCGAACTTAGGATGAATCTTGATTTACTGGAAGAAAGAAGAGAATTAGCATTGATCCACGAGCACAATTACAAGCGAAAATTTCAGAAATACTATAACTCGCGGGTCCAACCATGCGAATTCGATGCAGAGACTTTGTCTTCCGCAACAACAAGGCCTCCGGACAAGAGCCCCTGGTCAAACTAGCCCCAACTTAGGAAGGACCTTATAGAATCAAACAAGTACTATCCAAAGGTGCCTATAAGTTGGAAAAGTTGGATGGGGCGGAAATACCTCGAACATGGAACACAACACAATTAAAGAAATGCTATATGTAGCAGTTTGACTTACACTTTACTTTGGCCTGCGTGCCCACATAGACTAGCAAGTTTTGCAATTTCTTTTATTGTAAGAAGGCTTATGCCCAATGTATGAAAATGTCAAGTCTGTTCTATGTTATCTTGGTAAGTTGTAATCTTTTATTGATAAAAACGAAGTTCCGGACATACACTTATATTATAGTACATCAGACATAGTGCAGCGGAAGGAAAAAAAGACTTCTTATTATAGATCAAAAGAGCTTACAAAAACGAAGAAAAAATCACAAGTAAAAATAAATATACATCTACGGAGCGACATTTTCATGGCCGACAATGTTATCAGCTTCCTCTTCTTCTTCTTCACCATCGAGATCTAATAGTTCTTTTAGTTGATCTATGGCGTCCTCCTTATCCACAAGCTCGGATATCTGCTCCGTCAAAGAAAATTTCAAAGAATCAAAATCCTTTGACTTCTGTTTAAGGACGGCAGTAGTATCCTGTCCAGCCAAAATGTATTCCTCAGGGAGTTTGGAAGTCAAACCAAATTGGTAACCTTCCTCAAAACCCAGTTTGCGACCAGCTTGCTTGGAGGCTTTAAGAAGAATGGCAACGCAGTTCCCAAACTCATCACTCGCCCGAACATCGGCGATGACCTGTGGAACAATAGCGTATAAATAATCCAAAACAACCCTTAGATTATTTATTTATATAAAAAAAGAGGGGTACATACCTTGGGGATAGCTTCCGATAACAGCCATTTTTGGTCCGCCTTGGCCCGGACGAGATCCATCTTATGGCTAGCACATTCTAAGGCCTGTTCTCGGTTCTTGGCATTAAGGTCAGTCAAACGCCTATCCTTAGTTGCCGATTCAGCTTGTAGTGCCTCCACCAATTTGGCTTGCTCCGCCATCAATTTGGCTTGATCATCCAGTTGTTTTTGGAGAGCAGCATTGGCATCCTCGGCAACGGACCAAACAGCTTTCTCCTCCTCTAGAGCTTGGCGGGCCTCTCGGGCCTCGTTTATAGCTTTCAGGCCCTCCTCCTTGGCCTCAGTTGCAGAGGCCGCCAACTCATCCCATTGCTCATTCATCGCCAACCAATCCCTGATTATTTCCTGATTGGTGGAAATAGTATTCGCTAAGTAATAAGAATTGGAGTTCAGCAATTCTTGGCGAATACTACGGCGACGTCGCTCCCTTTCACCAGGAGGAAGACTCTCCCGTAAATATTCCAAACACAGGTCCACGTCACGGAATGTGGAATCCCGACGTAATGACCAGCGTGGTTGGTGCGGAGTCGGATCTTCCTCCTGAGGAGATGGAGAGCTTTGAGCAGCATGAGGGAACATGCTCACGCCTCCTTGATCCCTGAAGTGATGAACATCATAAGAAGGCGACATACTGATATGTTCAGTATTGTCAACCTCCTTATTCTTCAGAGGAGAGTCATCCGCCACCTCAATCGGATCCTTAGCACTATTATGCGGTGGTGGCGGAAGAGGAGTAGAACTTTTCAGTCCGGAAACACCTTCAGAAAGGTTATCCAGGTTCACTAAAAAACATCAAAAAAGGGGGTTAGAAACATTCTAATTAAAAACGTTTAGCAAAATAAAAAACTTGCTTACCTAACGAATGATCGTTTGCATCAAGTTCGTCCAAACGAGTCCCAAAAGCGGAAGGCTTTGCCTTCTTGGACTTCTTATTAGGGGCGGCCTTGGCAAGATTACCCTTACGCTTGCCAGCCACCTTAGAGGTGTCCACATCAGCAGCGGGACGTTCACCTTCAGCGGTAACGTCATCAGGCTGAGGACGGCCTTCCACCGCAGCAGCGTTAACATTATCTGGACCAGCTGCCTGGCTAGTGGTAGCTCTTTGCCGGGTAAGACCTGCAGTTGAATCCACAGCTTTATTAACATCAGCTGGAAAACTTCCTTCACAGAGTGATGACTCTTCGCTGGAAGAAAAGAGTACGATCACCCCGCTAGAAGTAACAGCAGTCACAGGTTGGGGTTTTAGAATGCCCTCACCTTTTTGGATGCAATCTTTAACGTATGCCTCACCTTTAGCATACATCTCCTCGGAGACTATGGGTTCCGGGCGGAAAGCGGTGGGAAACACAAAATTCGGGCGGGTGCGCTCAAGGAAAGGAGCATCCCTTTCGTCGATAGGGCGGCGCACCATCATTCCCCCCTCATGATCCAACAAGGTGCTGAAGGCGGAACCATCACCTACACGAATAATGATTACAGTCAGAAATCGGAAAAATATTAAAATAACAGACGGGATACACCCTAAACTTACCTTTATCAGTTTTCTCGTAGTAAGGTTCCAAGGTCGGAAATGGCCATAGTCGACTCATCCTCGCACTCACCATCGCCCCCTCATGAATGCGGCGCATAGGAGTCGGTGTAGAGGTCAGAGTCGTAAACCATTCTTGACCCTCATTAGCAGCGGCCACAATCACAGGCATGGCCTCCTCCGCCTTACGCTTGGTCATCGCGAAAGGAATAACATCCTCTCGAACCCAGAAAAATTTTGGTTTCCAACCATGGAGGCTACGGATCCATTCCGTACCTATAATCCTCTAGTCTATGGATGCAAAACTGTACCACCCATTGCGGAAGGTCATTTTATAGAAAACGACAAACATGCCAACGAAGGGTTCAAGATCACAAGCTTGGCAACAGAACTCGAAATGTCGAATCCTCAGCATCCCTAAGGGATGGATCTGTGAGAGATGAATTCCATAAGTTGTCAAGATCGACTGGACAAACTTCGTTACCGGAATACGGAAATTCCCGGTCGTAAAGTGGTCTATATATACAGACATCTTCTTCGGAGGAGGACTAGTGGCAACGGACCGTCAGTCGGACGTTCCGGCTCCCACTCCGGTGCCAAACCTTAAACGTTTACAATGTCGTCCTAGTATTTCCTCTTAAAAGCCACAACGACATCGGTAATAGTAGGAGTCCCTTTCTTTTCTCCAGCCATTGAATACGAAGAAGAAAGAAATTTCAGAAAACTCTTTTGCTTTAATGGATTGAAAGAAAAAGAGTTGGAAAACAATAAGAACCATATGGCATCTGAGGCGATATATTTATACTCATCGCAATTAATGCACTCATGGCATGCCAGAAGTGAGAGAAAATACGGACCACCAGATGGCTGACACGTTAGGCGGAAAACTCAAGAAACTATTGACAGACTGTCAAAGATGTCATGCACGTCTTGTTAGTTGCCCCAAAAAAAAAGTTTCTCTCCCCACCACGTCATCCAAGTTGTTCAACTTTCAAAATTCAAAAATATCTTCTAAGGATATTTCCTTCAAAACAGTTGGACACTTACAAAAAATGAAAAGTTCTTTTTCATTAAATATTCAAAAGAAAATATTACTGTCACACCCTCAAAATCCACTAACGGAGTTTTACCGTCAGAGGGTGTGAACTAACAGGATCGGAATCATTAGTTATAATCAAACCATAAGTAAAGTTTTCAAACCACGAAAACATTTAAGTGTAAATAAGTGCGGAAGCGTAAATTCATAAAGCAGGTGTTGCGTCACGCAGGACGACTTAAAACCCAATTGATAACAGTTTAAAAACAAGTTTGCAAAACGACAGAGTGCAAAGTAATGCATTATCCTATACCGCGCGCCCGCCTCGGCTACCTGAGAATAACATACTAAAAGTGACAACACGGGGTTGGTGAGTTCACAAATTTATATAAAATAAAGCGTTTTGCGTTTTGCATTTTGCGTTACCAGATAATGTTAAATCAATTATATATCTATATGTAGCTAACCTATAAAGCAAGTATTACTAAGTGTTCGACACTGAAGCTGACTGTTTATCATTTGCCTTGCCACCAGGTCTATCCCGACCATGGTAATGTGTTAGCCAAGATTACACCCACTCGACCTCCAGCCGAGTTTAGCGTTGGGTGGGGTTTGTCAAACCCAGTAGTACTACTCAACAATGACTCGCTATTATCCAATACTAAACGGTTCGATGTTATGAAGGACTTTAGTTGTTTCGTTTGCCCCTTAGCCTTTACAAGTGATATATAATCTAATAACAAAATCTAAAGCGTTTCGGAGTATGTATTCTCCCCCAAGTGAAAAGCGTTTAAAAGAGTTAAAAGGGGAACGTGAAACTCACTGTTTGCGAATAATTCAAAACAAGTCAACCAAGAGATGCGCGTCACAGAAAATCCTCACTCGCGTTCTAAAACAAGAATGAGATTATCTAAGTCTTGGAACTATTATTGAGTCTCTAGACTCGGCACATAATACCTATGCATGAGATACGTTTCGTGTTTCGTTTGTGAATTGTGTGTGACTCAACAAACACATTGGTGATATGTTACATGTGTGAACAACTACTTACGTGTCAAGTATTAATATTGTACATTACTAGCAATTATTCCCCACAAGGGCAATTTAGTCAAAACATAGCAATTATCTAGCAACAAGCACGTTTCATGTATTTTCATATAGTTCAGCAGCTAGTTTCATCAAGACAGAATTCTACTTGAAAGATTACTCTATTCAACAGATCATAATTTATCCATTAATTCACCAAAAATCGTCACAAAAGAACACCTGAGTTAGGTTTCCAGAACTATTTTTATTGTATTTTTATTCCACATAATTTACTCACAAAGACCAAAACATTATAGCAAACTCACAGCAGTCAAAATCATGCGCAACAGAATGTTATTTGTTATTCCCGTTAAATGAAAATCCAATTACTGCAAGACCAATTGGGTTAGGTTCTTAACTCAACAAGTTAACTTCCATAAGTGGAACCAACCCATTTGGTCTTGTAGTTCATGAGATATGATAATTACAAAACAGCCTAACAGCAGGTCTCACAATTCAGTTTGCACTTCAGTTTTGTAAAATAATAAAAGTTAACTTATACACGTCCAAAAATTACAAACTTGGACTTTATAGAAACTAGACTCAACCTAGTACACTGTAGTGTTAATAATCTCAACAAATTACCAAATTAACATTCAGTTACAGTCATCTAAACATAACATAACAATCTGTCCAGTACCAGTTTTGACCTTTGATCACATTTAAATCGTTTGAGCAACCAAAACACCTTCAATTCAGACGTGGTTGGGTTTTCTGAAAACTAGACTCAGAGTACTACCTTTTAGACTCATAATTAATCCAATTTGGGTTTATATTTAACAAGTTACATCTCGTTCAAGTTTAATTATCTCTGCTGTCAAAACTCAGCAAGCACACACAATCGTCTAACATGCATCCTAAGCATACGACATATCTCCAAACATGCAAATAACATAATTATCCATAAAAATCAGTAGTAACCCTCTAGGGTTTACGAACAATCAATGATTTAACAATCTTTCACCGTTCAAAATCACATATGATCATCTAAATCAATAACCAACGCATAATCAAGCATCATCTAATCCATACAAAGCATAAGAACACTTAATACATGATTTACAAAGTTAGGGTTTCATGTTTATACCTTAAAAACGCAGAAACAACCAAGAGGAAAGTGAGAGATGCTTAGAAACAAGTGCGGGATGCTCCGATTATGAGAAACAAGGTCAAAACGGGTGTGATATGGTGGTGGTGGTGGCTGCCGTCGCAAGGGATGAGAGGGAGGGGGCCGATCGGGTTGTGTGGGGAGAGGGAGGGAGTTAGGGTTTTGTTATTATTAATAATAATATGTTGCACCAAGGCCCCTCAACTTCTAATTATTACTTTTCTAACATAAAATAACTTGTTTGCATCTTGAGTTAGTGTTCTATACAATATTATCAAATAGCACATAAGCCTAACACATAATTATCAAATAATTATTGTTTGGATGTTTTTCGTTTATTCACCAATGGTTTGCGTCAACTCGTTTGCGTTTCGGTACAATCCCGAAAGACTACATATGTAGTGATTGTCAAGCGTCATTTAAAACCATAGTTTAAATGTAATGAGATGTGCGTTATAGATCAAGTGATCTTAAGTTTGAATTGACGGAGTTTGGATTAACGGAGTTAACCTGAAATTGACGAGTGTCACATCATTCCCATGTTGAAAGAATTTTCGTCCTGAAAATTTGAGTTAAGTCGCGATGGGTGTCTGAAAAAGTAAAAATAAAAATTCAGTTTGTCATATCATCCCCTAGTAGAAAGAAATTTCTTCCCGAAATTTAATTCATACCTCTGGTGATTTCTGACGGTTTGACGGCTTTCGCGGTTTTCGTTGTTTGGTCAACCCTTCAAAAAGGTGAGGATACTTTTTCATCATTTGATCCTCGCGTTCCCACGTGAACTCCGGTCCATGTCTCGAGTTCCAACGAATCTTAACGATTGGAATTTTGCTGTGCTTGAGTGTTTTGGTTTCCCGATCCAAAACTTCGACTGGTTCTTCAATGAAGCGTAGCTGTTCATCAACTTACAATTCGTCCAAAGGGAGTTCTTGGGTTTCATCGGAAAGGAATTTCTTCAAATTGGATACATGGAATACATTGTGTACGCTACTGAGTTCCGTTGGTAGATCCAGTCGGCACGCCACCGGACCAATGCGCTCAGTTATCCGGTAAGGGCCAACGTATCGTGGATTGAGTTTGTTTCGCTTTCCGAAGCGAACCACACCTTTCCAAGGTGAGACTTTGAGTAATACTTGGTCGTTCACTTGAAATTCAAGAGGCTATCGGCGCTTGTCGGCGTAACTCTTCTGGCGATCTCGTGCTGCTGCCATACGGTTTCGGATTTGGACAATCTTTTCAGAGGTTTCAAGTACCAGTTCTGGACCAGTGATTTAGCTATCACCCACCTCTGCCCAGCAGAGAGGTGATCGACACTTCCGTCCGTACAACGCTTCAAACGGGGCTGCTTTATTGCTTGCGTGATAACTGTTATTATACGAAAACTCTACCAAAGGTAAGTGAGGTTCATAACTTTTTCCGAAATCCAGTACACATGCACGCAACATGTCCTCCAAGGTCTGAATGGTGCACTCACTTTGCCCATCCGTCTGAGGATGGTATGCTGTGCTCATATCAAGGCGGGTGCCTAGTGCGCTCTGTAGTGACTTCCAAATGTGCGAAGTGAAACGGGAATCTCGATCAGATATGATTGAGACAGGCACTTCGTGTCTAGACACTACTTCCTTCATGTAGATGCGAGTCAGTCTTTTCATTTTGTCCGATTCTTTGATTGCTAAGAAGTGTGCAGACTTAGTCAACCGGTCAACGATCACCCAGATGGTATCGCATCCCGTCGGGGTTTTGGGTAATCCCGTGATAAAATCCATTGAAATGTGTTCCCATTTCCACGTTGGGAGTTCCGGTTGCTGTAGCAGACCAGATGGTTTCTGATATTCTATTTTGACTCTTGCACAAGTCAAGCATTTGCTCACGTAGGTGGCAATGTCGGCTTTCATGTTTGGCCACCAGTAAAGTGCCTTTAAGTCATGGTACATTTTATCTGAGCCAGGGTGGATGGTATATCGGGACTTGTGTGCTTCGTCCATCACTAGAGTTCTCAACTCTCCGTACCGTGGAACCCAAATCCGGTTTTTGAAATATCGGACCCCGTCCGATTTGGTTTCAAGTTGCTTGTTCATGCCCCGCATGAGTTCTGAAGGGAGATTACCAACTTTCAAGGCTTCAGTTGCGCATCACGAATCTGATTGGGTAAGTTGGCGTGAATCGTAAGTTGTAATGCTCGCACTCGCCTAGGTTTATCAGTTTCTTTTCTGCTGAGAGCGTCGGCCACTACATTGGCCTTGCCAGGGTGGTACTTGATGGCACAATCATAATCCTTAAGCAGCTCGACCCAACGACGCTGTCGCATGTTTAGCTCCTTCTTATCGTAGATATGTTGGAGACTCTTGTGGTCGGTGTAAATGGTAAACTTGGTACCGTACAAGTAATGCCTCCATATCTTAAGAGCAAACACTACAGCTCCGAGTTCCAAGTCATGGGCCGTGTAGTTCTTCTCGTGAATCCGTAGTTGTCGAGAGGCATAGGCTATAACCTTCTCGAGTTGCATCAGCACGCAACCGAGACCTTGTATCGATGCGTCACAATGTACCTCAAAATTTTATGTTCCCTCGGGAAGGGCTAGGATAGGGGCGCTACAGAGTTTGGTTTTCAACAGTTGGAAAGCGGATTCTTGCGCGTCACCCCAATTGTACTTAGTACCCTTGTGAGTCAAAGCGGTGAGGGGTTGAGCAATATTTGAAAATCCCTCGATAAAACGTCGGTAGTAGCCGGCCAGTCCTAGGAATTGTCGCACCTTAGTCGGAGTCTTAGGTGCTTCCCAGTTTTTGATGGCCTCTACCTTGCCGGGATCGACATGGATACCATTCTTTAATCACATGTCCTAAGAAGTGAACCTCGCGAAGCCAAAATTCACATTTCGAGAGTTTAGCGTACAGTTGTTCCTTCTTTAGCAATTCTAAGATCAATCTCAGGTGTTCTTCATGGTCGGCCTTGTTCTTGGAGTAGACGAGGATATCATCAATAAAAACAATCACAAACTTGTCGAGGTACGCCTTGCATACTCGATTCTTGAGATCCATAAATACGGCTGGTGCGTTGGTTAAGCCAAAAAGCATAACTGAAAACTCGTAGTGATCGTACCGAGTTCTAAAGGCCGTCTTTGAAATATCTTCTTCGCGCACTCTTAATTGATGGTAACCAGACCTCAGATCGATCTTCGAGTAGTAACTCGATCCTTGCAGCTGGTCGAACAGATCATCAATGCGGGGTAGGGGATAACGGTTCTTGATCGTCACCTTGTTCAGCTCTCGATAGTCGATGCACATGAGGAAAGTCCCGTCCTTCTTTTGGACAAATAAGACAGGGGCTCCCCATGGTGATGAGCTAGGTCGGATAAAACCTTTATCCAACAAATCTAGCAATTGAGTGGACAACTACTGAAGCTCTGCCGGTGCGAGCCGATACGGGGCTCGTGCTATGGGTGCCGCACCTGGGGTCAATTCAATTTGGAATTCGACTTGCCGAATAGGTGGGAGTCCAGGCAAATCCTCCGGGAAGACTTCCGGAAAAACTCGCACAATCGGTATGTCTTCGATTCGCTTCTCCTCCGCGGGTTTCTCGATAATATGGGCTAAAATTGACGGACGACCCTTTCGTAAATATTTCTGCGCCTTCATAAGGGTGATGACGCTGGTGGTCATGCCGCTCTTCTCGCCCTGGATCGAAATGATCTCGCCGGAAGGGGTAGTGATGTGGACTCTCTTGTCGTGACATATAATCTCCGCTCGATTCTCAGATAGCCAGTCTATGCCGACAAAGACATCGAAACTACCAAGCGTAAAAGGTATAAGGTCGATATCAAAGGTATGACCCGACAGTTTCAACTTACATCCCGCTAGTACATGAGTTGTTTCTATAGACTTACCGTCAGCTAATTCAACAGGAAACTTAGCATCTAACGGGGTTGGAGTTAAGTCTAAGAGTTTACTAAAGACTTTCGATACAAAACTCCTATCAGCTCCAGTGTTAAACAAAACAGAAGCAACATAGTCGTTCACAGGAAACTTACCGGTCACCACATACGGATCGCTGCGGGCTTGGCCCAACCCAATGACGAAATCTCTACCTTTACCACTGCTTCTGCCACCGCTGTTGCCTCCATTGTTCTCATTATGCTTTAGTTTAGGGCAATCCTTCTTGAAATGACCCTCTTGACCACACTCGAAACACCCTTTAGTCGTCATAGGTTGTTTAGGAGCACCCTTTGCCGCTAGGTCTCCCCTACATTCCTTGGCCTGATGACCCATTTTTCTGCATCTCAGACATTTGATACGGTCGCATGGCCCAGCATGGTGATAGTTGCATTTGTTGCATTTCGGGTGTTTCCCAGCATAGCCGCTCGAACCCTGTCCACCACCGTTGTTATTGTTGGGACCCTGATTATTGAAGCTCCGAGTGAGTTCGGGCTTACGGTAGTGTTGTTGCGGTAGGAGGTTCGAGGATGAGAACCTGGTGTTGTCAAATTTCCTCTTTCCATTGCTCGGGTTTTTGTTGCTGTTGTTGTCAGTGCTCGGGTTGTCACGGGTTTTAGAGGTTGAACCTCTAGGTGGTAACGCACCTTGTGTCACTGCCTGATCCGTCAGTTTGTGAGCTAACCGGATCGCTTGTTGAATTGTAGCCGGTTTGGAAGACGTCACCATACCCTGAATTTGCGGTACCAGCCCATCGATATACATCTCGATTCTCTTACTCGGCGGGTCTACCATCCGTGGACACATTACTGCTAGCTCGTGGGAACGGGTGGTGTAGGCTTCAATCTAGGAACCCACCATTTTCAACGACCAAAACTCATATTCCAACTTCGCGATTTCCTCTCTAGGACAATACTCTTCCCGCATCATGTTCTTGAACTCTTCCTAGTTCATAGCGTTCGCCAATTCCAACCCAAGAATTTGCACATTGGAGTTCCACCAATTGAGAGCGGAATCTTCCAGTGTTCCAGCAGCAAATTTGACCCTGCTGGCGGGTGGACAGTTACACATCTCAAAAGCTGACTCGGCCTTCTCAGCCTAACGCAGGAAACCTATGGCTCCCTCAGTGCCCTTAAACGAATTGGGCTTGCAATCCAGGTAGTTCTTGAAAGTACACGTTCCAGCTGGACCTCCGGCTTGATTATGAACATGTGCGGCTAGAGCTCCCGCCGCATGGTCATTCAATAGGGTTTGAAGATCTGCTGCGGTTAAGTTGATGTTACCGCGACCGTGCCCAGCGTTTCTTCCAGCCATTTCCTAGAATCACAGCATAAAATGTTAGACATGAATTCTCGGTTTCATATGCAACACACCATACATGTAATAAAAAGATAGGTAAGAAAGAAAATAAAAGAAGCAAACATCACATCACAACCATATAATAATCCAAATAATAATTCATGATTAAAACCATTGTATTCGCTACAAAGTATTTAAAACCAATCCTTAAAATCATAGAAAATAATAGTTTGGATGGAGACAACCCCTCCATCTAGGTGTTATCATCCTTAGATGTCATCGTCTGAGGACACCTCTGAGTGTGCCTCTGGCTCAGCCGGTTCTTCCTCCGGTTCCTCTTCGGGTTCCTCCTCGGGATCTTCCTCGGGTTCCTCCTCAGGTTCTTCCTCAGATTCTTCCTCGGGTTCTGCTGCATTCTGGGCAATTTGCGTCTGTAAAATATCGCATCGCTTTAGAGCTATCTCTGACCGAGATTTCGCCACAAAGAGTTGCTCTTGCAAATCGATCATCTCTGCTTGCATTTTTCTCATAATGTTCATCTGCTGATCATTAGTATCCTGCATTTCCTTCATAGCCGTTGTCAGGCGGGAAATTTCCTCCCTAGCTTCGGTTCCATCTCTCATCAATCCGGAAACGTTCGCCCTCGCCGAGCGCATAAAACCCACGTCACGTTCTAAACAAGAAGCAACAGCTGCGAGAACACGTTCTATAGGTTCGGTTATGGGTGGTAGAGTGTTGGGGTAAGCAGGACGACTCGGGTGAGGTAGTGGGGGAACTTGTTCGCGATAGACCATACGTCTGATCAGACTCGGGTACCAATCCCCGCTAACGTCGTCGTCGTACATGCCTCCAGATAGGCGATACCTCTTCGGTGCAGGGGCTTCTAGTTCCGGGACTACTTGGGGTGGCGATGAGGTAGGTAGCTGCGGTTCCTTTCCATGAGCATGAGTCATCTGGTCGGATGATGATGATGGTGGCGTCGACATCCCTACAGGATAAGTCGTGTATGCTCGTGTAGGAGTGAAGGCTTTGCAGGGGCTTCAAGTTCGTCCAAACGAGTCCCCAAAGCGGAAGGCTTTGCCTTCTTGGACTTCTTATTAGGGGAGGCCTTGGCAGGATTACCCTTACGCTTGCCAGCCACCTTAGAGGTGTCCGCATCAGCAGCGGGACGTTCACCTTCAGCGGTAACGTCATCAGGCTGAGGACGGCCTTCCACCGCAGCAGCGTCAACATTATCTGGACCAGCTGCCTGGCTAGTAGTAGCTCTCTGCCGGGTAAGACCTGCAGTTGAATCCACAGCTTTATTAACATCAGCTGGAAAACTTCCTTCACAGAGTGATGACTCTTCGCTGGAAGAAAAGAGTACGATCACCCCGCTAGAAGTAACAGCAGTCACAGGTTGGGGTTTTAGAATGCCCTCACCTTTTTGGATGCAATCTTTAACGTATGCCTCACCTTTAGCATACATCTCCTCGGAGACTATGGGTTCCGGGCGGAAAGCGGTGGGAAACACAAAATTCGGGCGGGTGCGCTCAAGGAAAGGAGCATCCCTTTCGTCGATAGGGCGGCGCACCATCATTCCCCCCTCATGATCCAAAAAGGTGCTGAAGGCGGAACCCTCGCCTACATGAATAATGATTACAGTCAGAAATTGGAAAAATATTAAAATAACAGACGGGATGCTCCCTAAACTTACCCTTATCAGTTTTCTCGTAGTAAGGTTCCAAGGTCGGAAATGGCCATAGCCGACTCATCCTCGCACTCACCATCGCCCCTTCATGAATGCGGCGCATAGGAGTTGATGTAGAGGTCAGAATCGTAAACCATGCTTGACCCTCATTAGCAGCGGCCACAATCACAGGCATGGCCTCCTCCGCCTTACGCTTGGTCATCGCGAAAGGAATAACATCCTCTCGAACCCAGAAAAATTTTGGTTTCCAACCATGGAGGCTACGGATCCATTCTGTACCTATAATCATCTTTTCTATGGATGCAAAACTGTACCACCCATTGTGGAAGGTCATTTTATAGAAAATGGCAAGCATGCCAACGCAGGGTTCAATATCACAAGCTTGGCAACAGAATTCGAAATTTCGAATCCTCAGCATCCCTAAGGGATGGATCTGTGAGAGATGAATTCCATAGGTTGTCAAGATCGACTGGACAAACTTCGTTACCGGAATACGGAAATTCCCGGTCGTAAAGTGGTCTATATATACAGACATCTTCTTCGGAGGAGGACTAGTGGCAACGGACCGTCAGCCGGACGTTCCGGCTCACACTCCGGTGCCAAACCATAAACGTTTACAACATCTTCCTAATCTTTCCTCTTAAGAGCCACAACGACACCGGTAATAGTAATAGTCCCTTTCTTTTCTCCAGCCATTGAATACGAAGAAGAAAGAAATTTCAGAAAACTTTTTCTTTGAAGGATTGAAAGAAAAAGAGTTGGAAAACAATAAGAATCATATGGCATCTGAGGCGATATATATATACTCATCGCAATTAATGCACTGATGGCGTGCCAGAAGTGAGATAAAATACGGACCACCAGATGGTTGACACGTTAGGCGGGAAACTCAAGAAACTATTGACAGACTGTCAAAGACGTCATGCACGTCTTGTTAGTTGCCCCTAAAAAAAAGTTTCTCTCCCCGCCACGTCATCCAAGTTGTTCGACTTTCAAAATTCAAAAATATCTTCTAAGGATATTTCCTTCAAAACAGTTGGACACTTACAAAAAATGAAAAGTTCTTTTTCATTAAATATTCAAAAGAAAATATTACTGTCACACCCTCAAAATCCACTAACGGAGGTTTACCGTCACAGGGTGTGAACTAACAGGATCGGAATCATTAGTTATAATCAAACCATAAGTAAAGTTTTCAAACCACGAAAACATTTAAGTGTAAATAAGTGCGGAATCGTAAATTCATAAACCAGGTGTTGCGTCACGCAGGACGACTTAAAACCCAATTGATAACAGTTTAAAAACAAGTTTGCAAAATGATAGAGTGCAAAGTAATGCATGATCCTATACCGCGCGCCCGCCTCGGCTACCTGAGAATAACATACTAAAAGTGTCAACACGGGGTTGGTGAGTTCACAAATTTATATAAAATAAAGCGTTTGCATTTGCGTTTTGCATTTTGCGTTACCAGATAATGTTAAATCAATTATATATCTATAGGTAGCTAGCCTATAAAGCAAGTATTACTAAGTGTTCGACACCAAAGCTGACTGTTTATCATTTGCCTTGCCACCAGGTCTATCCCGACCATGGTAATGTGTTAGCCAAGATTACACCAACTCGACCTCCAGTCGAGTTTAGCGTTGGGTGGGGTTTGTCAAACCCAGTAGTACTACTCAACAATGACTCGCTAATATCCAATACTAAACGGTTCGATGTTATGAAGGACTTTAGTTGTTTCGTTTGCCACTTAGCCTTTACAAGTGATATATAATCTAATAACAAAATCTAAAGCGTTTCGGAGTATGTATTCTCCCCCAAGTGAAAAGCGTTTAAAAGAGTTAAAAGGGGAACGTGAAACTCACTGTTTGCGAATAATTCAAAACAAGTCAACCAAGAGATGCGCGTCACAGAAAATCCTCACTCGCGTTCTAAAACAAGAATGAGATTATCTAAGTCTTGGAACTATTATTGAGTCTCTAGACTCGGCACATAATACCTATGCATGAGATACGTTTCGTGTTTCGTTTGTGAATTGTGTGTGACTCAACAAACACATTGGTGATATGTTACATGTGTGAACAACTACTTACGTGTCAAGTATTAATATTGTACATTACTAGCAATTATTCCCCACAAGGGCAATTTAGTCAAAACATAGCAATTATCTAGCAACAAGCACGTTTCATGTATTTTCATATAGTTCAGCAGCTAGTTTCATCAAGACAGAATTCTACTTTAAAGATTACTCTATTCAACAGATCATAATTTATCCATTAATTCACCAAAAATCGTCACAAAAGCACACATGAGTTAGGTTTCCAGAACTATTTTTATTGTATTTTTATTCCACATAATTTACTCACAAAGACCAAAACATTACAGCAAACTCACAGCAGTCAAAATCATGCGCAACAGAATGTTATTTGTTATTCCCGTTAAATGAAAATCCAATTACTGCAAGACCAATTGGGTTAGGTTCTTAACTCAACAAGTTAACTTCCAGAAGTGGAACCAACCCATTTGGTCTTGTAGTTCATGAGATATGATAATTACAAAACAGCCTAACAGCAGGTATCACAATTTAGATTTGCACTTCAGTTTTGTAAAATAATAGAAGTTAACTTATACACGTCCAAAAATTACAAACTTGGACTTTATAGAAACTAGACTCAACCTAGTACACTGTAGTGTTAATAATCTCAACCAATTACCACATTAACATTCAGTTACAGTCTTCTAAACATAACTTAACAATCTGTCCAGTACCAGTTTTGACCTTTGATCACATTTAAATCGTTTGAGCAACCAAAACACCTCCAATTCAGGCGTGGTTGGGTTTTCTGAAAACTAGACTCAGAGTACTACCTTTTAGACTCATAATTAATCCAATTTGGGTTTATATTTAACAAGTTACATCTCGTTCAAGTTTAATTATCTCTGCTGCACACACAATCGTCTAACATGCATCCTAAGCATACGACATATCTCCAAACATGCAAATAACATAATTATCCATAAAAATCAGTAGTAACCCTCTAGGGTTTACGAACAATCAATGATTTAACAATCTTTCACCGTTCAAAATCACATATGATCATCTAAATCAATAACCAACGCATAATCAAGCATCATCTAATCCATACAAAGCATAAGAACACTTAATACATGATTTACAAAGTTAGGGTTTCATGTTTATACCTTAAAAACGCAGAAACAACCAAGAGGAAAGTGAGAGATGCTTAGAAACAAGTGCGGGATGCTCCTATTATGAGAAACAAGGTCAAAACGGGTGTGATATGGTGGTGGTGGTGGCTGCCGTCGCAAGGGATGAGAGGGAGGGGGCCGATCGGGTTGTGTGGGGGGAGGGAGGGAGTTAGGGTTTTGTTATTATTAATAATAATATGTTGCACCAAGGCCCCTCAACTTCTAATTATTACTTTTCTAACATAAAATAACTTGTTTGCATCTTGAGTTAGTGTTCTATACAATATTATCAAATAGCACATAAGCCTAACACATAATTATCAAATAATTATTGTTTGGATGTTTTTCGTTTATTCACCAATGGTTTGCGTCAACTCGTTTGCGTTTCGGTGCAATCCCGAAAGACTACATATGTAGTGATTGTCAAGCGTCATTTAAAACCCTAGTTTAAATGTAATGAGATGTGCCTTATAGATCAAGTGATCTTAAGTTTGAATTGACGGAGTTTGGATTAACGGAGTTAACCTGAAATTGACGAGTGTCACATCAAATATAGAAAGAAAAGTTACAAGTCACAACATCTAAACCTATTCTAAGGGTTCGAGGTGGCTTTGTCTTCCGGATCCTTCAATGACGTGTCTCCCGAAGAGTCATCCTCAGACTCCTCGTCCAAGTAGACCTTCAATTGTTGCACACCGTCATGAGCGGAAGCGAATTCCGAAAGCATGTCCTGAAGCGGGAAGCGAAGATCATCGTGTTCCTCGACCCGTATTTTCCGCTCCTGTTTGACATCAAGGCCATGAAGAGGATGATTTTTGAATGAGCGATTACTTTGAGCGTAGTTCATCCCTTCATGAAATCCTATCACACGTCCAAGGGAAGAAGAAGCAGTCATTACATTAGCAAAGCTGTCAGTAAGCTCCTTGCTTCCCTTGATATGGCGGATGACCTGCAAGAATAAAAATACAAAAGTTTCAGTATCAAGAATAAGAAGTAAGCAACGAACATCCAAAGGGGAAATAACTTATAGCATCAATCCCCCAGGTGAGAAACCACTGACGATCTCATTCCGCACATTCGGCTCGTTCTTGAAGCACCCGAAATTCCACGGACATTTTCTCATGAGCTTGCAGAAGGGAGTCGTAAGCGGTTTGAACCTCAAGGGCACTTTTTTCTTTAAGATCGTTCCACTCCCTCTGCAACTTTAACTCGGCCTCAAGTTCCTGAACTCGAGTACCTTGTAGAGACACTTTATTTTCTAGGGCCGAGTTTGATTCTTGCGCCCGGGCCAAATCATCTTTCTACTTTTGAGTTTTTGCCCGAGCGGCCTCAAGAAGGGAATTTTGCTTCTCACAAGCTTCCTTCCATCGGCGAGCAGCTGCAGCATTACGATCTTGTTCGCTTTTGAGGGCATTCTCCGCGTCGACCTGCTTCCATTTAGCAGTTTGAGCCGCGACACGGTGCTCCTCATCCTCCTTCTTTGCAGCTTCAGCAACTCGGCAAGCCTCCCCCACTTTCCCTCCTAGAGTGCGCCATTCGCATAAAACCTCTTGGCTACCAGCTAAGGCATTTGCCAAATGATAGGCCTCGTTTGTATGAAGGTCGTGGCGGGAAAGATCACGTTGATATGACATTTCAGCAGGGGGCGCACAATGCTCCATAAAACTCATACAGACCCTGGGGTCAGTGAACCGATCCGTTGGTAATGTCCCAATGGGGGACAAACAAGTCGTGCCTGTCACCCAAGTTAGCATCCCCATAATAGCGGGAGCCTTAAGGCTCTAGGAGAGTTGGGAAAGGTGATGACTATTGAGGAGGAGGGAGCGGAGGAGTCTCATTACTCCTAAAACCTCCTACATCAACAGGCGGGTCATCCCCCTGAAAACCTGTACCACCCCCAGCCTGGAAAAGATAGTCAAAACGATTATCATTCCCAGATTGGTTGTTTGGATCTTCCGCTGCAGTGTCAACGGGAGGAGTCGACACTCTCCTTTCTATAATAGTATCAGTTGGAGGAGAGGTCGGTTGATCTTCCGCTTTGGTAGTACTCGGCGGAGTAGAAGGTCGATCTTCTACCTCCTTTTATGGAAGAGGAGAAGGTTGCTTTTCCATTTGAGGGGTTGGAGTAGGCAACCTCTCAGACACATTTTCCGGCAAGATCGACGGATCTTGTAAGGCCCCGCTACCGGTGCCCTACTTTGGACGTTGGATTTACTCATAAACACAGTTCATAATATCAGAGTTAACAAAATCATTCGCGGAATATTAAAACATTTAAACCATTGTGTTACATAACCATCCTTTCTTGTCTTAGAAAGCAATCAATTATTTAAGCATAAAACATTGTCTTTAGAATAACATAACATTTCTTAAGATGCCAGCTTCTTCAAGTTCATGCCATGTGCTTCCTCTTATGCAAGCTGCCTCAATCTACTCACTTGCGTGCATACTAAAAGTCAGCTCCGCTGAGTGAGTTCTAGTTAATCATACAACATACAATATGTTCTCATACTTGCACACGTGCCCGAAGGGGTGTACATTATTCATACTTACTTTTCATACATAACTATCCGTCCTATTAAAGAGCCTTCCGCTCTATAACCTCACAGATATTATAAAGGTCTGGTCCCTAACATCACAGATATTATAAAGGGTCTGGTCCCCAACATCACAGATATTATTAGGGTCTGGTCCCTACCATCACAGATATTATTAGGGTCTGGTCCCTACCATCACAGATATTATTAGGGTCTGGTCCCTTTGCTTCATGCAAATGTACCGTACCTGTTCATACATACTTTCCTTGACAATACGTGCAATCTCCGAAGAGCGTTCACGTACTATCAACATAACGTACATACATTATGCATACATCATATAATAATACATACATCATATCTTACATCATACGTATCAATCATATCTTTAACTACCACCTGACGGTACATGCAATATCCGAAGATCGTTCACGCACCGTCAAGCAATCAACATACATAAATCATACAAGGCATACACTTAATACTTAAGGTAAGTGTATTAACTATCACATCGAGTATGCACACAGCCCCGAAAACATAACAAAGAAGTGGGGCTAGAAACTCACCTCAATGCGGTTGCGTTCACCGTTTACGGTTATTCCCTTCTTGAGGTGTGCACGACTAACTGTATAATAATTATACGTTTCAGTAAGCTATCACTAAACATATCGTCTTTCTCGTTTCATTATTACCCTCAACGAACGGGGGTCCGGGGGGCAGCGCCCCTGGCAGCGGGGTTCTAGGGGCGGCAGCCCCTAGCGGGGTCCAAGGGGCAGAGCCCCTGGCTGGGGTTATCCTAGCGAACTGGTTCTCATAATGAGTTGAACCCTTAACGAACTGGACTCCTTAACGAATCAGTCCATATAGCGAACCAGTCCAAGTAGCGAATCGGACCTTCTAATTCGTTATTTCTTTTAACGAACTAATCATAACGAATCAAGGGTAATTCGTTACCCTTTTCCCTTGACGAATCAGAGACGATTCATAGGCGAACTAGAGCTAGTTCGCTGTGCTGCCTTATGCGAATCAACTAACGAATCACCTTCAATTCGTTAAGTCCCCATAGAGAACTAGGGTTAGGTCAGGGAATTTCAGAACATTCCCTGACATTCCTTATCCTCGTACCACTATTCCGGCGCCGCCTTTGCCGGAAAGACGTCGGAAAAACACCATTTTTCGTCCCGTTCAATCTAGATCTGAGCTAGGGTGACCCCTAAGCTCATCATAGGTTCGGTTTATACCCGATTCCACCCGGATCTCGTGACTTAGACGGTTTAACGATGTCGGCTCGTCGTTTCGTGACCATAATTAACGGATTTAAGCTCATACAACAAAATACTATCATACCTTGGGTCAGGATCCGTTCCTTCTTCTATATTTCGGCTAGAGTGAGAGAGAAACTAGAGAGAGAGCTTAAGTGTGTGTTTTGGTGGTGTAAGGGATATGTGTAAATGAAGGATTAAATGGGTATTAAGGGTTTATATACTTATGGATCATGGGCTTAAGCACATGGTCTTTCCTTCTTTTTATTCATAACCCAAGTCCATAACCCGTATCCATTCACCCAACACTAGCCCAACTCATATTCTTTTCATCTAAACCGATAACGGCCCATTATAAAATAAACGAAATTTATTTTATTAATATAACCAAAAGTAGGATGTTACAGATCTACACAAAAGTCACGTTCAGCTAAACAGTCCAAAACGGCAAAATATTTTAAAAGCAATATGTACCTTCTACCGTGTCAATACGATCAGCAAGACAGTGCTGTGGCTTCTTAGGACGATGGGTCTTTCGTTTTTTCTTCGAAGGTCCCGCCTCAGCACCTGCAGTCTTGGCACCCGCTTGACCTACTTGAAAAGCCATAAAAGCCCTCTTCTTCTCTAATTCTGCCAATAATTGGGAGATAGAAGAAGACACAGGTATATCGTCATCGGACTCTTTCTCCTCTGGAGAGGAGGAAAAATCGGAACCATTGCCATCATCATCACTCGATAATAAAGTGGTGATCGTCCCATCAGAAGTAATAGCTATAAGCGGATGAGGGTTTAGAACATACGCACCTGTCTCAAAGGTGGCGTTAGAGACAATAGGTTCAGCTCGCACCTTTTTTGGAAAAAGGAAATGAGACTTGGTCTTCTCAAGAATAGGTAGGTCCCCGGCATCTCGAATGCCATGTCGGACACAACCTCTATCCTCAAAAAGGACATTGAACATAGAACCTCGACCTGAAAGAATAAAAAGTTTAATCATGAAAATACTTTAAAAGAAGAGGAGAACAACAAGGGTAACTTACGTTCATACAAGTCAACAAAAATGGGCTCCATAAACTCTGAGGCCCATAAACGGCTCATGCCTGCCCACACCAAGGCTTCCTCCGGTAACGCCCGCATCGGTGTTTGTTCCGCCATTAGAATACGGAACCAATCACGCCCTTCATGGGCAGCTGTGACAACGTCCGGAAGACGATAGTTAACTGGACGGCGGACCATGGCAACAGGTACCACGTCCTCAGAAATCCAAAAGAACTTGCTACGCCAATTGGCGGACACCTTCTCGACCTCGTATCCAATATTTCGGTCGGAGAATCCCTGGCAGGAATACCAACCATCACGAATGGCAAGACGGTAGAAAACCGGAAATCGATCGACATGCGGCACCAGGTCACGTGCTATACATACGAATTCATAATGTCGAATTCGCATCACAGCACGTGGATGCAATTGAGACAAATGAATTCCATAGGAGGTCAACAAATTCATAAAGAATTTCGTCAAAGGAAGACGAAAATTCCCATAGGAAAAGTAATCTGCATAAACCGCCATTTTACCGGGTGGAGATAAACTGGCTATAGAGCCCGGTGAAGGAAACTCCGGCTCC